>NC_044386.1:77956659-78259689 GCF_006542625.1 Nomascus leucogenys
ATCCTGGGATCTTGGTACCAGTTGGTCTTTATACAAACTCCGGTTTTTAGCTCTCTGTACTTTATCTTATGTCTTTTGAAGTGTCTGACACTTCTAGTTTCAGAGTGTCTTTGGGGTACTACGGTGAATAAGCTGGCCTTTCCCATTGTAGTTTATTAAATATATTCTTGGATATTTTTCAGTAATTAGTAACTTCTGTTTCTACTGCTACTACCCTAGTTCAGGCCTTCATCTCTCACCTGGACTACCTTAGTAGCCTTCAAAATGGTCTCTTGTCTTACCCTATTCTCATCTGTCTTTCAAGCAATTAATGTAAAAGTTTTATTGGGGGGGAGATTTTTCAGCATAGTAAGCTTGCTGAGCTTCTTAAATATAAATAGTGAATTCTGAATGGAAGATGCCTTCTTTTACAAGTTAATTTTTTTTTTCCAGACAGTGTTTCATTCTTGTTGCCCAGGCTGGAGTGCAATGGTGTGGTCTTAGCTCATTGCAACCTCCACCTCCTGGGTTCAAGCTATTCTCCTGCCTCAGCATCCCAAGTACCCGAGATTACAGACACCTGCCCCCACGCCCAGCTAATTGTTTTGTATTTATAGTAGAGACAGGGTTTTACCATGTTGGCCAGGCTGGTCTCGAACTCCTGACCTCAGGCGATCAGCCCACCTTGGCCTCCCAAAGTGCTAGGATTACAGGCATGAGCCACCGCACGCAGCCTACTAGTAAATCTTTTATTAGTAAATCTCGCTGCAACAACATTCTTTGTTGCCCTAAAACACTTTGAAATGCATATAAAATAAGACATTCCTGCAAATTTAATATGTGTGAATATATCTGCAGTTTCTGACAGTTTTAAATAGGCCTTGGTCTTACTCTGAGGATAGGGTTTAAATTATGATAAAAACTGATAAAAGTGTTTCAGAGTTTCAAAGCCTTTTTAACTTGTGGGTTGTCTCATAAAATGTTCCTGTTTTGAGATACTGATGGTGGCAAAGCGCAGGGGCTCATGCCTGTAATCCCAGCACTTTGGGAGGCCAAGGCAGGTGGATCACAGAGTCAGGAGTTCAAGACCAGCCTGGCCAAGATGGTGAAACACTGTCTTTACTAAAAATGCAAAAATTAGCCATGTGTGGTGGCGGGCGCCTGTAATCTCAGCTACTTGGGAGGCTGAGGCAGAGAATTGCTTGAACCCAGGAGACGGAGTTTGCTGTGAGCTGAGATCGCGCCACTGCACTCCAGCCTGGGTGACAGAGCGAGACTCCATCTCAAAAAAGAAAAAAAAAAGAAAGAAATACTGATGGCAAGTAGAAAGCCAATTAGATTTACTAAAAAGTCTGAATTTGAGTATTTTTAAGTATAGTATTATATTATTAGTAGTAAATGAATAGTACATACAAGAAATTAAAATGTAAAGCATGATGTGTAATAGCTTATAATACTTAAATTTTTATTTGCTGGAGCCAGAATTAAAGGCATGTTAAAAGAATCCTTAAGTTTTTGAGTCCTTATTTTGAAAAAAGTGGGTAAAGCTTCTCTTTGATTCCCATTAATACTTCTAATATTTTCTAAAGAGTAATTTCTTTACAATTTCAACTAAAAAATCATGAATATTATATATTCATGCTGAATATATAAATGCTACATATATACACACATACGTGTATATACACTGCATATTTCAAATTAGTGAAATTTTTACTATTATTTAGTGCATCCATTTTGCCATACATAAGTAATGCAAAAATAGACTGCAATATAAAAATGTTATCTTCTGTGTTCCAAACTCAACTCCCTGTTTGAATGTCAAACTAAAAATGTCACAGTTCCAAAGCAGACATCATTTTCTTCTACAAACTTATCTTCACTTGCCAAATTTCCATTGTTATCAATTGTATGGATCTTAATTTTTAGAGTTTCCTGAGCCTTAGAGTCAACTTTGATTATTCTTTCCCCATTGTGCTCCACTTTTCATTGGTCACAAAGTTCTATCAATTATTGATTTAAAATATGTTTCAGATGATGTTTTATATAAGATTTCATTGAGCAGAAAGTGTTCTGCTGTTCTTAAAAAAGTCTGTGAGTATTGGTATAATGGAAAAGGTAATTGCTTTGATGTCTGATCTCACTTTCCATCACAGTACTTCTACTTACTTTGGCTAAATTAACTTTTTAAAGCCTTAGTTTATTCTTTGAATGGAGGTAATAATGCCTGCTTCATAGGATTGCTGAGGATTCAGGTAACATAAAATTGAATGACAATTAGTAGATGTTCAATATATTTAATTTTTTTCTTTTTCTTTTATTTTCTTTTGAGACAGAGTCTTGCTCTGTCACCCAGGCTGGAGTGCAGTGGCATGGTCTTGGCTCACTGCAGCCTCTGCCTCCCGGGCCCAAGTGATTGTCCTCCCTCAGCCTCCTGAGTAGCTGGGATTACAGACGCCTGCCACCACGCCTCGCTAATTGTTTGTATTTTTAGTAGAGTTGGGATTTCACCATGTTAGCCAGGCTGGTCTTGAACTCCTAACCTCAGGTGATCCGCCCACCTCGGCCTCCCAAAGTGCTGGAGTGGAGTGAGCGACTCTGCCTGGCCCCTGACTTCTCTTTTCTAAAGAGCAGAGACTGGGAAATACTCAATTTTATATTTTCTCAAATATCTTCCCAACTTCGGAGAGGTGTTGGAACTGAAACTGTGTGTTATTGAATACTTATTATATTGGTATTCTAATTGTTAAGCATTTAAACACATTATTTGGCTAGTAGTAATTTTTGTACTTGCCATCACCTATATAAACTGCTTCTTATTTCTTAGTTATTGCTGAGTCCCCTGCATTTATCTTTTCCTTTGGATTATCAAAATCACAGGTGTCAAAACCTTGGCATATCACTCTTAGGATGTTTTACATTCCTGTTTAAGATTTCAATTACAGTTTA
This sequence comes from Nomascus leucogenys, assembly GCF_006542625.1. Lineage (NCBI taxonomy): Eukaryota > Metazoa > Chordata > Mammalia > Primates > Hylobatidae > Nomascus > Nomascus leucogenys. The sequence goes on from NC_044386.1 coordinate 77,959,588, forward strand.
AACAGAAGGTTTTGTTGTTACTGTTTTTGGTCTTGTTTGAGTCTATTCCCAAATTTACTTTACTCTTTAGATGATTAAGAATTACAGAATGGTCCGGGCACGGTGGCTTACACCCATAATCCCAGCACTTAGGAGGCTGAGGCAGGCAGATTTAAGCAGAAGTTTGGGCTCCTGCTTGAGTCCAGGAGTTTGGTCAACATGTCAAAACCCCATCTCTACAAAAAATACACAAAATTAGCCAAGCATGGTGGTGCACACCTGTGGTCCCAGCTACTTGGGAGGTGGAGGTGGGAGGATTACCTGAGCCTGGGGAGGTTGAGGCTACAATGAGCCATGATTTAGCCACTGGACTCCAGCCTGTACGATAGAATAATTGGGCTAAATTTTTGAGGTTTTACCTTATAGTGGAATATTTGGAGTTGGAGTAGCTATTTTGTTTTATTAATTTAAATATTCTTGTGCTTATATTAATAATTTTCCAGGGCCAAGTGCGGTGGCTCACACCTGTAATCCCAGCAATTTGGGAGGCTGAGGTGGGAGGATTGCATGAGGCCAGGAGTTCAAGACCAGCTTGGGCAACGTGGTGAAACCCCACCTCTACAAAAAATACAAAAATTAGCCAAGTGTGGTGGTGCATGCCTATAGTTTCAGCTACTTGGGAAGCTCAGGTGGGAGGATTGCTTGAGCTGGGGAGGTCAAGGCTGCAGTGTGCCGTGATCCTGCCACTGCAATCCAGCCTGGAGGACAGTGAGAACATGATGTCTTAAAAATAATAATTTCCTCAGGAAATCTAGTTAATTCGGTAATATTTTTAGGGTAGGACATTTTCCTAGATAATAAAAATTTATTTGGCCTCTATTAATTGGGAGCTATTTTTTAATATATGTTGAGATACTTTGCTCAAATTTTAGGAAGAATATTTAAACTACTTAAAGTGCCTTCCAAGTACTTTTGTATATGTTAAAGTACTCATTTATTTTATGTTGTAGATAATTACTAAAAGAGGTCATACTTGATTTGTCATTTTTTTTTTCTTTTCTTTCTTTCTCTTTTTTTTTTTTTTTTTTTTTTGAGATAGGGTCTCTCTCTGTTGCCCAGGCTGGAGTGCAGTGGCATGATAGCAACTCACTGCAGCTTCAAATTCCTGGGCTCAAGTGATGCTCCCACCTCAGCCTCCCAAATAGCTGGAACTACAGGCACGTGCCACCACACCTGGCTAAGTTTTGTTGTTTGTTTTGGGACTTTTTCTGTAGGGACAGGGTCTCCCTATATTGCTTAGGCTGGTCTCAAACTCCTGGGTTCAAGTGATCCTTTCACTTCAGCCTCCCAAAGTGCTGGGACTATAGACGTGAGCCACCGCACCCAGCCTGTTATTTTTTTCATTGTAAAATGTAAAATTTAGAAATTCAGACAAACTGCCACAACTATTAATTCTATATTCTTAGCCAACTATCTCATAACCTGTTTCTCCTTTGAAAAAATCTAAAAAGACAAAGGAGTACAAGCCTTATTAGGTCATTAACAAAACCCTTGGCACTTGCTTTTGAAGTGATGGTGGTGAAGGAAAGCAAAAGAAAAGAAGCAAGCTTTTGGGAAGATCTTAAATGGTTAAAAAAATAATTAAGATCTGTGGATGGCTCCACAGTATTAGTGTGAAGCAGGCACTTCTTAGTTTTAATAAACATCCAAAGTACTTTACTGGCTATGATTCAGGAAATGAATATACTACTGACTTTGCTTGTAAGTAAGTGAGTTGAAATATTTGTGTATTTGCTTCTAAAAAAAAAATCATCTAATGCAGAGATCAGCAAACTTTTTCTGTAAAGGATCAGAGAGTAAATACTAATATTTTAGGTTTTGCATGCCATACAGTCTCTGCTGCACAGATTCATCTCTGCATTGTAGTGCAAAAGCAGCCAGAGATGGTGCATTAACAAATGAGAGGGACTGTGTTCCAGAAAAAAGTTTATTTAGAAAAACAGACAGTCGACAGTAATTTGCCAGAGTTTCAATTTAAAAATACCATATATGGGAACTCTCTGTACTTTCTGCCCAGTTTTTCTGTAAACCCTAAAACTGCTTTTAAAAAATGATCTATTGAAATTTTTTTTTTTTTTTTTTTTTAAACAGAGTCTCACTCTGTCACCCAGGCTGGAGCGTAGTGGCACGATCTCTGCTCATTGAAGCCTCCGCCACCCGGGTTCAAGCAATTCTCCTGCCTCAGTCTCCCAAGTAGCTGGGACTGCAGGTGTGTGCCACCACATCTGGCTAATTTTTGTGTTTTTTTAGTAGAGTTGGTGTTTCACCAAGTTGGCCAGGCTGGTCTTATACTCCTGACCTCAAGTGATCTGCCCACCTCAGCCTCCTGGATTACAGGTGTGAGCAATTACCAGGCCTGACCTGAAATTATTTAAAAATGTTACAGAGAATAAAAATAATTTAGAATGAAATGATGATCAAACTTCAAAGACATCTCTTGGTTTTTACTGAATAATAAATCTACTGGATGACTAAATATAACCATTGACTGTCATGTATGCTTACAGAGGGCTTCAAACCATTCTGGTTTTTTTTTTTTTTTTTGAGACGAGTCTCGCTCTGTCTCCCAGGCAGGAGTGCAGTGGCACAATCTCGGCTCACTTCAAGCTCCGCCTCCCGGGTTCACGCCATTCTGCTGCCTCAGCCTCTCCAAGTAGCTGGGACTACAGGCGCCCGCCACCACGCCCGGCTAATTTTTTTATATTTTTAGTAGAGACGGGGTTTCACCGTGGTCTCGATCTCCTGACCTCGTGATCCACCCGCCTCGGCCTCCCAAAGTGCTGGGATTATAAGCGTGAGCCACCGTGCCCGGCCTAAACCATTCTGTTTTATAGGGATTTTTTTAAAAACTTATTTTACTTGTTGATTAAAACAAAATTGTGACATTATTACATTTGATAACATAAACACCTAGAGGACCTTTTTCAACATTTGGGGGAATTGTTGGAGAAACTGCTGATTTAAAGGATTTCCTTGGTTGAACACAAAATAATTGCTGAAGAATTTTTAACAATGTTACTATTCTTCTATCAGTGATATGGCAATTTGAGTTTCCATCCTACAGTATTTATTTTTTCTCCTAGTCTATAAATATACCCTGGAGTGTGCTCGTGACTGTCAGTTAAAGTATTTACAATAATTGACTGTAATATCCATGTCATTCATTTGACAACACATTTGAAAAATTGATTTAGACTAATGTTGCAGCTGAATTTTAATGGATTTTCTGGGGTTTTTAGTTTAAATACCACTATAACGTATCTATTTACTTCTAACCTTTCTATTGTGAAATATAACACATAGAAAAATACATAAAACAGATGTCCAGTTTAATAAATTATTATAAAGCAAACATCATTGGAACTACCATTGCAGGTCAAGAAGGTCAAAGAATAGAGCATTGTCAGCACCTCAGAATCCCCTTAAAAGCCCCTTTCCAACTATAACTCCTTGTGTTACCACTAGGGATAACCATAATCTTGATTTTTTATAGCATCCATTTCTTTACTTAGTAATTTATTTTTTATTGAGATGGATTCTCACTCTTGTCACCCAGGCTGGAGTGCAATGGTGCAATCTTGGCTCACTGCAACCTCCACCTCCCGGGTCCAAGTGATTCTCCTGCCTCACCCTCCCAAGTAGCTGGGATTTTTATAAGCATGTGCCACCATGCCCAGCTAATTTTTGTAGTTTTAGTAGAGGCAGGGTTTCACCATGTTGGCTAGGCTGGTCTCGAAGTCCCGACCTCGTTGGCTAGGCTGGTCTCGAAGTCCCGACCTCAGGTGATCCGCCTGCCTCGGCCTCCCAAAGTGCTGGGATTACTGGCGTGAGCCAATATGCCCAGCCCATTTCTTTACTTTTTTTTTTTTTTACTCTGTTGCCCAGGCCAGAGGTTTCACCATGTTGGCCAGGCTGGTCTCGAACTCCTGACCTCAAGTGATCCGCCCACCTTGGCCTCCCAAAGTGTTGGGATTACAGGTGTGAGCCACTGTGCCCAGCCCATTTCTTTACTTCTTAATAGTTTTATCTCCTATGTGTGCAGCTCTAAACAATATAGTTAAATTTTCCCTGTTTTTAAGCTTTGCATTACTTTTAATAGCAAAAACCGCAATTACTTTTGCACCAACCTAATAAATAGAATAATACAGTAAAGACTGGTTATAGGCTGGGCGCGGTGGCTCACGCCTGTAATCCCAGCACTTTGGGAGGCCGAGGCAGGTGGATCACAAGGTTAGGAGATTGAGACCATCCTGGCTAACACATAGAACCCCGTCTCTACTAAAAATACAAAAAAATTATCCAGGTGTGGTGGTGGTGGTGAGTGCCTGTAGTCCCAGCTACTCGGAAGGCTGAGGCAGGAGAATGGCGTGAACCTGAGAGGCAGAGCTTGCAGTGAGCCGAGATTGCGCCACTGCACTCCAGCCTGGGCAACAGAGTGAGACTCCGTCTCAAAAAATAAAAGAAAAAAGACTGGCTATAAAGATTCTAATATATGTGAATATTAATGTATAAGTATAGTAGATACATAATATAGACATAAGTATTTGTGTTTCTGACTGCAAGAAACACTTTAGTCACCTAAAACATTTAATTTTATAGAAATAATATTTTCTTTTTCAGGTGAAACTTCCACCGATGATGGAAATCATAACTGCTGAGCAGCTGATGGAATATTTAGGTTAGTGTTGAAAAGTGGATTTTATATCTCTTTCAGAACAAAAGTTTTCAAAGCTAGTTTATTACCCAGTCTCACCTTTCTGAAGTGCTATTATATAATGTATTTTAAAATTATAGTTTTGAATCTGCTAATTAAAAATTTTTATCAGTATGTTACTGTTCTTAGATGGTATAGTCTTCTTTCTGACCAGCATTAAAATTCTGTAATACCCATAAGGAATCTAGGTAACGTCTAGAAAACAAGATACATCTTAATCCCAATAAATTGTAGAATGGGAGATGGCACAGAATCGCTGACATTGCATGTAGAAAGTGTTCAAAAATATTGGGTAGACTTGAATTAAAGATAAAGGAGGTGATTTAGAGCAGTGCTACCGAAAGTGTGATTGATGGACCTATGCCAATCTACAAAATGTTATCAGTCTACAGTGAGATAGAGTCTTCTCCTAGGATGTAAAATATTTACATTAGTAAGCACACTGTTTATTTCAACTGAAGTTTTTTTATAGGGAAATTTTCTTGCTGAAGGAAGTAATGTATTAAATTGCATTCTTCTCCAAGCTTCTTATTTCAAAACAGACCAGTAATACAGTTTGTAGACTGGCTACATTGAGTTGAACTTGTTTAGAGAGCAAGCAGTTGTACATCACATTGTGGCCTTTTACAGTCTGGCAAATAAGAATTTATATATTTATACTATTACCAAATAGGAAATCTCAATCCATATTCTTACAGTTTTTTCAGTAATTAAATTTTTATTTAGGCCAGGTGTGGTGGCTCACACCTGTAATCCCAGCACTTTGGGAGGCCAAGGCAGGTGGATCACTTGAGGTCATTAGTTCGAGACCAGCCTGGCCAACATGGTGAAACCCTGTGTCTACTAAAAATACAAAAATTAGCCAGGCGTGGTGTCATGCACCTATAGTCCCAACTATTCGGGAGGCTGAGGTGGGAGAATTGCTTGAACTCAAGAGGTGGTGGTTGCAGTGAGCCAATATCATGCCACTGCTCTCCAGCCTGGGTGATGGAGTGAGAGTTCGTCTCAAGTACAAAAACAAATTTTATTTTAAAAAATCTTGTCAACTGGGGCCGGGCACGGTGGCTCACGCCTGTAATCCCGGCACTTTGGGAGGCCGAGGTGGGCGGATCACAAGGTCAGGAGATTGAGAACAGCCTGGCTAACACGGTGAAACTCCGTCTCGACTAAAAAATACAAAAAATTAGCTGGGCGTGGTGGCAGACACCTGATGTCCCAACTACTCGGGAGGCTGAGGCAGGAGAATGGTGTGAACCCAGGAGGCGTAGCTTGCAGTGAGCCGAGATTGCACCACTGCACTCCAGCCTGGGCGACAAAGTGAGACTCCATCTCAAAAAAAAAAAAAAAAAAAAAAAAAAAAGAATCTTGTCAACTGGTGAATTTGTCTCTACCCTTCTAGACAACTAGTTAACTCATTTTTTGTGAGATACAGACTTAGTGATATAACTGAGACTGGAAATTTTAGAAGATTCTTTTTTTTTTTTTCCTTTTGAGACAGAGTCTTACTCTATCGCCCAGATCATGACTTGCTGCAATCTCGACCTCCCTAGGCTCAGGTGATCCTTCCACCTCAGCCTTTCGAGTAGCTGGGACTACATGCACATGCTACCACACCCAGCTAATTTTGGGGTTTTTGGGTTTTTTTTGTTGTTTTTGTTTTTTTTTTGAGACAGAGTTTCACTCTTGTTGCCCAGGCTGGAGTGCAATGGCGTGATCTCGGCTCACTGCAACCTCCACCTCCTGGCTTCAAGTGATTCTTCTGCCTCAGCCTCCCGAGTAGCTGGGATTACAGGCATGCGCCACCACGCCTGGCTAATTTTGTATTTTTAGTAGAGACGGGGTTTCTCCTTGTTGGTCAGGCTTGTCTTGAACTCCTGACCTCAGGTGATCCACCCACCTCAGCCTCCCAAAGTGCTGGGATTACAGGCGTGAGCCACCATGCCTGGTCAAGTTTTATTTTTGTAGAGATCGGGTTTCACTGTGTTTCCCAGGCTTGTCTTGAACTCCTGGGCTCAAGCGATCCTCCCGCCTTGGCCTCCCAAAGTGCTGGGATTACAGCCATGAGCCACTGCACCCAGCAGGAAGACCCTTTTTAGAAAATATAATTAATATCATTTAATCCCCATTCACTGGCTAGTGACCTCATAGTTAAGGGTAGATTACTCTGAATACCTAGATGTCTGCAAATTGGCTTAAAAAGAAAATCCCTCTTTTAGGCTAGCTTAGTGATTCTTTTTATTTTTATTATTATTTTAAGTTTTTTTTTTCCCATGGGACTCTGCTTGATAAATGATTCTTAAAGTTAGTGATTCCTATGTTATATTTTATGGGGAAGGCTGAAATATGCTGGGTGATTCTGAGGAATAGCCAATATGACTGCCAAGGAGTACACAAAGGGGAGTTGTAGGAGGTGAGATCAGAGAGTTGACGCAGTCAGATCATATGGGGCCCTAAGGATGTAATAGCAATTTTGGTTTTCGCCATGAGTAAGCTGGGAAGCTATTGGAGGATTTTGAACAGAGGACTGACATGATCTAACTTGGGATTTAATAAGAATTCTCTAGCAGTTATGTTGACAATAGACCTTGGGGAGTAAGACAAGCGGGAAAACCATTTAGGAAGTTATTACAACTAGCAAAAGATGGTGGCTTTAAACAAGGTAAAATAAGTGAAGTTTGTAAGAAGTGGTCAGATTCTGGATACAGAGTTGACAGAATTTGCTGATCAGTTGGATGTAGAGTGAAAGTGGAGTCAAGGGTTATCTCATCATTTTTGGTTTGAACAAGTAGAAGGATGGAAATAGGAAAACTGAAGTAGGAAAAAATGGAGCAAGGTTTTTAGGGAGAAATTGCAGGATTTTTGTTTTTAGATGTTTATTTACATCAAAATGGAGCGATCAGGCTGGGCGCGGTGGCTCATGCCTGTAATCTCAGCACTTTGGGAGGCCGAGGCAGGTGGATCATGAGGTCAGGAGATCGAGACCATCCTGGCTAACACGGTGAAACCCTGTCTCCACTAAAAAATACAAAAAATTAGCCGGGAGTGGTGGCGGGCACGTGTAATCCCAACTACTCGGGAGGCTGAGGCAGGAGAATGGCTTGAACCCAGGCAGTGGAGGTGGCAGTGAGCTGAGATTGCACCACTGCACTCCAGCCTGGGGGACAGAGCGAGACTCCATCTCAAAAAAAAAAAAAGGAGCCATCAGGAATATAATCTTGAGTTCAGAGGAGAGGTCTAGATCAGCACTGTATAATTAAAATTTCTGTAATGATAGGAATGTTCTGTATCTGTGCTATCCAGTTTAGTAGCCACTAGCCACATGCAGCCCTCAAGCTCGTAAAATATAGCTCCTGTCTTGGGCCCAGGAGTTTGAGGCCAGCCTGGGCAATATGGTGAGACCCCATCTCCACTTAAAAATTCAAAAATTAGCCACACGTGATGGTGTGCACCTGTAGTCCCAGCTGCTTGGGAGGCTGAGGTGAGAGGATTGCTTGGGCCTGGGATCCAGAGGCTGCAGTGAGCCAAGATCACAACACTGCACTCTACCCTGGGCAACAGGGCAAGACCCTGTCTCAAAATTGTGTGTGTGTGTGTGTGTGTGTGTGTGTGTGTGTGTGTGTGTGTGTGTGTAATGTGACCAAGGAACTGAATTTTTAATTTTATATAATATAAATTAAATTTAATAGCCACATATTGCTACTGGCTACTGTATTAGACAGTACAAGTCTAGCCTGTAAATATATATTTACAGACAACATATATAAACAGTAGTTAGATTGGGTGAGATCATTAAGGGAAGGAATGTAGTAGATAAAAGAGAAAAAGATCAGTAGATTGAGTCTGGGATATGCCAGTGATTAGAAGATGGGGAAAGAGAAAGAGCCAGCATGGTCAGCCAGGTAGAAGAAAAATAGGAGGCTGTGATTTCCTAGAATCCTAATGAAAAAATGTTTCAAGGAAGAGTGAGAGATGAGCTGAATCAAATGCTGCTAATAGCTCAAGCAGGAGGAAGACTAAAAATTGACTGTTGATTTAGCCATAAGGAGAACGTTGGTAACCTTGATGAATGTATGGAATGAAAACCCGACTGGAAACAAGAGAAAACTGGAAGCCCTCACACCTAGCCAGTAGAAATGTAAAATAATACAGCCACTTTGGAAAACAGTTTGGCAATTCTTTAAAAAGTTAAACAGAATTACCATATGACCATGAAATATCATTCCTAGGTATTTACCCAAGAGAAGTGAAAACATATGTCCATACAACTTTTATAAAAATGTTCAGGCCACACGCGGTGGCTTACGCCTGTAATCCCGGCATTTTGGGAGGCCAAGGCGGGTGGATCACAATGTCAGGAGTTTGAGACCAGCCTGGCCAACATGGTAAAACCCCGTCTCTACTAAGAACATAAAAAAATTAGCCGGGCGTGGTGGCATATGCCTGTAATTCCAGCTACTCGGGAGGCTGAGGCAGAAGAATCGCTTGAACCCGGGAGGCAGAGGTTGCAGTGAGCCGAGATCATGCCATTGCACTCCAGCCTGGGCGACAGAGCAAGACTCTGTCTCAGGGGGAAGAAAAGAAAAATGTTCAAAGCAGTATTATTCATAGTAGTCAAAAAATGGAAACAACCGAAATGTCTATCAACTGATGAGCAGATGAACAAATATAAATTTGTACAATGGAATATTATTCAGCCATAAAAAGGTATGAAGTACGAATACACGCTATAACGTGGATGAACCCTGAAACATTTAAGTGAAAGAGGCAAAGTACAAAAGACCATATAGTGTATGATTCCATTTATATGAAACATCCACTAGCCAGGCTGGTGGTGCGTGCCTATGGTCCCAGCTACTTGGGAGGCTGAGGTGGGAGGATCACTTGAACCTAGGAGTTTGAGACTGCAATGAGCTATGACCATACCACTGCATTCCCTCCTGGGTGAGAGAGCAAGAACCTTATCTCTAAAAAATGAAAATTAAAAAAAACCAGAATAGACACATTTATAGAGACAGAAAGTAGATTAGTGGTTGCTTAGGGCTGGGGAAGAGATGGGGTGAAATGGGGGTTGACTGCTAATGGGTACAGGGTTTCTTTTAGGGAAGACCAAAATGTTCTAAAATTAGATCATGGGACTGGCACGGTGGCTCACACCATAATCCCAGCACTTTGGGTGGCTGAGGTGGGTGGTTCACTTGAGCTCAGGAGTTCAAGACCAGCCTGGGCAACATGGCAAAACCCCGTCTCTACTAAAAATACAAAAAATTAGTCGGGTGTGGTGGCACATGCCTGTAGTCCCAGCTACTTGGGAGGCTGAGGCAGGAGAATTGCTTGAACCCAGCAGTCGGAGGTTGCAGTGAGTGGAGAAAACACCACTGCACTCCAGCCTGGGCGACAGTGAGACACCGTCTCAAAAAAAAAAAAAAAAAAAAAATAAATAAATAAATAAATTTAAAAAATAAAATTAGATCATGATGATAGTTTCATAATCCTGTGAATATATAACAAAAAATAATTGAATTGTACATTTTAAGTGAGTAGGTTGTATGGTGTGTGGATTATACCTCAAAGCCATTTTATAAAAGAGAAAACTAGAGAAAGGGAACTGCAAAAAGTACTTTATACAAATAGAAAAATTAGCCTTAGATAGTTCATTCATGGTAATAGGAGGAAAGACAGAATATATTACAAATAGGTGCAGGTAGGTGGGTGGGTGTGGTTGTAGCACGTCTCTTGAGTGCTTCTGTTTTCCCAATGAAATAGGAAACAAAGTCATCAGCTGGGAGTGAGGATGAGGGAGGAGTTGTTGAAAGTAAGAGGGAAGGTATAAAATAATTGCTTAGAGAAATGGGAGAGTGAATGGATTAGAGAGCTGTGGTATGATTTTTGGGTGCTACCTTTGAGGTTAGTGAAACCAGCCAGCATGGTGTTATGTTTTCTCAGTCACGTTCAGCTGCACGAGTCCAGGCCTGAATAATGAGAGGCCAGCTTTTAACCAGAGCTGGACTTTTTGCCTGATGAGTGTGTTGACGAAAGAATCTAGGGTATGTTGCTCTACATGTTGCCCGTGGTGGGGCCAGGGTTGGGCGGTGGGGGAGGAGGGGAGGAATCTAAGGTATGAAGGTGTGTATAGAGAGTGATTATAATCATGGGCCATAGAATTTAAGCTTCGTAAAGAGGAAATGATGTAAGTGTGTTGAAGGAAAATGTAATGAGATTAATGGATTGTAAGTCTCGATTCCTGATAGAGCTGAGGAATTTTTGGTAATAATGAAACTGTATTACCGTGGGAAATGAGTTTCTGAGATAAAGTAGAATAAAAGTTTTTTGGGTTTTTTTTTGTTGTTTTTTTGGGTGTGTGTGTGTGTGTGTTTTAAGAATAAAATATTTTTGTTGGAGAAGAGGTCAAGGAACAGAGAGGCAGGGTATTGGAAGAGACATCTCCATGCGTATTGAAATTACCAAAAATTATGAGATTTGTGTTGGAGAAAGATAGTGAGCTAAGAATAAAGGGGATTGGCCTGAAGGTCAGTAGGTAACTGCAACAAGGTGGGCAGGTAATGGGTAGAATTATCTGAGTTTTAAAACTGAGGAGTTTAGGGAGGAAGTGGGGAGAGAATGACAGTAAGGAGCAAATGGGTACCTATTCCACTTTGAGGTTCACTGATAAAAGAAGTATGAGACAGAACAGAACTATCACTTAAGAGAACTGCATTGTCATCAAGACAGAGTCAGATACTCAGATAATAAGGTGAAGGGAACACTCAGAGAAGTTGAATACCTAGGGAATTTGCTAATGGCAGACTGTGAGTTCCAGAGAACACTGAAATTCAAGATAAGAATTTAGAAATCATCAGTATAAAAATGGTATTTAAATCTGTGGAAGTTGGGCCGGGCACGGTGGCTCACGGCTGTAATCCCAGCAGTTTGGGAGGCCGAGGCGGGTGGATCACAAGGTCAGGAGATCGAGACCACGGTGAAACCCCGTCTCTACTAAAAATACAAAAAAATTAGCCGGGCGCGGTGGCGGGCGCCTGTAGTCCCAGCTGCTCGGGAGGCGGAGGCAGGAGAATGGCGTGAACCTGGGAGGCAGAGCTTGCAGTGAGCCGAGATCGCGCTATTGCACTCCAACCTGGGCGGCAGAGCGAGACTCCATCTCCAAAAAACATGAATAAATAAATAAATAAATCTGTGGAAGTTGATAAGATAACAGAGAAAAGAAGAGGGGTCCAAGATTCTCCCCTGAAGTTTCCCAGTATGCAGAAATTAGGTGGAGCAGTGTTTCAACTTTCTTTTCGTTATTGCCATTCTGAGGAGCCTTTATAGACACTTTTGTCCTAATGGCTCACTTCAGGACATTTTAATACTGTAGATATATAGTATGTGTTTTTTTTTGTTTTGTTTTTTGAGACGGAGTCTTGCTCTATTGCCCAGGCTGGAGTGCAGTGGCGCCATCTCAGCTCACTGCAAGCTCCACCTGCTGGTTCACGCCATTCTCCCGCCTCAGCCTCCTGAGTAGCTGGGACTACAGGCGCCTGCCACCACGCCCAGCTAATTTTTTGTATTTTTAGTAGAAACAGGGTTTCACCGTGTTAGCCAGGATGGTCTCGATCTCCTGACCTCGTGATCCACCTGTCTCGGCCTCCCAAAGTGCTGGGATTACAGGCGTGAGCCACTGCGCCCGGCCTATTGTATGTGTTTTTTTGTATTTGTAGCCCTTTGAAGGCACTTAGGCCATTATAGTACCTAAGTTTTTTTTTTTTTTTTTTTTGGCCACCCTCCCTCCTGCACCAAGAACCAGTTTTTGACCCTTTAGGTGCAACATTACCTCTGCTAAAATGCATGAAATAGAGGACAGAGAAATAGTGAAGAAGTAGCTGGTAAGATAGGAGAAAAGCCAGTAGAGAGTGGTAGGATGAAGCCAAGAGAGAGTGAAGATTGTTAGAAGAAAGGAGAAAGGTATTGAATACTGGAGAATACTCTCTTTATGACTTGGCAGTGTGGTTATTGTGACCTTCATCAAACCGTGTCACTGCAGTGATGAGACGGAAATGGAGTGGTGAGTTGAAGAGTGTCTGGGAGGTAAGGAAGTGGAGCCTCAAGGGCAGAAAACTTTTGAGAAGTTTGGGTACAAATGGGTATGGGAAGTGGGTAAGGAGTAGGAAAAGGCTTAATGGAGAACATGTGACTTGTATCGGGCTTTGAAGGATAGTTAGAATCTATGCCGTTGTAATGAATAGGAAAGGTTGTTTGAGGGCTAGGTGGAAACTGTCTTAAGCTCAAGCTGAGGTGAAAATATGTAAGGCATATTGAAGTAACAGTGTATGTGTCTAATTTGACTATAGTTGGTAAATCAGCATGTTGTATAGTTAGAGAAATAGAGATTGGATTAAGTAGATTGTGGCAAGAGAGTATTGTGGGCCGGGCGCGGTGGCTTACGCTTGTAATCCCAGCACTTTGGGAGGCCGAGGCGGGCGGATCACAAGGTCAGGAGATCGAGACCACGGTGAAACCCCGTCTCTACTAAAAATACAAAAAATTTAGCCGGGCGTGGTGGCGGGCGCCTGTAGTCCCAGCTACTCGGAGAGGCTGAGGCAGGAAAATGGCGTGAACCTGGGAGGTGGAGCTTGCAGTGAGCCGAGATTGCGCCACTGCACTCCAGCCTGGGAGACAGAGCAAGACTCCGTATCAAAAAAAAAAGAGTATTGTGAGCCAGGCAGGAAGTTTGAATTTACTGTAATAGGATGCTTAATCTATTTTAGTTTCCTAAATGGGATAATAACAAGTTAAATGTAGTTTTATTTTGTTTTGTTTTTTGAAACTGAGTCTCTCTGTTGCCCAAGCTGGAGTGCAGTGGCACGATCTCACTCACTGCAACCTCTGCCTCCCAAGTTCAAGCAATTCTCCTGCCTCAGCCTCCTGAGCAGCTGGGATTATAGGCACCCACCACCATGCCCAGCTAATTTTTGTATTTTTAGTAAAGATGGGGTTTCCCCATGTTGGCCGGGCTGGTCTTGAATTCCTGGCTTCAAGTGATCCGCCTGCCTTGGCCTCCCGAAGTGCTGGGATTACAGGCATTAGCCACTGCACCTGGCCATTTATATGTAACTATATATAATTTAAGTAATGAGTTACATGTATTTCTGACCCTGTTTCCTATCCAGCTCTTCCATATCCATCCACTCTCCACCCTACTTTCCTTGTTCTCAGATGGAATTGTGTAAGGCAGATTGAGTCAAATTGGACTCATTTACTATTCTTTCTTACATCATTGCCATATATCACCTAAACCTGCAGTGAAGAATATAGTAGCCACTAGGTACATGTGGCTATTGAGTCCTTGAAATGTGGCCAGTGTGAATTGAGATGTTCTGTAAATGTAAAATATTTACCGGATTTCAAAGATTTGGATAAAAAAGAATATCATAATTTTAAAATATTGATTGTTGAAATTTTCATATACTAAGTTAAATAAAATATATTATTATGATTAATTTTGGCCAGGTGTGATGGCTCATGCCTTTTATCCCAGCACTTCGGGAGACTGAGGCAGGCAGATCACTTGAGCTCAGGAGTTCAAGACCAGCCTGGGCAACATGGCAAAACCCTATCTTTACAAAAAATTTTAAAAACTAGCCATGTGTGATGATACTTACCAGTAGTCCCTACTACTCAGGAGGTTGAGGCAGGAGGATCACTTGAGCCTGGAAGTTCAAGGCTGCAGTCAGCCATGTTTGTGCCACTGTACTCCAGCCTGGGTGACAAAGTGAGACCCTATCTCAAACAAAAAAAAAAAGAAAAGATTAGTTTTACCTATTTATTTTGACCTTTATTAATGTGGCTACTAGAAAATTTAAAATTACATTTTTTTATTAATTTTTTTGCACACAAAACAATAAACATTTTCTAAAAATACATACAAACAAAAAGATGCATATCAAACATATTAGGAAGGTTGCACATGGGAAGACGGGGAATAGAAATGGGGGGTGGGAATTAAAGAAAATAAATGAGAGAGGGACTTTGTATGGATCAATGATAATAACTCAATCCTCTATTTGACAAAGAAGAAGGAGAAGAGGAAGAAAAAGCAAGTGGGATAAAGGATCAGAAAGGGAGGAAAATAGAAAAAATTAGAGTATGACTCCAGGGTAGACCTGTTTTGTTGTTGCTGCGTTGGTTGGTTGGTTGGTTTGTTTGTTGTATTTTTCATATGTTTCACCATGTTGGCTAGGCTGGTCTTGAACTCCTAGCCTCAAGTGATCAACCCGCCTCGGCACCCCAGAGTGCTGGGACTACAGGCTTGAGCCACCACGTCCAGCCCCCACATTGCGTCTAGCCTCTGTGGCAGACCTCCCAAACGGGGCTGCTGGGCAGACGCGCTCTCCACATCCCAGACGGGGTGGCCAGGCAGAGGCGCTCCTCACTTCCTAGACGGGGTGGCGGCCGGTCAGAGGCGCTCCTCACTTCCCAGACGGGGCGGCCGGGCAGAGGCGCCTCCTCACTTCCCAGCCGGGGCGGCCGGGCAGAGGCGCTCCTCACTTCCCAGACGATGGGCGGCCGGGCAGAGGCGCTCCTCACTTCCCAGACGATGGGGGGCCGGGCAGAGGCGCTCCTCACTTCCCAGACGGGGCGTCCGGGCAGAGGCGCTCCTCGTTTCTTCCCAGAGGAGGTGGCCGGGCGGCCGGGCAGAAGCGCTCCTCACTTCCCAGACGGGGTGGCGGCCGGGCAGAGGCGCTCCTCACTTCCCACACGGGGTGGCGGCCGGGCAGAGGCTGCAATCCCAGCACCCTGGGAGGCCAAGGCAGGCGGCTGGGAGGCGGAGGCTGCAGCGAGCCAAGACCACGCCACTGCACTCCAGCCCGGGCAACACCGAGCAGCGAGTGAGCGAGACTCCCGTCTGCAGTCCCAGCACCTCGGGAGGCCGAGGCGGGCAGACCACTCGAGGTCAGGAGCTGGAGAGTAGCCTGGCCAACATGGCGAAACCGCGCCTCCAGCCAAAGGACAAAAACGAGGCAGGGGTGGTGGCACGCGCCTGCAATCCCAGGCAGCCTGCAGGCCGAGGCAGGAGAATCACGGGAGCCGGAGTCAGGGAGTCTGCAGCGTGACGAGTATACTCCAGCCCGGGCAACAGAGGGAAGAAAAGAAAGAGAGAGAGAGAGAGAGGGAGGAAGGAAGGTTAAAATTACAAATTCATGGCTTGCATTGTATTTCGACTGGACAGTGTTAAACTGTGCTGCCACTCCATAGCTCTTATCTTCATTCTGGCTCTACTTTCTGTGCTATCACAAGTTGATGCCATTTACCTAACCTCTTCCCTGCTCCTTGTCACTAGCACTCTACTTGACTTTGTCTGCATACCTTATGAGACAAAATGAGCTCTTTTGCCATGAGTACTGCAAATGAAGAGATACGATTGTGGTGGCAGAGAACGGATGAGCAGAGCCATAAGTGCAGAAGTACTAATAGTACAAAGTATAAAGCCATCAAAAAATTGTAATGCCTCTCTTTTACAGAAGAGGAAACCAGTGTTCAGAGGGGTTAATGTGCTGTCCCCATCTGGGCACCTTCTATGATTTAAAGTATGCTGAAAAGCTCATATACTCAAAAATACATCCCTCTTACCCCTCTACAATCCCAAAGTGTTTTTGATATAATATTTGAAAGTTCCTCTACTTGTGTTTTTCTTTCTTTTCTTTTTTTTTTCCTGAGATGGAGTCTTGCTCTTCGCCCAGGCTGGAGGATAATGGTGCAATCTTGGCTCACTGCAACCTCCGCCTACAAGGCTCAAGCAATTCTCCTGCCTCAGCTACCCAAGCAGCTGGGATTACAGGCGCCCACCACCATGCCCAGCTAATTTTTGTATTTTTTTTAGTGGAGATGGGGTTTCACTATGTTGGCCAGGCTGGTCTCGAACTCCTGACCTCGTGATCCACCCACCTTGCCCTCTCAAAAAGTGCTGGGACTACAGGCGTGAGCCACCACACCCAGCCCTTTTCTTGCCTTTTTAATCCAGTAAAAAAAATTTTTTTTTTTTTTTTTGAGACAGAGTTTCACTCTTGTCACCCAGGCTAGAGTACAATGGCACAATCTTGGCTCACTGCAACCTCTGCCTCCTGGGTTCAAGCGATTATCTCGCCTCAGCCTCCCAAGTAGCTGGGATTGCAAGCGCCTGCCACCACACCCAGCTAATATTTGTATTTTTAGTAGAGATGGGTTTTCATCATGTTGGCCAGGCTGGTTTCAAGCTCCTGACTTCAGGTGATCCGCCCGCCTTGGCCTCCCAAAGTTCTGGGATTACAGATGTCAGCCACTGCGCCCAGCAATCCAGTAAATATTTACTGAGCATGTACTGTGAGCTAGTTATTTGGAGGTGTCAACATGTAGTTAATGTGGCTGCGTAAGTGTACTCTAACCACGAAAATGTCAGCATGGTATTTTTCTTGGAAAGAGTAATAAAAGAAATAGTTAACACATCTTGGTATGTTAAATTTATCTAACTCTTAGCTAGCAAAGCCCTGAGGAAGCAGAACATAGGACAGATAATTTTAATAAGGAAAAAGAAAAATTAGTGAGGAAATAGCTAGACCTGGTGTAGCTAAAGAGGTTTGGGAATCACTGGTGAGAGGACTTAGCTACTAGGGACACTGTAAAAGTAATATTTTGATGGGAGGTTGGGGAGAAGTGAACAAGAATGATGTAGGCAAAGAAATTCTGAAGGCTCTGCCTCACCAAAAGTAAACTTTATTCAGGGCCAACCGTGCCAGAACAAATGTTTAATTTTCTAAGCTATTTAGATGTTCTGTTGAGATTACTCCATTTCTCTGGAGAAAAAAGAGATGTTTTTGAGTTAAAAAGCAAACACGGCTGGGCGCGGTGGCTCACGCCTGTAATCCCAGCACTTTGGGAGGCCGAGGCGGGCAGATTATGAGGTCGGGAGATCGAGACCATCCTGGCTAACACAGTGAAACCCTGTTTCTATTAAAAATACAAAAAATTAGCCAGGCGTGGTGGCGGGCGCCTGTAGTCCCAGCTACTTGGGAGGCTGAGGCAGGAGAATGGCATGAACCTGGGAGGTGGAGCTTGCAGTGAGCCAAGATTGCGCCACTGCACTCCAGTCTGGGCGACAGAGCAAGACTCCCATCTCAAAAAAAAAAAAAAAAAAAAAAGCAAACACTAGTAGAGGGATTGTAAGAGAAACTAATAATTGCTTTCCTAATGCCTAGCTGAAGTACCCCAAGGAAATGGGAATTTTGATTGGCAAAGGTTAGAGGAGAAGAAGTGAATTTCAATCTGGAAATTTCTGTTACTAGAATATGAGAGCAGAGCCAGACATGGACATGGCTTTTTGGAGGGCTTTGGCATAGAGAAAGAAACAAAATACCTAGGAAGTGTTAGGAAGTGTAATAAAGTAAGGTGCGGAAGAGATGTAGGGAGAAGGCAGGAAATGGGCAGGAATATGAAACTCAACATAAACTGGAATGTATATTGTGACTTCAGCCATCTGAAATTGTTAGTATGATGATGAGACTGGCATAGTATAAAGTAAGAAAAATAATAGAGATGATGGCATTGTCTGATTTTTAAAAAATTATTTCATCTTTTGAATATAAATACGCTATAAAGCGAGGTCAATGTTGAAGCATTTTAATTTCACCCAGAGTTGCCTGTATTTCCTTTTTTCCAAATGTTCACCTGGTATAAGCTAACTTATGCCAAGCCCTCTCTTCCATTTTTTTGGCCTAAAGTAGCTATCAAATTTTGGTTTCTTGTTTTCTGTTTATTTAGAATATCCCATTCGTAGCAAGGTTTTATTAATTCTTGAAATTTTTTCTCTTTCTATATACTCATACTTCACAACCTGATTTACCTGCAAACTGTATCGTTCTTTGTCCTCTAATACTCATACTTCACAACCTGATTTACCTGCAAACTGTATCGTTCTTTGTCCTCTAAATTAGCCTACATATCAGTGTGTTTTCCTAAAGCATCAATTTCATCCTTCACTCCTCTACTTAAAAGTATAAAGATCTCTGTGATCTTTTACAGTCAGCCAAATTTACAGCATATTATTTAGGATTTTCTAAAATGTGTTCAAGTTTACTCATTCAACCATGTTTGCCACTACTTTACAATATAAATCTTTTGTATTAAATCTTCTTATAAGCTGTTCATGTGACATGATCTTTCTTATATGTGCTTTCTCCATTCATTCTTCCCCTCAAAAGATGCTTTTTCTCCCATTGCCATTCCAAGTTTTGCTCATTTTTCTGCATGCAGTTTAGCTTTTTTTTTTTTTTTTTAAATGATTAGCCAGGTGTGGTGGTGGGTGTCTGTAGTCCCAGCTACTCAGGAAGCTGAGGTGGGAGGATCACCTGAGCTTAGGGAGGCTGAGGTTGTAGCAAGTCATGATCACGCCACTGCACTCCAGCCTGGGCAACAGACTAAGACTCTGTCTCAAAAAAAAAAAAAAGTCTTCTAAAATGTGCAGTCTCAGTGACATCACTAAGTCTAGATCTCACAAAAAAATCAGTTAACTAGTTGTCTGGAAGGGTAGAGACAGATTAACCAGTTGACAAGATTTTTTAAAAATAAAATTTGTTTTTGTTTTTGAGACAGAGTCTCGCTCTATCACCCAGGCTGGAGTACAGTGGTGCGATCTTGGCTCACTGCAACCTCCACCTCCTGGATTCAAGCAATTCTCCTGCCTCAGCCTCCTGAGTAGTTGGAACTACAGGTGCACGCCACTACGCCTGGCTAATTTTTGTATTTTTAGTAGAAACAGGATTTCACCATGTTGGCCAGGCTGGTCTTGAACTCCTAATCTCAGGTGATCCACCCTCCTTGGCCTCCCAGTGTGCTGGGATTATAGGCATGAGCCATCATGCCCAGCCCAATTTAGCTTTTACAGTTCAATAAGAAAAGATAGGCCAGGAACAGTGGCTCATGCCTGTGATCCCAACACTTTGGGAGGCTGCAACATGGCAAAACCCCATCTCTTAAAAAAAAAAAAAAAAGATGATAATTATATAGGTAGATAATTCAAAGAAAAAAGTATGTACATACAGCTAATATATAATTTGAAAGATAATACATAGATTTAAAAGTATTAAAATTGTGATCCATATTTTTAAAAGGTACTACATATATTTAAAAGTTGCCACGCATACCAAAAGCTTATACATGTATTTAAAAGGAGATACCAAATAAAAACTTGTATATAAAAATACCATCTTTTTAAATGAAAAAAAAAAAAAAAAAAAAAAAAAAATTTTTTTTTGAGGCAGGGAGTCTCACTCTGTTGCCCAGGCTGGAGCTCAGTGGTGCGATCTTGGCTCACTGCAACCTCCACCTCCCAGGTTCAAGCGATTCTCCTGCCTCAGCCTCCCAAGTAGCTGGGATTACAGGCACCCGCCACCACGCCCGGCTAATTTTTTTATTTTTAGTAGAGTTGGGGTTTCACCATGTTGGCCAGGCTGAACTCCTGACCTCAGGTGATCCACCCGTCTCAGCCTCCCAGAGTTCTGGGATTACAGGCATGGGCCACCAAACCCAGCCAGATGCCAAAATTTTTTTTTTTACTTCTCAGTGTTGCAGACATTTAGAAGACTGATAATACCCATTGTTGGCGAGGTAATCAGAAATAGTTATATTGTTGACAGCAGTGAAATTTGGTACAACCTTTGGGACCTTTATACATAATAACATGGAATGATGCTGAAATATATTATAAAATGGAAGTAAAAAGTTCAAAAGCACTATAGTATATACATTGAAAAAATATTTGAAGTGATAGGAAAAGTTAACATTGATTTTCTCTGGGTAGGATTGGGGAGTCAATTTTATATGTCAACTATAGCTACAGTGTTTTAACATTTATAATTAAGTTCTATTGCTTTTGTAATCAGAAAAGCAAGTTTTTAAAAGGCAATTTTACAATTCTTTTTTTTACAGGAGATTACATGCTTGATGCAAAGCCAAAAGAAATTTCAGAAATTCAACGTTTAAATTATGAACAGGTAATAAACACAGTTTTTGTTAAAGTATGTAATTTTAAAGTTTAAATATATACATTGGTGTCTATTAGTAGCTGGCAGCATTTTTCTATAAAGGATTAGATAGTAAACACTTTAGACTTTGCAAGCCACATGTGGTCAGTCTCTATTACATATTCTTTGTTTTCTTTTTTTATACCTCTTTAAAAATACAAAATCCATTTTTAGCTCACAGCCAGATTTTTCCTTTTTTTCCTCAGTATTTTTCCTTTTTTTTCTCATTTCATGACAGATCAAACCTAGTGTTTTTCTTGAAAAATTGACTTCCAAGTGAATTTGTCATTGATGTATCTGTCTTCGTTTTATTTATATTTTCGAATTAAGTTATGTTCAGGAGAAAGTTGAACAAATGATGTATATGGTATGTCATTAGGACAAGTTTTGCTATTTGATAGTTTCAGTATCCACATTTCTTGGCATGTTCTTTAGAGATCCTGTTCTGCAATGTAGGAGGTATCACTAGGCTCAAAATTATTGGTGCTGGCAAAAAGCAAGTGGAGCTTCATTTTCTTCAGTATTCTTCCTTTACTTGGCAATAGAAGGCAAGAAGGAATTGGCTTCTTAGAGTGGAAGGAAGTATTAGCCAGGGAAGAAAGAGACATCATTGGAACCTTCATGTTTACTTTCAAAGCAGCCTTTTTTAACATACTTTCACCAGTATCAGATTTGCAAAAAGAAAGCATAACTCATTTCAGTCTTGCAAAATTTCTTGAATTTAATGTTCAGATAATCTAGTCTTAATAAAATTTGAAAAATCAACAAGTTGGCTGGGTGTGGTGGCTCATGCCTGTAATCCCAGCACTTTGGGAGGCCGAGGTGGGCAGATCATGAGGTCAGGAGATGGAGACCATCCTTGTCAACATGGTGAAACCCCATTTCTACTAAAAATACAAAAAAAATTAGCTGGGCATGGTGGTGCACACCTGTAGTCCCAGCTACTTGTGAGGCTGAGGCAGGAGAATCACTTGAACCCAGGAGGCGGAGGTTACAGTGAGCTGGAATTGTGCCACTATGCTCCAGCCTGGTGACAGAGCAAGGCTCTGTCTCATTAGAAAAAAAAAAAAAGAATAATAATCATCATCAATTTACATTGCATCATATCATAAGATAGGAAATCTAGGCCAGATGCGGTGACTCACACCTATAATCCCAGCACTTTGGGAGGCCAAGGTGGGTAGGTCACTTGAGGCCAGGAGTTTGAGACCAGCTGTCCAACATGGAAAAACCCCTCCTCTACTAAAAATACAAAAATTGGCCGAGTGTAATGGCACTTATCTGTAGTCCCAGCTACTCAGGAGGTTGAGGCATGAGAATTGCTTGAACCAGGGAGGCGGAGGTTGCAGTGAGCTGAGATTGTGTCACTACACTCCATCCTGGGCGGCAGAGGGGGACCCTGCCTCAAAAAATAAGAGGCCGGGCGTGGTCGCTCACGCCTATAATCCCAGCACTTTGGTAGGCCAAGGCAGGCGGAGATAGAGACCATCCTGGCTAACATGGTGAAACCCCAGCTCTACTGAAAAAAAATACAAAAAATTACCCGGGCATGGTGGCCGGCGCCTGTAGTCCTAGCTATTCCGGAGGCTGAGGCAGGAGAATGGCGTGAACCCGGGAGGCGGAGCTTGGAGTGAGCCGAGATCACGCCACTGCACTCCAGCCTGGGCGACAAAAAAAAAAGAGGAAGGAGAAGGAGAAGAAAGGAAATCTATAGCTAAAGCCAAATTTGTATTCTAAGTGATTTAAATTTTATCAGGGGAATTTGTATCTTAAAACAGTGATATTTAAATATTTTTAGCAATAGAAACCTCTTTTCAAATGAAATCTTGTCCCAGCTTCCAATATATAAAACCAGTACATGATAAGTATAAAGTGATAAAGTTCAATTTATATCATGTATTTATGAAATTTATATCATTCCTTACTGAAATCATGAAGCTATTTTGATTAAAAACTTAAAATTAGGGACTGTGGATGATAGCTGCGGTCTGATATCAACCTCCAAATTCATTTTACTTTCGTTGCCTAATCCTGAGAAAATCTTGATTGAAATGAGAAAATCTTAATTTTCGTGTTTGCAGGCACCAGGCCTGGTGGCTCGTGCCTGTAATCCCAGCACTTTGGGAGGCCAAGGCAGGCGGATCACTTGAGCCCAGGAGTGAGACCAGCCTGGGCAACATGGCAAAACCCTGTCTCTACAAAAAATGCAAAACATTTGCCAGGCCTGGTGGCACACGCCCATAGTCCCAGCTACTTGGGAGGCCGAGGTTAGAGGATCGCTTGAGCCCGGGAGGCAGAGGTTGCTGTGAGCCAAGATCACGCCACTGCATTCCAGCCTGGACAACAGAGTGAGACCCTGTTACAAAAAAAAAAAAAGAAAAGAAAACTGTTTGCAGCCAGTCACAGTGGTTCACAGCTGTAATTCCAGGTACTTACGAGACTGAGGCAGGAGGATTACTTGAGCCTAGGAGTTTGAGACCAATCTGGGTGTGATATAGTAAGACTCCATCTCAAAAAATTAAGAAAGAAAGAAAAATAAAAATGCTTGCAAATGTTATCAGCATTTGGTTTAAGTCCATCTTCCATTGGAATACACTCCCATTCCACTGATCAGGATTCTTGAAGAGGAATTGGAAGTATTGGCTCAAAGTTGAAACAAAGGATATCTAACAACTGCTTGCATTTCTCGTAAACATATCAGGCAAAAAGTACCCTGCTCTTAAAATAAACAATAAAACTA
The DNA here is from genome assembly GCF_006542625.1 of Nomascus leucogenys. NCBI lineage: Eukaryota > Metazoa > Chordata > Mammalia > Primates > Hylobatidae > Nomascus > Nomascus leucogenys. The sequence goes on from NC_044386.1 coordinate 77,983,130, forward strand.
TAAGGTGTTATTATTACATTACTGTTTTGAAAATAGTGTATGTCAAGCTTATATGGCTGGGCTGAGTCTAAGCTAATGTGTAATGTTCCACAAGTGTGATGTAATAGTGTTCTTTTTTGTGTAACTTTACGTGAACAGATCTCTTCAAACCTAATTTTAGAAAGACCAACACAGAGCTGCAATATTCCCAATTAAAACTCTTTACCGGAAGTTGTAATGTTAGCAAAGAGCCTATTTTTTCCAGTTTTGTCTAATAATATACTGACAGCACAAGAAAACACGATGTGTGTATTCATAACAAATTTTTAATGAGTGCAAATATATTCTTAAAATATATTTTGTATTTAAATTTAAAATATTTGACCATGTTAAAAGTTCCTTTGAAAGGAGTTCTAAGAAACAGTTTAACTACTGCCTTAAAGGATCCAGTAGTACTCCCTTCTTGTGAAGTAAGCAACCATAGCTCACATTTATAGTTTATAATATTAAGTAAAATTTGGAACTAGGAACAAAGTGGCAAAATACCCAAGAGTTTAAAACCGTTTTAAAATAAGTTTGTTTGGTTTATCAGTTGTTGTTTTTTATTAAGACAGTCTCGGCTGGGCACGGTGGCACACACCTGTAATCCCAGCACTTTGGGAGGCTGAGGCGGGGGGATCACAAGGTCTGGAGATCGAGACCATCCTGGCTAACACAGTGAAATCCCATCTTTACTAAAAATACAAAAAATTAGCTGGGCGTGGTGGCACGCACCTGTGGTCCCAACTACTCGAGAGGCTGAGGCAGATGGAATCCTTGAACCCAGGTGGTGGAGGTTGCAGTGAGCCAAGATCATGCCACTGCACTGCAGCCTGGGCGACAGAGCAAGACTCTGTCTCAAAAAAACAAAACAAAAAAAAGACAAAGTCTCCCTCTGTTGTACGGGGTGGAGTGCAGTGGCATGATCTCAGCTCAGTACAACTTCCGCCTTTAGGTTCAAGGGATTCTCATGCCTCAGCCTCCCATTTAGCTGGGATTACAGGCATGTGCCACCACTCCTGGCTAATTTTTTAATTTTTAGTAGAGATGGCATTTCACCCTGTCGGCCATGCTGGTCTCGAACTCTTGGCCTCAAGTGATCCACCTACCTGGGATTACAGGCGTGAGTCACTGCACCAACTTTTTTTTTTTTTTTTTGAGACAGGGTCTCACTCTGTCGGTTGGTCTGGATTGCCGTGGTGCTATCATTGCTCACTGCAGCTTCAAACTCCTGGGCCCAAGTGATCTGCTCACCTCAGCCTCCCAAAGTGCTGGGATTATAGGCATGAGCCACTGTAACTGGCCTCTTTTATCAGTTTTATTAATCTTTATGAAGATATCAAATGGTGTTAACTCAGTTGTTTTAATACTAAATAATGGGGAATAATTGCAGCAAATATATGAAGGTATAAGCATGAGCCCAGAGCCATTAGAAATCATATTGCCCCTAAAGGAAGTTGGGTGGTTGACAAACAAGAATTTACAAAAATAGAGGAAAATCTGGTGGTTGTAAAACTATAATTCTTAGATTGCTCACTGTTGTTACTATTTTTTCAGATTCATCATTGCTGTAGATTTAAGAAAAGTTCTAAAACACTTAAGGGAAAAAATGTAAGCTGATTGTTTTTAAGCGTTCAATTTTTGGGAAGGTTGAGAAAATATATTGTTTAGGGGAAACATAGTAGGAAGAGATGAAACTGACAAAGGTCAGAGACTGCAGTATAACAATGTTATCCTATTATAAATGCATCATTCATGAATTTAAAACATTTGAATGATTTCTGTTTACAGTTTGTACAGTCTGTTAGAATGGAATTTTATGAATTATTTCATAAAACAGAACTTCATTTTTGCAACCTAAATTTGTCTTTTTCAGATTTCAGAGAGAATCCCTAGTTTTAATATAAGATTTCCTTCATTTTCACCCTTTTTATTATCAAACCCCTCTATAGACTATAGTCTACTGTTCATATTTTGTATCTTTAGTATCTTGTACAGTGTCTGATTAGCAGTAGGGATTCAGTAAAAGTGTGTTAAATTTTGTGTATTGGTTTTTCTTTATTCTTTCAAATATATTCTCTATACGTATGTCCATATTTAATGTGTTAACATGCTTAGAAAAGCATTTTAAAATAGTCTTTATTCCAGATGTATATGACTACGTTTATTGAGAAAACTGATGTGGACAGAATGACTCCTTAATCTGACAAACAAGTCTTTGTGATCCAGCCTCCGCCTGTCTCTTAGGCTTCATCTCCTACAACTTTTCACTTTTATTTTGTCCCAGCCACACTGGGCCCCATGCTATTCCATGGACACAGTAATAAACTTGTTTTTGCACTGGCGTCTACTTTGGAATGCTCTTTGCCCAGAGCTTCCTAAGATTCAGTGCTCACTGTGGTCTCTATTCTAGTGTCATTTTCAAAGAGGCCTGTCTCCCTCACCTCCCTCTCCTTCTTTCCTCTCCCATTTACACTCCCCACTCCCCTCCCTCCCTCCCTTCCTCCCTCTCTCCCTCCGTCCCTTCCTTCCATCCTTCCTTCCCTTTCAGTGCATTCACTGCAAAATTAAGTATGGAAAGTACTGAGAATTTCTATATACCTCCTGTTCCTCCTAACCCCACACACATAGCTTCCCCCACTATCAACATCCTGCACCAGAGTGGTTCATTTATTATTGATAAACTGGCAATGCCACATCATTATCACCCAGAGTCTATAATTTACTCTTTCTTGGTTTTGTATGTTCTATGGATTTTGAAAAATGTATAATGACACGTATGTACCGTTATAGTATCAAACAGAATAGTTTCACTGTCCTAAAAATTCTCTGTACTCTGCCTGTTCATTCCTCCTTTCCCTTAATCCTTGGCAACCGCTGATCTTTTTTACTGTCTCTGTAGTCTTGCCCTTTCCAGAATGTCATTTGGAATTATACAGTATGTAGCCTTTTCAGATTAGCTTGTTTTCTTTACTACTATGCATTTAAGTTTCCTCTGTGTCTTTTCATGGCTTGATAGCTCGTTTCTATTTTTTTTAATTGTGTTAAAAACCACATAATATAAAATATATCCTTTTTTTGTTTTGAGACAGAGTCACTCTGTCGCCCAGGCTGGAGTGCAGTGGCGCAATCTCGGCTCACTGCAAGCTCCACCTGCTGGGTTCATGCCATTCTCCTGCCTCAGCCTCCCGAGTAGCTGGGACTACAGGTGCCCACCGCCAGGCCTGACTAATTTTTTGTATTTTTAGTAGAGACGGGGTTTCACCATGTGTTAGCCAGGATGGTCTCGATCTCCTGACCTCGTCATCCACCCGCCTCGGCCTCCCAAAGTGCTGGGATTACAGGTGTGAGCCACCGTGCCTGGCCACTTTTTCATCTTTAAAACTGAAACTTGCCAGGCATGGTGGCTTATGTCTGTAATCCCAATACGTTGAGAGGCTGAGGCGGAGAATCACTTGAGCTCAGAAATTCAAGAGTAGCCTGGGTAACATAGTGAGACCCTATCTCTACAAAATATCAAAAACAGTAGCTGGGCATGGTAGCATGTACCTGTAGCCCCAGCTACATGGGAGGCTGAGGCGGGAGGATCGCGTGAGCCCAGGAGTTTGAGGCTGTGGTAAGCCATGATCACATCACTGCACTCTAGCCTGGGCAACAGAGTGAGACCCTATATCCATCAAACAACCCCCCTTTCCCACTTCCTCCAGGCCCCTGGAAACAACCATTCTGCTTTCTGTTTTTATGATTTTGATGACTCTAAATATCTCATATAAGTAGAATCATACAGTATTTTTACTTTTGAGACTGGCTTATTTCACTCAGCATCATGTCCTCAAGGTTCATCCGGTTATAGCATATGACAGGATTCCCTTCTTTTTTTAAGGCTGAATAATGTTCCATTGTATGTATATACCTCATTTTCTTTATTCATTTGTCAGTTATAACTAAGAATAAAGAGTTATGAATAATGTTGCAATGAGCATGGGTGTACAACCATCTTTTCAAGATCATACTTTTAGTTATTTTAGATTCACCAGTAGGAGAGGCCTTCTTCCTCTTTGATTAAAAAACATTTGACTTTAGACTTTCTGGTCTAAAATGGGTCCTTCATTTCCACTCCTCTCTACAACTTCATCTTGCTCAGTTTTTCTTACTAATACTTGACATTGTTTTATATATATACATGTTTATCTCTCTCAATAGAATGTTAGTTGCATAAGAGCATGAACTTTGTCTTGTTTTGTTTTGTTTTGTTTTTTGAGACAGAGTCTCACTCTGTTGCCCAGGCTGGAATGCAGTGGCGTAATCTCGGCTCACTGCAACCTCCACCTACTGGGTTCAAGTGATCCTCCCACCTCAGCCTCCCAAGTAGCTGGGACTACAGGTGCATGCCACCACGCCCAGCTAATTTTTGTATTTTCAGAGACAGGGTTTCACCATGTTGGCCAGTTTGGTCTCAAACTCCTGACCTCAAGTGATCCGCCCACCTGTGTGTCTGTTTTATTCATTGTTATATCTTTCAAACTCCAATTAGTGCCTGGCACATAGTAGATACTCAATAATAAAAATATGTTGAATTGAATTTATTGGATAAAATGGAAAATTAAATGTGCTTGTACTTGAATATCTTTTTTGTTCTCGTTTTGATGTTTCTGAATTAGAACTTTCCCCTTTTCTATTTTCAGAATATGAGTGATGCCATGGCAATTTTGCACAAACTACAGACAGGCCTGGATGTAAATGTAAGATTCACTGGTGTTCGAGTGTTTGAATATACACCAGAATGCATAGTATTTGATCTTCTTGATATTCCTTTGTACCATGGGTGGTTAGTAGACCCTCAGGTAAGTCAAAGAATTTAAATTATATAAACACAAATGCAGGAAAAAGTATTAATTTGGCAAATTAATCTCAATTTGTATTTTTTGTTACTTACTTTTTTTGTACTTTTGCCTGGAATTAGCCAAACTATGAGGTTAAGAACAGAGTCCTCCAGACTACTAAGTCTGCCCAAGGCTTCTGACCCCAACTATAAGGAGCTAGGGCCCAACTACAAGGTTAGAGGGAAGAGCTCATAGAAGACCACCCTTACATCTCACACCAATCACAAGTTCAAAGGCTTCCCAAAACTACCCTCAGGTTCAGTAATTCACCAGAGTGACTAACAGGACTCCCTGAAACCTATTATACTCACCATTACAGTTTATTACAGGGCAAAGATACAGGTTAAAATTAGCAAAGGAAAGAGACACATACGGCAGAATCTAGGAGGGTTCCAACTGTGAAGCTTCCCTTGGATCCTCAGGACATCATACCCTTGTGGAATTGACGTATGACAATATGCATGGAGTGCTGCCAATTCTGGAAGTTCACCCAACCTTCAGTGTTCAGATTTTTTATTGAGATTTCATTATGTAGGTATGATTTAATTTATTGCCCATGTAATTGAACCCAGACTCTTACCCTTCCCTCCCTGGAAGCTGAGCTGACACCATGTGGTTCAAGGGATCCATCGTTAGTATAAACTGCAGGTGTGGCCCAAGGGGCCCACGATAAATAACACAGTCACTCCTATTGGTACGGAAATGCCAAGATTTAGAAGTTATTTCATAGGAGCCGGGACAAAGGTCAAACCTCTCTTTGGACAAGACCGTATTCTTTATTGCATAGCTTTGAAAATCTCTTTTCAAAGCTATTTTAAAAAGGCACCCCCATATATCCATCACTCTAACTGTACATTTCTAAATGTACATTGACCTTTGGTATATTAGTCTAGCAATCCAGATTTTGCCTCTTGTTAAGGGTGTCAGAGTCCTGGCAGGAAGTAGATGACACACGTAAGGAGAACTGTCAAAAGTTTAATGAAGAGACTATTTACAAAGGTGTGGGCAAAGTTAAGGGGAACAAGTAAGGGATGGTGTAACATCTTAGACCTAGCAACAGCAGAAAACGATTGCCACTCATAACTCTGAAAAGACAAGGAGAGGGAATACTTAGCAGAACACAGCAAGATTGATTACTAAAGCACAGAGCTCCTGACCAGGAGATGTGACCTTCAGGAGAGGAATACTACCACCAAGCTATGGCCCAGCAGGGAAAGAGCACAGGTAATACGTTCTCTGACTGTCACTTTCTGATTTCCTTTAGTAGCTCCCTTTGGCCAAATTCAACTGATAATTAGAGAGTAAGAATTCCAATTGCTGCAGTCCATAGAGGTTAGTCTCCCGAATACAGAAGAAATGGAGAGTCAGTTGGAAGGATGAAAGGAAAAAATAATTCTACTATAACACACTAAATTTTTAAATAGGTTAACGTCTTCTCTTTTCCACTGATCTGTGTTATGTCTACTCCTATACTGTTTTAATATTATTTTCACTTACTTACATTTTTTAACATAAAGTAACATTCAAATTTCAAAATAATATTGGTTAATTGTAAACTTTAAAAGAAAAAGACAATGGAATTATATCAGCCAATGCCTTTCAAATTTATTTTGTTTTATGGTACGAGGTGAGAATTTACCTTTTTTATAAATTAAACTTTTTATTTTGAGGTAATTGTAGATTCAAATGCCAGTGTAAGAAATAATAAAGAACAGGTTGGGTGTAGTGGCTCATGCCTGTAATCCCAGTACTTTGGGAGGCCGAGGCGGGTGGATCATGAGGTCAGGAGTTCAAGATCAGTCTGGCCAAGATGGTGAAACCCGGTGTCTACTAAAAAATACAAAAATTAGCCGGGTGCAGTAGTGGGCGACTGTAATCTTAGCTACTCAGGAGGCCAAGGCAGGAGAATCACTTAAACCTGGGAGGCAGAGTTTGCAGTGAGCCGAGATCATGCCACTGCATTCTAGCCTGGGCAACAGAGCAAGACTCCGTCTCAAAAAAAAAAAAAAAAAAAAAAGAAATGAAGAACGATCCCTCATACCTTTTACCCAGTTTTCCCCAATTGGAAAATTTAGTAATTTTGCAAAATTTAGTAAAATATCAAAACCAGGAAATTGACATTAATAAAGTCAAGATACATGGCTGGACACAGTGGCTCATGCCTGTAATCCTAGAACTTTGGGAGGCCAAGGCAAGAGGATCACTTGGGCCCAGGAGTTCAAGACTAGCCTGGGCAACATGGCAAAACCTTATTTCTACAAAAATACAAAAATTAGCCAGGCATGGTGGAACATGCCTGTAGTCCCAGCTATTCAGGAAGCTGAGGTGGGAGGATCACTTGTGCCCAGGAGGTTGAAGTTGCAGTGAGCTGTGATCATACTACTGCGTTCCAGCCTGAGAGAAAGAGCGAGACCCTGTCTCAAAATAAATAGATAAATAAGTAAATAAATAAAATCAAGATATGGAACATTTCTGTTGAGCTGTGATCATACTACTGCGTTCCAGCCTGAGAGAAAGAGCGAGACCCTGTCTCAAAATAAATAGATAAATAAGTAAACAAATAAAATCAAGATATGGAACATTTCTGTTAACACAAGAATCCCTCCTGATGCCCTTTTATATCCACACCCACTTCTGTCACACCCTTACCCTCTTCTTAACCCCTGACAACCACTAATCTTTCTCCATTTCTATAATTTTGTTATTTTCAGAATATTATATACAGTGTGTAATCTTTTTGGATTGCATTTCATACTCACCATAAGTCTCCAAAGCATCATCCAGATTGTTGCATCTATCAATAGTTTGCTGCTGTTTATTACTGAGTAGTATTTTGTGGTGTGGACATACCGTGGTTTTACTTGTTAAAGAGCATCTTGGTGTTTTCCCGCTGGGCACGGTGGCTCACGCCTGTAATCTCAGCACTTTGGAAGGCTGAGGCGGGTGAATCACTTGAGGCCAGGAGTTCGAGACCAGCCTGGCCAACATGGCGAAACCCTGTCTCTACTAAAAAATACAAAAATCAGCTGGCTGTCATGGCATGTGCCTGTAATCCCAGCTACTTGGGGAGGCTGAGGCAGGAGAATCACTTGAACCCAGGAGGTGGCGGCTGCAGTGAGCCAAGATCATGCCACTTCTCTCCAGCCTGGGTGATGGAACAAGACTCTGTCTCAAACTGCTGTAAACATTTGTGTACAGGTACGTTTTTCATTTCTTTGGGTTAAATGCCCAGGAGTGCAGTTGGTGGGTTATATTGTAGTTGCTTGTGGGTTTGTGTGTTTGTTTGTTTGTTTGTTTGTTTTTTAAGAGATAGGGTCTTGCTTTGTTGCCCAGGCTGGACTTGAATTCCTGGGCTCAAGTGATCCTCTTGCCGCAGCCTCCCAAGTAGCTGGGACTACAGGCATGCACCATTATGCCCAGTTAACTTATGTATTCCTTTTTTTAAGAAAGCAACAAACTGTTTACTAGAGTACCTGTACCAAAAGTTTACATTCCCACCAGTAACATATGAGTGATCCAGTTTCTCTGCATCTTCATCAGCATTTAATGTTGTCACTATTTTTTATTTTAGCCATTCTTAGGTAGCAATATTTCATTGTAGTTTTAATTTGCATTTCTTTTTTTTTTGAGATGGAGTCTTATTCTTTTGCCCAGGCTGGAGTGCAGTGGCACAATCTCGGCTCACTGCAACCTCCTTCTCCCAGGTTCAAGTGATTCTCCTGCCTCAGCCTCCCGAGTAGCTGGGATTACAGGTGCCTGCCACCACGCCCAGCTAATTTTTTTGTATTTTTAGTAGAGACAATGTTTCATCATGTTGGTCAGACTGGTCATGAACTCCTGACCTCAGGTGATCCACCCGCCTCGGCCTCCCAAAGTGCTGAGATTACAGTCATGAGCCATCGCACCCAGCCTAGTTTTCATTTCTTTAATGGCTAATGATGTTGAACATCTTTTGATGTGCTTGTTTGCCATTTGTATATTCTTTTTAGTAAAATGTCTCTTCATGTCTTTTGCCCACTTTCTAATTAGATTGGTTCTTTACAGTTGAGTTTTGTTTTTGGTTTTGTTTTTTTTTGACACAGGGTCTTACTGAGTCACCCAGGCTGGAGTGCAGTGGCATGATCATAGCTCACTGCAGCCTCAAACTCCTGAGATCATGTGATCCTCCTGCTTCAGCCTCCTAAGTAGCTGGGCACATGCCACCATACCCTGCTCACTTTTTAATTTTTTGTAGAAATGAGATCTTGCCATATTGCTCAGGTTGGTCTCGAACTCCTGGGCTCAAATGATCCTCCCTCCTCAGCCTCCCAAAGTGTGGGACTACAGGTGTGAGCCACCATGTCTAGCCCCTTTCCCCCTTTTTTTATTTGGCTGTGTGTCTTTTTGTAATTGAGTTGTAAATGTTCTTTATGTGTTGTAAGCCCAAATCTCTTGTCAGATGTATGATTTGGAAATATTCTTTAATTTTTACTTTTTTTTTTTTAGAAATGGCATGTCACTATATGACACGCTTGAACTCCCAGGCCAGTCTTGAACTCCTGGCCTCAAGCAGTCTTCCCACCTCAGCCTCTCAGAGTGCTGAGGTTACAAATGTGAGCCACTGTGCCTGGACTTAATTTCAGTGAAGTTCACTTTATTTTTTCTTTTGTCCCTTATGCTTTTGGTGTCCTATCTAAGAAGGCTTTGCCTAACCAAAAGTCAAGAAGATTTAGTTCTTTATTTTCTATTAAGAGTTTTATAGTTTTAGCACTTACATTTATGAATATGGTCAATGTTGGGTTAATTTTTATATGTGGTTCGAGGAAAGGGCCCAACTTTATTCATATGCATGTAGATAGCCAGTTGTCCTAGTACCATTTGCTGAAAAGGTTATTCTTACCCTGTTGAATTGTCTTGAACTTAGCATGATCTTTGTAAAATAAATCCTTCCCTTTACCCTTGCCTTCCTTATTGCCTTAAAAGCATCCAGTTTCATTAAAATAAGATTTAAAATCCTTATAAGTATTTATGGGTTTTTGTTTTTGTTTTTGTTTTTTGTTTTTTTGAGACAGAGTCTCGCTGTGTCACCCAGGCTGGAGTGCAGTGGCACAGTCTTGGTTCACTGCAGCCTCAACCTCCCGTGCTCAAGCAATCCTCCCTCCTCAGTCCCCCAGTAGTTGGGACTAGAGGCGCACACCAGCACGCCTGGCAATTTTAGTATTTTTTATAGAGAGAGGATTTCACTATGTTGCCCAGGCTGGTCTCAAACTCCTAGCCTCAAGCGATCCTCCCACCTTGGGCTCCCAAAGTGCTGCATTACAGGCATGAGCCACTGTGCTTGGCTCAAGAAGAAAGGATATTATTTCTTTCTTTTTCTTTTTTTTGGATGGATTCTCGCTCTGTCGCCAGACTAGAGTGCTATGGCGTGATCTCGGCTCACTGCAACCTCCATCTCCCGGGTTCAAGTGATTCTCCTGCCTCAGTCTCCCAATTAGCTGGGACTGTAGGCACTCACCACCATGCCCAGCTAATCTTTGTATTTTTAGTAGAGACAGGGCTTCACCATGTTGGCAAGGATGGTCTCGACCTCTTGACCTCATGATCCGTCTGCCTCGGCTTCCCAAAGTGCTGGGATTACAGGCATGAGCCACCACGCCCAGCCAAAAGGCTATTATTTGTTTACCTGATTAACTGTCATCTCCCACTAGAATATAGGTTTTATAAGGGCTGGACTGATAGCACAGTGTTTAGAACAGTGCCTGGCACATAAGTAAATATTGACTGATGGAATGCAGCATACATGTGTGCATCCATTAACTCTAGGAAAGCAGAGATCATAATAGCAAGGACTTCGCAGTGCTTTTTTTTCATCTCTGTCCATTGGTAAAAGCTGCTGGGATTCAGGAGAATGGGAGAATAGCTTACTATAAGCAAGGCAACTCTGAGAATTTCATTGAAAAGTCTCAACATGCCCAGCAGTTTATACATCCAAGGTTGGATTCTGGCAGATGATAATGCCGGACAATTTAGATTGTGAAGAATGACAGTCTGAGGAATGTAAGCCTGAATTCTTTTTTTATTTTTACTTCTTCTTTTGTTTGCTTGCTTGTTTGTTTTTTTGAGACAGGATCTTGTTCTGTTGCCCAGACTAGAGTGCAGTAGTGTGATCATAGCTCACTGCAGCCTCAGATGGCTCAAGGGATCCTCACACCTCAGCCTCCAAGTAGCTGGGGCTGCAGTTGTGCATCCGCATGCCCAGCTCACATACAAAGTATTTTAAATATTGTAATTAAGAATTAGACCAATGACAGAGAATAGAGGCCTAAAAAGATCACTATACAGATAGAACTAGGGCATTCTAGAGCAATGGGGAAAGGCAATCCTTTAAACAAAAGGTTCTAAGACAATTAGGTAGACATAGAGGGAAAAAATGAAACTGTTTCCTACAACTCACACCGCAAAATTCTATTCCATGTGCATTGAAGTTTAACTGTAAAAGTCAGGTGAGGTGGCATCCCTGTAGTCGCAGTTACTCAGGAGGCTGAGGTGGGAGGATCACTTAAGGTCTGGAGTTTGAGGCTGCAGTGCACTATGATAGCACCTGTGAATAGCCACCGTTCTCCAGCCTGGGCAATAAGTACGGTCCTGGCTCTACAAACATGGAGGGGGAAAAATGTTTAACTATAAAAAATAAAACTATAAAAGTTTGAAACTATGTTCCTGATCTTACGGCATCACTGTAGGGAGGGATTTCAAAAACAAGATACAAACCTATTAACTGTAAGGAAACATAGTAAACATGACTGCCTTAGAACTGAGAATTTGTGTTCATCTAAAGACATTCCAAAGAGAATGTAAAAGCAAGCCACAGAGTAGAAGATGAATTGCAACTTTAAAAAATGACTAAAGGATTAATAATCAGAAAGTAGGAGCTCCTACAGATAATTTTTTAAAGATAGCCCAGCAAAAGAAAGGAGCAAATGACTTGGATAGGCACTTCACAAAAATAGATATCCAAATGGCCAATGAACAAATGAATTGGTCATCAGGGAAATACAAATTAATATCAGAATTAGAGACCACTATACATACATCAGACTGGCTAACATTTAAAAGTCTGATGGTATTACGTCGGGCGCAGTGGCTCACACCTGTAATCCCAGCACTTTGGGAGGCCAAGGCAGGTGGATCACCTGAGGTCAAGAGTTCGAGACTAGCCTGGCCAACATGGCGAAACCTCGTCTCTATTAAAATACAAAAATTAGCCAGGCATGGTGGTGAGTGCCTGTAATCCCAGCTACTTAGGAGGCTGAGGCAGAGAATTGCTTGAACCCAAGAGGCAGAGGTTTCAGTGAGCTGAGATCACGCCACTGCACTCAAGCCTGGGTGACAGAGCGAGACTCTGTCTCAAAAAACAAAAATAAAAAATAAAAGTTTGACAGTATTAAATGTTGGTGAAGATGTGCAGCATAGAGAATTCTCATTTCTTGTGATGAGAATGGAAATTGGCCATCTACTTTTGAAACCAGTTTGGTTTATCCATTGAAGTTGATGCCAAGCATTCCTTAAGACTAAGCAGTTTGGCAAGGCATGCACTCTTGATGAGTGGAAGAGGATAAATGTCCTAGAATTTTTCACAGCAGTGTTATTTGCCATAGTCCCAAACTGAAAATAACTTGAATAGCCATCAAAAGGCAAATGAATAACCACATTATGGTGTATTCTATGGAATACTGTACTACAATGAAAACAAACATCTGCATACCACTATATACAACAACCTTATATTATGTATTTTTTTTTTTTTTTTTTTTGAGACGGAGTCTCACTCTGTCGCCCAGGCTGGAGTGCAGTGGCGTGATCTCGGCTCACTGCAAGCTCCACCTCCCGGGTTCATGCCATTCTCCTCCTGCCTTAGCCTCTCCGAGTAGCTGGGACTACAGGCGCCCGCCACCACGCCCGGCTAATATTTTTTGTATTTTTAGTAGAGACGGGGTTTCACCGTGGTCTCGATCTCCTGACCTCGCGATCCGCCCGCCTCAGCCTCCCAAAGTGCTGGGATTACAAGCGTGAGCCACTGCGCCCGGCCCTATGTATTTGTTGATTTGGTTTATTATTTGCTTTTACTCTAGAATATAAGCTTTATGAAAGCATAAACTATTTTGCTCACTGTTGTGTCTGTAGATTCTCTAATGGCACCTTGTATGTAGTAGTATGTATTAGGCATCCAAATAAATTGGATGAATGGAATTCTGGGGGTGGGGGAAGACAAGATCTTACTCTGACACCCAGGCTAGAGTGCGGTGGCATGATCATAGCTCACTGCAACCTGGGACTTCTGGGCTTAAGCAATCCTGTCTCAGACTCCTGAATAGCTGGGACTATAGGCACACACTCCCATGCCTGGCTAGATTGTTTATTTTTTGTGAAGACAAGGTCTTGCTATGTTGCCCAGGGTGGTCTCAAATTCCTGGGCTGACGCGGTCCTCCCCCGCTAGCCTCCTAAAGTGTTGGGATTATAGACATGAGCCACTACACCTGGCCTTGAGTGAAATACTAATGTACAGATTCTGCCTATGAATATTTGAAATCTTTTTTTTATTGCTACTCTAGAGAAATATATTTGATTTTTGTATATTGATCTTTTTTTTTTTTGAGACAGTGTTTTGTTCTTGCTGCCCAGGCGTGATCTCGGCTTACTGCAACCTCCACCTCCCGGTTTCAAGTGATCCTCCTGTCTCAGCCTCCCAAGTAGCTGGGATTACTGGTGCCCACCACCACACCTGGCTAATTTTTTGTATTTTTAGTAGAGATGGGATTTCATCATGTTGGCCAGGCTGGTCTGGAACTCCTGACCTCAGGTGATCTGCCCGCCTCAGCTTCCCAAAGTGCTGGGATTACAGGCATGAGCCACCATGCCCAGCCTATTGATCTTGTGTTTACTATTGTAGTTGGGTTTTAGGGGGTTTTGTTTTGTTTTGTTTTAGAGACAGTGTCTTGCCCCATTGCCTAGGCTGATGTGTAGTAGCATGATCATAGCTCATTGCAGCCTTGAACTCCTGGACTCAAGCGATCCTTTCCTCTCAGCCTCTTGAATAGCTGGGACTATGGACATGCACCACCTTGTCCAGCTAATTAAAAAAAAAAAATTTTTTTTAGAGGCCTTGCATGGTGGCTAATGCCTATAATCCCAACGTTTTGAAAGACCAAGGTGGGAGAATTACTTGAGCCCAGGAGTTTGAGACCAGCCTGGACAACATAATGAGACCTGTCTCTACAAAAAATTTAAAAATTAGCTGGGTGTGATGGCGTGTGCCTGTAGTCCCAGCTATGCAGGAGGCTGAGGTGGAAGGATTGCTTGAGCCTGGGAGGTCGAGGCTGCAGTGGGCTGTGATCACACCACTGCATTCCAGCGAGAGTGACACATGAGACCCAGATCATACCGCTGCACTCCAGCGTGGGTGACAGAGCATGGGAGACAGAGTAAGAAAAAATCTCAAAAAAATTTTTATTTTATTTTTAGAGACAGTTTTGCTGTGTTGCCCAGACTGGTCTTGAACTCCTGGCCTCAAGATATCCTCCTGCCTCAGCCTCCTAAATTGTTTGCATTACTGGTGTGAGCCACCACACCAACTTAGTGTAGCTGTATTTTTGTGGATTTCTTAGAATTGAAAATTCAGATTATTTGAAAAGACTTACTGAAGTTGAGTTACTAATGAAAAGCACTATAAAGTAAAGGTGTTGAGGAAAATAACATCTGAAGAGATTGTGCCCTCAAATTGTTTCTTAAGGGTCTAACTTCTCATTTTACATAAATCAAAGCTGGAACTCATAGATTTTTTTTGTGCAGTGTACATAGAATCTTATCCCAGGGATCTTCTTGCAAAGAAAAGGATTTATTTGGCTCTGCATCAAAAGATTGACCATTGAATACTTTTTTGTGTTTTAAGTTAATATGAAATGTTTAAGATATGGGCCAGGCACAGTGGCTCACACCTGTAATCCCAGCACTTTGGGAGACTGAGGCAGGCAGAGTACTTGAGGTCAGGAGTTCAAGACCATCCTGGCCAACATAGTGAAACCCCAACTCTACTAAAAATACAAAAATTAGTTGGGCATGGTGGTGCGCACCTGTAGTCCCAGCTACTGGGGAGGCTGAGGCAGGAGAATCACTTGAACCCGGGAGGCAGAGGTCGCAGTGAGCCAAGATTGCGTCACTCCTCTCCAGCCTGGCGACAGAGCGAGACTCCGTCTCAAAACAAACAAAACAAAAAAAAATTAGTCAGGTGTGGTGGCGGGCGCCTGTAATCCCTGCTACTCAGGAAGCTGAGGCAGGAGAATCACTTGAACCCAGGAGGCGGAGGTTGCAGTGAGCCAAGGTCACACCACTGCACTCCAGCCTGGTCAACAGAGTGAGACTCCATCTCAAAAAAAAAAAAAAATGTTTAAGATATTTATGCCTGTAAACATTTTCCACAATTTCCTGCTGTGACTTTTTGAATTAACTGATTGTTTTCTCAACCAATCATCAGTTCCAGTTGTGTGAGTTAAGAGGCTTTTAGTATTGTAGATTTTTTCATAAACAAGGAAAATAAATTATAGCTTAGAATGGTGGTTCTCAAACTTTCCTATGCGTCGTAATCACCTGGGCAGTGGAATGAAAACTTAGACAATTGAGAAGCAATGTGAGCCTGAAATTCTTTTACATCTTTTTAACAAGCTCCCCAAGTTTGAAAACCACTGCTGTGAGTATTGTGCAGATATATGTTGAGACCTGTGATATTCAAAGAGTAAGTCTTCAAGGTGATCGTTTGAATGAAGAAAACATTGGCCCTCTTATTTTTATTTATGTAACTCTAAAATTTGTATTTGTTTTATTAGGTATATAACTAATACAGCAATACACATAAATAATTTATAAATAAATATAAATATATTTTTATGTATGGAAAGGCAACTATATAAGTTGTTTAGACAGTAGAAACCTCTTTTTCTTCTATAGTCAAAGCAAAGTGTAATGGAGAGTAGAGAAGCCCAATTTTATTTTCCTATAGCTTAAAAGTTTAAATTTACTCTACTGCCGTACCTCTAAAAACAAAGATTAAGTAAGAATCATGACGCATATCCCGTCCCTGATTAACATACATTAACTTTTCTTCAGGAAAATAACATTAGTTATCTCTACTCTATCTCCACTATACTTTTCTAGGAAATAAGTAATAAAATGGAATAATTTTATTAATCCTATAAATTAACATATTTAAAGTTGCCTTGCTTTAAATGTGTAACATTTGTTTTTTAGTTAAAAAAAAAAAAAAACTGTTGCTTGATACTTGATGCCGGGAGAAAAAAAATGGATATTTTCTTATTTTTTCTTCTGGAATAGTTGATGTTTTATTTTGATCACTTAAATACATGTTTATGACCTTAAGAAATAAAGTTGCATGTAATAATCCCATTTAATCTTTTTTTGCATAATTAAACTAATACAACTGCAGTATTTTTCATAATGTGTCATACTGAGCTGTAAACAAACTTGGAAACTGTTGGGTTTTGATTTTAGTGCTGATTTTGTTTTTTGTAAATAATAGTTTTATATTTAGTATTATATTAGAATAAAATTCTAAAGAATGATACAGCTTTCTTTTGTTCCTCATCTTACCATGGTTAGTGAGACAGTCATTTGTTTTCTAGATTGATGACATTGTAAAAGCTGTTGGTAACTGCAGCTACAACCAACTAGTGGAGAAGATCATCTCTTGTAAACAGTCAGACAACAGTGAGCTGGTTAGTGAAGGTGGGTGAGTGCTGCTATTTCCTGACTTTTGAAATTCTTGGCAAGATAATTTTTCTTATAACTTAATGTCTTTCAAATTTCTTAAATAAGACTTCTAAAAAACACATGTTATATTACTTGTATGAATTTTAAGAAGTAACCATCCATAGGCTGGGCACAGTGGCTCACGCCTGTAATCCCAGTACTTTGAGAGGCTGAGGCAGGTGGATCACCTGAGGACAAGAGTTCACGATCAGCCTGGTCAACATGGTGAAAGCACGTGTCTACTAAAAATACAACAAAAAATTAGCTGGCCATGGTGTTGCATGCCTTTAATCCCAGCTACTCAGGAGGCTGAGGCAGGAGAATCGCTTGAATCAAGGAGGCGGAGGTCGCAGTGAGCCGAGATCATGCCGCTGTACTCCACCCTGGGCAACAGAGTGACTCTGTATCAAAAAAAAAAAAAAAAGAAGTAATCATTCATAAAGGTGCCAATGAAAGGTTTTTTCCTAGAACTCTTTTTCATTTAACTTGTAAAATCAGGCCTGGATTCTATTAAAAATTTTTGGAATCACTTGCTAACTTTGCCATGGTCAGGTACCCAGAGGTTACTGATGATTACTTTTTTTAAAAAGGTTTATTATTTAGGAGTCTGAATGGACTTTATCATTGATCCTGAACACTTCAACTGACTGAGATGAGTATTACGGTGCTCAAGTACTCTAGTACTTCTTTTAGTAGACCTCTGCCTTATATTTCAGTGTAATACAATATATTAAAGCCCCATTCTGGATCAGAGTATGCCTCTGAAAATCAGTTTTCCTAATCCTTAGCTAACTGGAATTTCTAAATTCATCATCACAGAATCAGTTTAATATTTTTTCAACTGTGTTCCAGTCAATGATGAGAAAAGGAGATTTGAAACAGAATGCTATCAAAAGGCATAGGATGTAGATACACCTTCTCAGTCCCCACTTCACTCTTTCAGAAATATACATAAATACCGAGGCTATAATTCTTCTGTCTATGAAAGGTAAACAAAAGAGAAAGAAAAATCATGAGAAGTAGGGCATGAGTTTTAGTCTCTCTCAGACACACAATTATTTTACATAAGATATAATAAAAGTTTATTACAATTATCACATTTTTAAGAATTAAAACTAATGACTACAAGAGCATATGAGCATATAAAAGATATGTACATGAATTCCATCTATATTAATCAGAACCCAACTAATTACATTACTTAATTATCCAGAAGTTTAACACATTTTTGCAAAAGAGGAAAATAAGAAGAAAATGCATAGTATTTTAGTTAAGGTTTATCCTAATCTTTTTTTTTTTTTTTTTTTTTTTTGAGATGGAGTTTCACTCTTGTTGCCCAGGCTGGAGTGCAATGGCGCGATCTCAGCTCACTGCAACCTCCACCTCCCGGGTTGAAGCCATTCTCCTTCCTCAGCCTCCCGAGTAGCTGGGATTACAGGCATGCACTTATTTTGTATTTTTAGTAGAGATGGGATTTTGTCATGTTGGTCAAGCTGGGAGGTTTATGCTATTCTTCTACTTGCAATAAACATATAAAGATACAGGGACAGGCTGGACATTGTGGCCCGCACCTGTAATTCCAGCACTTTGGGAGGCTGAGGCGGGAGGATTGCTTGAGCCCAGGAGTTTGAGACTAGCCTGGGCAATGTAGCAAGATCCCATCTCTAAAAAATAAAAATAAAAAATTAGCCAGGCACCTGTAGCTCCACATACTCGAGAGGCTGAGGCTGAAAGATCACTTGAGCCCAGGAGGTCAAGGCTGCAGTGAGCCAAGATCATGCCACTACACTCCAGCCTGGGCAACACAACAGAATTTGTCTCGAAAACAAAACAAAACAAAACAATAACAGTATAGAGTCATTGATCATTGATTTGTCTGACAACTCTTTTGTTACAGCATGAGGCAGCAGTGTTCAAATTTTAGGAGAGAAAGAAGTAACAAAAACTGTTACAAAAGTATATTCTCTCGATTAACAAAATTCCTTCTCAATGAGCTAGAATGTATGGGGAAAAAAATTCCACTCACTAGAAGTTTGCATTCTTATACAAGCTCTCATTACCATAGATAATTACTAAAAAGAAGCTCCTATTTTAAAAATGTCTATCTACGGAATCCTTCTTTTTCAGTAATGTCCAATATACTAGAGTATGCTATTCAGTAGTACTTGAAGGAACAATAGGATTCAGAAAGTGGTAACAGACAGAATGCTAGCCAAGAAGTAATACTTGGATAAACTGACTTACGGAGCACGAAGCTATGTGAAACAACGTTAACATCTTTCCCAATTCTGGCTACAAATACAGTAAGGGTAGGACTTAGTACTACAATAATTAACAAAATGAACAAAAAAGTCAGTTCCTGCATTACTTCTTTTTCCTTAACCTGATGTCACAAATATTATTATTTCTCTGACATTGATTCCTCAGGATAATGAAAAACTACAGTTAATATATGTGTTATTGATAATTTAGGAAGAACATGGTAAAAGCAAAGAAAGAAACCCTCTAAAATGGTATAGAATGTTTAGGGAATATCTGCTGGGCATATTTATTACTTTCTTGATATATAAATTTCATAATAGTGAAATTCTACATACCAGATTTCCATATTAAAGAATAATTATAAGTGTCATTTAGCATAATTAAAAAGCTAAACTAGATTTTTGTTCATAAGTAACTACAAATTTGTAGTTCATTTGAAATAATTACTTAACTCCAATGGTCACTTGTATAAGACACTAAGAAATCATGGAAAATAAAAGACCATAATAGACATTTTTACTTACTTTGCAGCAATTAGCTTTCCTTCATCATTTTTCTTCATCAAATTATCTTTTTTTTTTTTTTTTTTTTTGAGACGGTCTCACTCTGTCACCCAGGCTGGAGTGTAGTGGCACGATCTCGGCTCACTGTAACCTCTGCCCCCTGGATTCAAGCAATTCTCCTGCCTCAGCCTCCCGAATAGCTGGGACTACAGGCATATGCCACCATGCCCGACTAATTTTTGTAGTTTTAGTAGAGATGAGATTTCACCATGTTGGCCAAGCTGGTCTCGAACTCCTGACCCTCAGGTGATCCGCCAGCCTCGACCTCCCAAAGTGCTGCAACTACAGGCATAAGCCAACTTGCCCAGCCCATCATATATCATATTATCTTGAGTGGTGTTCAGTTGAAGTAATCTGCTTTCTTTTTCCGTTTAGCCTGCAATTGTAGCTTTCCCTTTAAATCAATAAAATACCTGAAAGCCAACTTATTTCTAATCTTTATTAAAAAATAAGTTTTGGTCACAGGTAATAACTTTTTAAAAATTCAAACATCTTATTTCCTATCAAGGTATGGAGAATAAGAAATACATTCACTAAAATTCCTTTTTAAGGGAAAAGAAATGTTATTTAGCAAATAATCAAATAGAGTTAGGTGTTCTTTCAACTTCTTTTAGATAACATTCGCTTTCCTTGATTCTGATACCTTATAAGTAAAGGTACAGAATTTTTACTTTACATAGAATACTTAATTGTAGAATACACTGATTTTGGGTGTTGATACCTTTTTTATTTTCTACTTCTTTTCCAGTACAATGATGAATAGAAACAATACCTTTTTGAATCTGGTTGTGATTATGCTGATTTTTCGTGGCAGCAAAAATCAGCAAGTTTAAAAAAAGCTCAGTACCAGCAGCCAGACTTCACCAGAGCCATTCATTTAATTCCAGATGATCTCAGGAATGGTTCTTTGTGTGTGTGTGTGTGTGTGTGTGTGTGTGTGTGTGTGTGTGTGTGTGTGTGTTTTGAGACAGAGTATTGCTCAGCTGCCCAGGCTGGAGGCTGGAGTGCAGTGGTGCAATCTTGGCTCACTGTAACCTCTGTCTCCCAGGTTCAAGCAATTCTTCTGCCTTAGCCTCCCAAGTAGCTGGGACTACAGGCTCATGCCACCACGCTGGCTAATTTTTTGTATTTTTAAGTGAGACAGGGTTTCACCATGTTGCCCAGGCTGGTCTCGAACTCCTGACATCAGGTAATCCGCCCACCTCAGCCTCCCAAAGTGCTGGGATTACAGGCGTGAGCTGCCATACCCAGCCCAGGAATGTTTCTTTAACAATTGTTCCTAGGACAAAAATATGCATATAAAAATATTTCTAGGATATGTATTCATTTATTCAAATGTTTATTCAGCCTTTATTATGTGCCATAGACACTAAACATTATAGTTTGGCTTCTTATCATTTTTATTAAATAATATTGGTTTCCTTTTCTTTTTCTTTCTTCAACTTTTATTTTGAAAAATCTCAAACCTATAAAAAAGATTGTAATAGCACAATGAACATTTATGTGCTCTTTACCTAAATTTACCAATTGTTGATATATTGAATGTTTTCTTTGTTTCTGTATTCCTACACACACAACACACAATCTTTTTTTTTTTTTTTGAGATGGAGTTTTGCTCTCGTTGCCCAGGCTGGAGTGCAATGGTGCAACCTTGGCTAACCACAACCTCTGCCTCCCAGGCTCAAGTGATTCTCCTTCCTCAGCCTCCCGAGTAGCTGGGATTACAGGCATGTGCCACCACACCTGGCTAATTTTGTATTTTTAGTAGAGATGGAGTTTCTCCATGTTGGTCACGCTGGTCTCAAACTTCCAACCTCAGGTGATCTGCCCACCTTGGCCTTCCAAAGTGCTGGGATTACAGGCATGAGCCACTACACCTGGCCCTACACACTCTTTTTTCCCTAAATCTTATAAGAATTAATTGCAAATATAGCACTTTACTTGTAAATGCTTCATTGTTTGTCTCCTAAGAACAAGGAATTCTCTTATATAAATTCTCCTATGTAATCACAATACAATTATCTCAAGCAATTTAGCATTGATACAATATTATTTAATATATTGTTCATATTCAGAATTCTCCCTTTTTCCCAGTATTGCCCCTTATAGCTTTTAATTTTTTTCAATGGAGGCTCCAATTACAGATCATTTAGTTGTCACATCTCTTTAGTCTTCTGTCATCTAGAATAGTTCTGTAACCTTCTTTCCTCCCTCCCTTCCTCTCTTTCTTCCTTCGTTTCTCCTTTCCTCCCTTGCTTCCTCCCTCCTTTCCTTCCTTTTTTGTCTTTTATGACATTGACTTTTTAAAATAGTCCAGGCCAGTTGTTCCATAGAATATTCCTCAATTTGGATTCATCTGATTATTTCCTCATTAGTAGATTCAGGTTATATATTTTTGGCAGGGATGCTACATAGGTGACATTGTGTCTTTCCCAGTGCATCAAATCGAGGGCACATGAGCCTAATTATCTCATTATTGGTGATGTTCAAATATGATAAGATAATATCTGCCAGGTTTTTATATTGTAAAGATGCCCTTCTCCCTTGGTAGTTAATAAGTCACCTGTGATACTATTCTTTGAACTGTGTGAATATGCTATTCCTTAATAATCTTTCACCAAGTAGATTTGACATCCATTGATTCTTGCCTGAATCAGTTATTACTGTGGTGGTTATAGTTTCTGTTATTCCTTCTATTTATTAGTTGTTATTCTTCTGTAACAGAACAGTTTTCCCTTCTCTTCCTTCTCCTCTTTCCCCATTAAAAAAATTGTATCAATATAAACTCATGGATTCCTTTTTATTCAGACAGAACGGAGTCTCGTTCTGTCATCCAGGCTGGAGTGTAGACACCCGGCTAATTTTTTGTATTTTTAGTAGAGACAGGGTCTCACCATGTTGGCCAGGCTGGTCTCGAACTCCTGACCTCAGGTGATCCACCCACCTCGGCCTCCCAAAGTGCTGGGATTACAGGCATAAGCCATTACGCCCAGCCCACTCATATGATTTGATTCTAGGAGTGCAGTAGGGAGCCCAGAACATTTTCCTGTGCCAAAAAATAAGTGCTCAAGTAAAGATGAGGAGATATAAAAGAACACAAGACCCAACTTGAGGGCATCCCACTGGCCGTATCCAGGCCGGGTGTCTAGACTGCACTCCAGTCTAGAAACGGAGTGAGACTCCATCTCAAAAAAAAAATCATATGAGCTTTTATCTTTTCAAGTAAAATCTGGGCATTTGTCATTAAAATAAATTGTTTTGCCCATCCTTTTGAGGAAAAAATACATTAATATAATGTATTTGATCTTTGAAACTTAAATGTGGATTAAATTCTTAAAAATTAGATTGTTTAAAGCTGTCACAGTGGCAAGTTAAGTTCTCACTAAGCTTAAATTCGAACACAAATCTCAGACAGGACCACATCTAGACAACATTTTTAGATAAATCAAGTTTCCTTCCTTCCTATTTCTACTTTCTATTCTTTTTTGCCTAATTATAGTACCTCTGTAACTTCACCATCTTTAAGGCATTCATCACTTTCATGTTCTCTAATAACTGTCCAGTAACAGAGGAAAACAGTTTAATGAACTAATTTATTATTGAATTTCTTCTTTGTTTTTTGAGATGGAGTCTCGCTCTGTCACCCAGGCTGGAGTGCAGTGGTGCGATCTCGGCTCACTGAAAGCTCCGCCTCCCAGTTTACGCCATTCTCCTGCCTCAGCCTCCCGAGTAGCTGGGACTACAGGCGCCTGCCACCACACCTGGCTAATTTTTTTGTGTTTTTAGTAGAGACGGGGTTTCACCGGGTAAGCCAGGATGGTCTCGATCTCCTGACCTCGTGATCTGCCCGCCTCCTAAAGTGCTGGGATTACAGGCATGAGCCACTGTGCCCAGCCTTAAATTTCTGAATGTAAGAAATATTTTCAAATATAGTAATCTTCTCAGGAAAATGAGGCTTAATTTAAATTTATTTTCATGAATAATACTCTATTATCATTATATTAAGTTTTTTTACCTTTAGTATCATCAATAACAATAACAATAAAATTGAGATTTAATGTGAATGTTGTAAATAAACTGGATTATTTGAATCAATAATACCTCTTTGAGCGTTATAATGATGCTCAAAGTTAGCGTTTACAGATAAATAAACTGCTGTGTAACCCTTAGAGTTGTTTTCCAAAATTTGTTTAAATAGTTGTAAAAAGTTGAAACTAGATTGACCTTTTCAATAAAGGCTAATTAATTATAAAAATTTAAAACTAGATAGCCTTTTCCACTAAAACCACTGTTTAAGAGATGACAGGAGAATTATGAAACATTGTTTTTTCTAGTTCTTAATAAGCTATGCTGTATGGTTTGGGGAGATATATAATTCAAGTGGCATTTATAATACTCATCTGCAATAAATTTTAAAACTTTAATACCCATAATAATTCTCCTAGGTTACAGTCTTCACTTTGCCATAACTAGTTTGATGTCCTTTGGGCAAATCACTTATTCTCTCTGAGCCTGTGTCCTATTCAGTAAAAAGAAGTAGCTGAGAAAGACCTTTCTAATGTTGAATTTTTGAATTTCACACTAACATGAAAGTAATGTACTATATCTCCACTGAATTTCTGTATCTCTTTGAAAGGGATCTGTGGAGAGGATATTGTGTGAGTAAGGTATGGAAGGGGCTTTTAAAAACATTTTTCTGAAGGGAACATTTAGTAATACAGATATTACAGACAGCAGTGGTACTTTTCAGCACAGGCATAATGCCTACTTTTTAAATGCTACATAACAGTAAATGCTATTTACTAGTGTATATCATAAATGCTGTTCATTAGTGTATAGTAACTTAGTTCTTAGCAAAGTAACAACAGTAATCAGGTGGAGAAACCTCTTATATCTAAATGTGTAAACCCAAGAAGTTGCAAGTATTCAATGAATTTCTTTTGGCTGTAGACCTCTTTATAATTTTTGTACTTCTATCATAACAAAGTCCTTGCAATAGTGTGATAATTAAAGTGTGGTAACTTTTTACAACCACTTTGTAGCTTCAATACTATGGTTTGACACTAAGGGATGTCGAGGGAGTGGAATAAACCTATGTTATCTGCTTCTGGCACTACCAAGTTTTATTTTCAATTTATTGTTGAAGTGTTAGTTTCACACCACAGATTTATCTTTAGTCCCTGTATCTATATCTCTCAGATCACTTATGAAACTTTTTAGGGCATTCCCTTCCCTCCTCCCCCATTGCTTCCGAGACATCTCTCCTTACTCCAAAGGAAGGAGGGAAATAAGAAGAGAAATACAAGTTTAAAAAATATGTATACAGTTAATTCTCATTATTTGTGGTAGCTATGTTCTATAAAGTTACTGTGAACACCGAATTAGTGAATGCTGAACCACTGTCCCCAGGATAAATATGAGTTAGTTTTCAAGGAGCGTTTGGTAACATTTTCATCACCTGATCAATACATAAACTTGTTTTATGTGTTTGTTAAACACACCTTATTTAATATATACTGTTGATTCACTAGCGTTAAACTCACAGCCAACAGCACTACAGATAGAATATCCCTAATCTGAAAATCCAAAATGCTCCAAAATCTAAACACCAACATGATGCTCACAGGAAATGCCCATTGGAGGATTTCAGATTTCTCATTTTCACATTAGGGATGCTCAGCTGATAAGTATAATGCAAACGTTCCAAAATCCAAAAGAATCCACACCCAAAACACTTCTGATCTCAAGCACTTTAGATAAATGATACTCAACCTGTGTAACTCATGCCTGAACGAAACCTATCTAGCACATGTATTTTCTCTGTAAGGCACATCACAGCCTTTGTCTACTGAATACTAGCCAGCACTTTGGCATTATGTTTGGATGCTGTTTGAAACAGCAAAATCATCAACAGAAAGCATAAAAATGTGAAAAACATGGCACTAAATAGACCATGAAAGGGACACTTGTTTATAGTATGCGAGAGAGCTGAAGCAAGAAGGCAGAATGTTGCCTTGTTTGATCTCAGCTGGGAATGTGCACATTGGGCCACTCAGAATTTTCACCAGTCTTCACATGTCCACAAACAAGCATGAAAATGCTGCAAGTATTGATTTGGGGTTTCTAAATAAATTTTAGCCAGTTAGATGAACTTGCAGATATGAACTTGCAATGAGGATCAATTGTGTATATGAAGATCAGTTGTGTATATATATGTTTTAAATTATACCCCAGACCACTTCTGTATATTTTATTGTATTTCAAAAACAAAAGCCATAATATCTATTTCCGAACTAGATAAATCTACATGAGTGGCATATGTTGGAGGAGATTAGCATAAAAATGGTGTAAAAAACCATTAAAAATGGCATCATTTATCCCACGGCTTTCTGTTCAGCCTTATGCCTACTTTCAGTTTTAAAGCAAGAATTGAGAAGTTTACAACTTAAGAATTATCTAGGATTTTTGTGAAATCTTAAGCTACTCAATTTATTAGGGCTACTTTTAATTTGAAAACACCTTGCTATTGGGGAGGTAGCTGTTGACTGACATTTTTCTTTCCCACCCATTTTTAAAATTGCCTGACACCTGTCTTTTTACTTGCTTTGATGGCTTTTAGTTTTATTGTGTCTGCTTTTTTACTGCAACCTGCATGAAATCCTTTGTAATAGTAGGTGAAATATAAGTAAATGCATTTGTTTATAAAAAAAGAATTTCACATAACTTATTTATTTAGGATAGGAATGTCTGTATACACATATTTCATTGCAAAATTAAAAACACAAATGTCCAATTTGGAGCCATCATAAAGTAGGGAAAGTATTATAATGATTGGCTTTTTTCCATACTTGGAACACACTTTAAATAGAAAAAGAATAACTTTTTAATTTTGAAATTATTCTTCTATCTAATATTATGCATTGGTTCTATAGGCTTTGTAGCTGAGCAGTTTCTAAATAACACAGCCACTCAACTGACATACCATGGATTATGTGAACTAACTTCAACGGTTCAGGAAGGAGAACTTTGTGTGTTCTTTCGGAATAATCATTTTAGCACCATGACCAAATACAAGGTATGATATAGAAATAGCTATTTAATCGTGATTCTAAATCAAAGGAGCTTGATTTAGAGATGTCTTTTGATCTGCTTATAAATAAAAGATTTTAGCATAATATTTCTTAACCATCAAATTGTGAAGGTAATTATTAAATACAGTACTTCTTAAGGATGGGATGGATAAACAATTGAAGTGTTACCTCAAATCACTTTTTGTTTTTTAATTCTCAACTTCTTTTTCACAGATGTTTGCACTAAGAAGTATTTTATTATTTTCTTTCTGAGAAAAAAAAAAGATAAACCCTAGAGATAGAACTAGGATGACTTCCTTTTTTTTTTTTTTTTTTTTTTTTTGAAATGGAATTTCCCTCTTGTTGCCCAGGCTGGAGTACAATGGCGTGATCTCGGCTCACCCCAACCTCTGCCTCCCAGGTTCAAGCGATTCTCCTACATCAGCTTCCCGAGTAGCTGGGATTACAGGCATGCACCACCACGCCTGGCTAATTTTTGTGTATTTTTAGGAAAGACGGGGTTTCTCCATGTTGGTCAGGCTGGTCTCCCGCTCCCCACCTCAGGTGATCCGCCCACCTCGGCCTCCCAAAGTGCTGGGATTACAGGCGTGAGCCACCGTGCACGGCCAGAACTAGGATGACATCTAATGATGGAAGTTTATATTTCAGTGCTAAAGGAATTTAGAAGAAATAAATTTTTTTATTTATTTAGATGATTTGCCTTTATGATAGTGTTTGCTATTATTAAACTTTAATAACTTTAATGTGACCAAACATTAAATTCTTTAATAATGTGTAGCTTTAAATTCTTCCTATAGTGCCATTTATGGCTCTGTCAAAAACATTTACTGTTTTACTCTTTTTATCTCTTATAGCCATTCTTTTTGTTGTTACAGCTGTCACTTAGTTCAGAAGTTTGTCAACTTATACGTAGATTTCTTCAGTAGTACAGTAGAATCCTGTTCTGATCCCATCAATAATATACCAAAAATGTTCAGTAGCACTTCATGCATGGGGATAAAAATACAAGATATGTTCTATTCGCCAACACTTTACTTCAGCCAAAATGGTGTCTATTCACTGATAACCCTCCATCCCATACACACATTATACCTTCTAATTTCTGCACTTTACTGCCATATCTTGAAGGGGTGGGTTGCCCCTCCACACCTGTGGGTGTTTCTCGTTAGGTGGAAGGAGAGACTTGGAAAAGAAAGAGACACAGAGACAAAGTATAGAGAAAGAAAAAAGGGGGCCCAGGGGACCTGCGTTCAGCATACGGAGGATCCACGGCACCAGCCTCTGAGTTCCCTTAGTATTTATTGATCATTATCGGGCGTGGCAGGATAATAGGATAATAGTGGAGAGAAGGTCAGGAGGTAAACACGTGAACAAATGTCTCTACATCATAAACAAGGTAAAGAAAAAAGTGCTGTGCTTTTGATGTGCGTATACATAAACATCTCAATGCCTTAAGGAGCAGTATTGCTGCCAGCATGTCCCACCTCCAGCCCTAAGGCGATTTTCCCCTATCTCAGTAGGTGGAATATACAATCGGCTTTACACGGAGACATTCCATTGCCCAGGGATGAGCAGGAGACAGAAGCCTTCCTCTTATCTCAACTGCAAAGAGGCATTCCTTCCTCTTTTACTAATCCTCCTCAGCACAGACCCTTTACAGGTGTCGGGCTGGGGGACGGTCAGGTCTTTCCCTTCAAACGAGGCCATATTTCAGACTATCACATGGGGAGAAACCTTGGACAATACCTGGCTTTCCTAGGCAGAGGTCCCTCCAGCCTTCCGCAGTGTTTTGTGTCTCTGGGTACTTGAGATTAGGGAGTGGTGATGACTCTTAACAAGCATGCTGCCTTCAAGCATTTGTTTAACAAAGCACACCCTGCACAGCCCTTAATCCATTTAACCCTGCGTTGACACAGCACATGTTTCAGGGAGCACAGGGTTGGGGGTAGGGTTACAGATTAACAGCATCTCAAGGCAGAAGAATTTTTGTTAGTACAGAACAAAATGGAGTCTCCTATGTCTACTTCTTTCTGCACAGACACAGTAATAATCTGATCTCTCTTTCTTTTCCCCACAATATCTCACTCCTTAATCCCTGTTTGGAAAGGTCTTCTCATTCCTTTTTGCCTGTCCAAATTTTACCCATCCTTTAAGAAGCATTTCAAATCCTAACTCTTTAGTAAAGCTGCTTCTACTCTCCTCAAACCAGTGGTTCTCAACCCAAATTGTATGCTAAAACTTTATGGGAAGCTTTTTTAAAACTGCCAATCCTCAGAACCTACCACCAACTCCATTAAATGAGAATCTCTGGAGGTGGGATCTGAGCATCATTAATCCTGAGTGCTTTTCAGTTTATTTTAATGTGCAGCTAAGGCAGAGTACAATTGTCTAACCATCATCTTGCTGTTACTGGCTACATCATCTTTTTTTAGCCCTTATTGGTTAATACCTAATTACCAGTTTTCTTTCCATGTAAATGTGTCATTTTTTTTTTCTAAATGAAAGTGGCTTATTAAAGTTGTGAATTACATCTTCCTATTTTCTTCAACACTTTAGTCAATGAATTACACAAAGTAGTATAAAATAATGATTTGTTTGCTTATGTAAGAATACCCTTAAAGCTCTTGCTCTCCCATTCCTATCTTAGTTATAGCAACAGCTCATTTGTATAACTTCAACATTTTAGCTAGATGTATGTCAGATGTGGGCCCAGAGTCATCCATAATCCTCAGAAATCTAAGGCCAAAGGACATAAGGATCAGATTTATTGCCACATGGTGAATACTGCTAAATCATTTTATTTCTTACTTAACCAGACCTTTCAAGTCTAGGATTTATTCATTTATTTAACAAATATTTATTTATTTATTTATTTATTTATTTATTTATTTGAGACGGAGTCTTGCTCTGTGCCCCAGGCTGGAGTGCAGTGGCGCGATCTCGGCTCACTGCAAGCTCCACCTCCCGGGTTCACGCCATTCTCCTGCCTCAGCCTCCCGAGTAGCTGGGACTATAGGCGCCCGCCAACACACCCGGCTAATTTTTTGTATTTTTAGTAGAGACGGGTTTTTTCACTGTGTTAGCCAGGATGGTCTCGATCTCCTGACCTCGTGATCCGCCCGCCTCGGCCTCCCAAAGTGCTGGGATTACAGGCTTGAGCCACGGCGCCCGGCCTATTTAGCAAATATTTATTGAGCATGTATCATGTCTGGGTGCTCACTAGTAGTAGAATACAGCCATGAGCAAGGCAGCTATGGTTTCTGCCTATTAAGGACCTCCTAGTTTGACAAGGGGCAGATATTAAATAGTTACACAAATAATTATTGATTTATTTCTATTGAGATACATTTTGTTAAGGATACATATCACAAGATGTGAGTGTTTTTATCAGGATTTATAACCTAGTTGCTTTTATCGGGACTTATAACTTAGGGAGTGTCAGGAAAGATTTATTTAAGAAGGTCACATTTAAAATGATACCTGAGGCTGGGTGCGGTGGCTCACGCCTGTAATGCCAGCACTTTAGGAGGTCGAGGCGGGTGGATTACCCGAGGTCAGGAGTTAGAGACCAGCCTGGCCAACATGGTGAAACCCCGTCTCTACTCAAAACACAAAAATTAGCTGGGCATGGTGGTGGGTGCCTGTAATCCCAGCTACTTGGGAGGCTGAGGCAGGAGAATTGCTTGAACCTAGGAGGCGGAGGTTGCAGTGAACTGAGAATGTGCCATTGCACTCCAGCCTAGGCAACAAGAGCGAAACTCTGTCTCAGTAAATAAATTAGTTAATTCATTAAATAAAAATAAAATGAAACCTAAAAAGTGAATCTTCTAGTTTAATCAGTTGGCCAAAAAAGAGTTAACTTAGCGGATAGAACATGTATGCAAAGGCCCTGAGGAAGGAAAGAGCTTGACTCCTGAGGAATTAAAACAAAGTCAGTGTGCCTGAAGCATAGCAAATAAAAGGAATGAAGAAAGGCTAAATAGCTAGCCAGGCACTAGATCTTGTAAAGTCTTGGGTGTTTTGTTTTGTTTTGTTTTGTTTTGTTTTGTTTTTGAGACGGGGTCTTGCTCTGTTGCCCAGGCTGGAGTGCAATGGCACGATCTCGGCTCACTGCAAGCCCCGCCTCCCGGGTTCACGCCATTCTCCTGCCTCAGCCTCCAGAGTAGCTGGGACTACAGGCGCCCGCCACCATGCCTAGCTAATTTTTTTGTATTTTTAGTAGAGACGAGGTTTCACTGTATTAGCCAGGATGGTCTCGATCTCCTGATCTCGTGATCCGCCCGCCTTGGCCTCCCAAAGTGCTGGGATTACAGGCGTGAGCCACGGCACCTGGCCTATTGCATCTCAAAATTAACTAAAATTCTTTTTTTTTTTTTTTTTTTGTGACAGGGTGGGGTCTCACTCCATCACCCAGGATGGAGTGCAGTGGCTACTATAATTCTCAATATCTAATAATCTAGTCCATGTTCACATTTGCCACTTGTCCCCAAAATAGTTTTATGGATGGTTTGTTCAAACCAGGATCTAATCAAAGACGATGCATTGCATTTGATAGAGTAACTCCATTTTGATATGATCCAAATCTTGTGTTCTCCAGGGATCCTATAGGCATTTGGACGATTATTTATGCCCCATTACAATACTTGATTTTATTTCCTATATTCCTGTTGTACCAGCTTTCCAATCCTGAGTTAGATAAGACACTGCTTTACTGACAGAGTACCCAGTGAGTGCTTTTTTTTTTTTCCTGAAACAGGGTCTTGCTCTGTCACCCAGGCTTGAGTGCACTGGTGCAATCTCAGATCACTGCAGCCACTGCCTCGTGGGTTCATGCGATCCTCATGGCTCAGCCTCCCAAGCAACTGGGACTACAGGTGTACGCCATCACACCTGGCCAATTTAAAATTTTTTTTTTAGAGACAGGATATCCCTGTGTTGCCCAAAATGGTCTTGAGCTCCTGGGCTCAAGCAGTCTGCCCAACTCAACCTCCCAGAGTGTTGGGATTACAGGTGTGAGCCACTGCACCCAGACATGAGTGCATTCTTTATAAGAGTCAAAAGCACGTCTTCTTCATTGACCCAGTGACAGATTACCTGATTTACAACAGAATCTATAACACTTTGGCTGTTGGTGTAGAATAGAACCCCTAAAGGAATACTTTTAAAATACTAAATGAATGCTAAATAAAATTTAGGGAAGGGGTTCTTCCAGCATGGTGTCCATTTGCTTAATAAGGGAATAAGGCAGAGAGAGGATTGTGCCTTTGTTGTATTAAGGCTGTTCGTCATTAAGACTATTATTCTCTCCCACTAATTCCTGAGTTGTTTGTAGCTCTTTATAAACTTGAGCCCCAGAGCATGTGTGATTTAATAAGGACACAAATAATAATTTTTAAAAATAGAGGCTGGGCGTGGTGACTCATGTGTGTAATCCTAGCACTTTGGGAGGCCAAGGCTGGACAGTAGCTTGAGGCCCGGAGTTCAAAGCCAGCCTGGACAACATAGGAAGACCTCATCTCAACAAATAAGTTTGAAAGTTAGCCAGTGTGGTGGTACGCGCCTGTAGTCCCAGTAACTCGGGTGGCTGAGGTGGGAGGATCACTTGAGCCCTGAACCCAGGAGGGTGAGGCTGCTGTGAGCCATGATGGCACCAAAAAAGAAAAGAAAAGAAACCTTTTTTAAACAAACTATGGCTACTTTTAAAGCTACATTACATCTTCCATATCTTCCTACTGCCTTCTAGCATTTCACTTTTGAGAAACCCTGAGTTTTGAGGGACATCTTATGCATTCATATTTAATGACCAGCCAGGCTCACACATGTAATTGCAGTACTTTGAGAGGCTGAGGTGGGAAGATCGCTTGAGCCCAGTAGTTAGAGACCATCATGGACAATGAAGGAAGACCTTGTCTGTACAAAAAACTTTAAAAAAATTAGCCAGGCATGGTGGTGTGTGCCCATAGTCCCAGCTCTTTGGGAGGCTGAGATGGCAGGATCATTTAAGTCCAGGAGATCGAAGCTGCAGTTAACTGTTATCGTGTCACTGCACTCCAACCTGGATGACAGAGCAAGACTTTGTTTCAAAAAAAAAAAAAGGAAAAATTATAATGGTCACTGTGTTTTCCATCTTTCTACTCCTGTGAACTCTTTCTCTTTGGAACATCTATTGCATAAATACATTTCATCCCACAGAAGTCAAGATATACTTTCAGGCCAGGTGTGGTGTGGCGTGGTGGTTCACACCTATAATCCCAGCACTTTAGGAGGCCAAGGCGGGTGGATCACTTAAGGTTAGGAGTTCGAGACCAGCCTGGCCAACATGGTGAAACCCCATCTTTACTAAAAATACAAAAATTAGCTGGACATGGTGGCGCATGCCCATAATGCCAGCTACTCAGAAGGCTGAGACAAGAGAATCACTTGAATCCGGGAGGTGGAGGTCGCAGTGAGCCAAGATCATGCCACTGCACTCCAGCCTGGGTGACAGAGCGAGACTGCATCTCAAAAAAAACAAAAAGATATACTTTCAACAAACAAAATTTAACATCTAGATAGAATACTTTTCTTCTTCAGTGGTGTTTACAACTAGGGGCTTATAATAATAAATTGCCAGTCTATAATAGACTGGCAATCAGACATAAATATTTATACTTCTATTATTTTGTTAGTGGGGCTACTTTTTAGGGATTTTTTTTTTTTTTAGATGGAGTCTCACTCTGTTGCCCAGACTGGAGTGCAGTGGCGCAATCTCAGCTCACCACAACCTCCACCTCTCAGGTTCAAGCAATTCTCCTGCCTCAGCCTCCCAAGTAGTTGGGATTACAGGCAGGTACCACCACTCCCGGCTTATTTTTATTAGTAGAGATTGGTTGCACCATGTTGTCCAGACTGGTCTCAAATCCCTGACTTCAAGTGATCTGCCCACCTTGACCTCCCAAAGAATTGAGATTACAGGCGTGAGTCACTGAGCCCAGCCTAATTTTTATTACGACTTTTCAGAGGATCTTTATGCTTCCAGGTATTCATGATTATATTATATCATTATCGTCTCAAGACCTAGGCCAACAGGGGAAAGTCCATGATGGCAGGACAAAAATGATTACCTAGGAAGGGTCACCTCCACTTTCTTTACTGGTTGTACCAATTTCTGTAGGAATTTATTAAACCCTACATATGAAAAAAATATTTTTAATATTTATTTAATTTTTTTTTGAGTGTGTGTTAAAATCTTTTGTCATCCAGAGTCTTTTGGAATTCTAGAGATGTTTGAGCTGTGGGCTTTGACAAGAGGGGAAGGGAGGTATATATGCTTTCTAGTTATTAATGGTATTGTTTAGTATTATATCTCTGTTCTAATTCCCATCTCTAGGTACTGGATAGAGGCAGGAGCAAATTCTCTGTTAAGTTAAACTGGTTTTTTGTTTGTTTGTTCGTTTGTTTGTTTGTTTGTTTTGAGATGGAGTCTCACTCTGTTGTCCAGGCTGGAGTGCAGTGGCACAATCTTGGCTCACTGCAACCTCCACCTCCCCAGTTCAAGTGATTCTCCTGCCTCAGCCACCCGAGTAGCTGGGATTACAGGTGCCTGCCACCACATCCAGCTAATTTTTGTATTTTTAGTAGGAATGAGGTTTCACCATGTTGGCCAGGCTGGTCTCAAACCCTTGACCTCAGGTGATCCACCCACCTTGGCCTCCCAAAGTGCTGGGATTACAGGTGTGAGCTACTGCACCCAGCCTAGGGTTAGGCTTTTTGGTGATCCTCTGTACACCAAAGTGGTGTTTAAAGGACCATAGGTGGTGTTTCAGTACAGCAAACCATTAAAAATTATATAGATGTTTCTAAAACCTGTACCTGGACAAAGTATTCTGTTTATTAACTTCATGATTTCATCTTTATCTATTTGTTTATTTTTACCACAGCTGATTTTATCTTTTTTTTTTTTAAATTTTTATTTTTGAGACAGAGTCTCTGTCACCCAGGCTGGAGTGCAGTGGAGCAATCTCAGCTCACTGCAACCTCTGCCTCCCAAGTTCAAGCAATTCTCGTGCCTCAACCTCCCAAGTAGCTGGGATTATGGGCGTGTGCCACCACGCTCAGCTAATTTTTTGTATTTTTAGTAGAGATGGGGTTTTGCCATATTGCCCAGCCTAGTCTCGAACTCCTGACCTCAGGCAATCTGCCTGCGTCCGCCTCCCAAAGTGCTAGGATTACAGGCGTGAGCCACCATGCTTAGCTTGGATTTTATCTTTACAGACTTCTTTAAGCCTTCTGCCATCATGAGGTCACAATGGATGTGTTAATCAATCTGACCCATTTTTTGTGAATAATATCTACCAATCAACCTCACACTTCTGAACGAAT
Organism: Nomascus leucogenys; assembly: GCF_006542625.1. NCBI lineage: Eukaryota > Metazoa > Chordata > Mammalia > Primates > Hylobatidae > Nomascus > Nomascus leucogenys. The sequence goes on from NC_044386.1 coordinate 78,018,108, forward strand.
ATAGTACAAACAATGATTTTTATTGCACAGGACATTTTCTCTGACCACAGATATTAATTGACTTCCTATTGTTGGAAAGTCCTCTTATCATTCCTAGTTTTGTGGTTTACTGTTGCTAAATTCTGGAAAAATACCTCTGTGTTTCTTTCATTATTAGCAAAGTAAAATCCATCTCTGTTAGTTATTACTTGTAATAACATCCTCCATGAACCCTTCATTAAACTTTTTATTCCTCATCTATCTATTGGCAACAAATAGGAATAGCGCTGATTTCTGCTATCATTTATATCACTTCTTTCCTTGTACATCCACCTGGTCTTCTACAATTAAACTGGGCGGATCATCTTTGCAAAATACACATTGACCTCACTATTTATTTATTTATTATTTTTATTTTTTTATTTTTTTTGAGATGGAGTCTCGCTCTGTCACCCAGGCTGTAGTGCAGTGGCGCGATCTCGGCTCACTGCAAGCTCCGCCTCCCAGGTTCACGCCATTCTCCTGCCTCAGCCTCCGAGTAGCTGGGACTACAGGTGCCTGTCACCACTCCCAACTAATTTTTTTTTTTTTTTTTCTGTATTTTTAGTAGAGATGGGGTTTCAACGTGTTAGCCAGGATGGTCTCAATCTCCTGACCTCGTGATCTGCCTGCCTCGGCCTCCCAAAGTGCTGGAATTACAGGCGTAAGCCACCATGCCTGGCCTATTTTTTTTATTTTCATTTTTATTTTTATGTGTGAGACACTTCCATTCTGTCACCCAGGCTAGAGTGCAGTAGCATGATCTTGGCTCACTGCAACCTCCGCCTCCTGGGTTCAGGAGATTCTCATGCCTCAGACTTCTGAGTAGCTGGGATTATAGGCACGCACCACCATGTCCGGCTAATTTTTTGTATTTTTAGTAGAGACAAGAGTTTCACCAAGTTGACCAGGCTGGTCTTGAACTCCTGACCTCAAGTGATCCACCCACCCCGCCTCCCAAAGTGCTGGGATTACAGGCATGAGCCACTACACTGAGCCAACCTCATGATTTTCTTATAAATAATTTCAATTTTGGGGGCCAGATACAGTGGCTTACGGCTGTAATCCCAGCACTTTGGAAAGCTCATGATTCTATGAAGATATATGCCTTTCTTTTTTTTTTTTTTTTTGAGACAGAGTTTCACTCTTGTTGCCCTGCCTGGAGTGCAGTGGTGTGATCTTGGCTCATTGCAACCTCTGCCTCTCGGGTTCAAGCAATTTTCCTGCCTCATCCTCCCACGTAGCTGGGATTACAGGTGCATGCCACTATGCTTGGCTAATTTTGTACTTTTAGTAGAGACACAGTTTCACCATGTTCGCCAGGCTGGTCTCGAACTGCTGACCTCAGGTGATCCACCCGCCTCGGCCTCCCAGAGTGCTGGGATTACAGGCGTGAGCCACCACGCCCAGCCTGAAGATCTGTGCTTTTCTTTTTTCTTTTTTTGAGACAAATTCTCGCTCTGTAGCCCAGGCTAGAGTGCAGTGGCATGATCTCAGCTCACTGCAACCTCTGCCTCCCGAGTTCAAGCAGTTCTCCTGCCCCAGCCTCCCCAGTAGCTGGAATTATAGGCGCACGCCACTGCACCCAGTTAATTTTTTGTATTTTGAGTAGAGACGGGGTTTCACCATGTTGGCCAGGCTGGTCTGGAACTCCCGACCTCAGGTGATCCACCCACCTCGGCCTCACAAAGTACTAGGATTACAGGCGTGAGCCACCGCGCCTGGCTGATCTGTGCTTTTCAACAGCCTAATTAGATTGATTTCTGCGAGCAGAGTGAGGAGACCATAAGAGAGCAAATGCTTTCCTGTGGGTCTAGATAGTGAGATGACTATTTATCCATGCAGGAAATTTGAAAGTATAAAGATGGGTTGTAAATAAACCATTTCTGTCCTAGAGACAGACTCATTTAAGTCAGTTTTGTTTCTCATATTATACATATGATCATGACTGTTGGATTCCTATCCTTTCCTAATTCTATATCCTAGATCTAGTTGCTCCATTTCATTTTTATGGCCCTCCTTCACCACCCTCTGATAACTTCTTGCTCTTAACTAAGATTACATAGCCCCTGTCTAGATCACGTAGCTTCTAGATCTTTGGTTCATATAATGATATCTGCGTAGCTCTTTTCCTATTATGACTCCTTGATTGTCCTTTTACCATATCAACCTTTATATTCATGTCATAATTGTTTCCCCTACCTCTTGGTTTTAAATTACTGACATCTCTCTGAAGTATATTCAGTCCCAACATTTTTGAGGTTAGTTGTTTTGTTGTTGTTATTTGTTTTTTACCATAAATTCAGCCAGATGGTGTAAGGTTGGTTCTGTTTGCTTTTTTACTTTAGGGATTAGAAGTGAAAAGTAGTTAAGAAGGAGATACAGTTCTGGATAAATACTAAAACCATGTTAAAGAAATAAATTTGTTTATTCTATTTCCTCTTTGACTAAGGCTGTAGTGGAAATTTTTTCCACAGAATGCTACATTTAAGTAACAATCCATTAAGTTTAGCTCTTTTTAAAGCTGGTTGATATATCAAAAATTGTCACTTTTTAAATTAAAAGGGGAGGGGGCGGAATTTGGAAACTGGAATAAGGAAAGTGATGATTCCATAGTACAAGCAGAGAGATTCATCTTTTTCTCTTAAATAGGAGACAGAAGCAGATAGACACAGAAATTGAGATCAATTTAGATGATACTCATGAATATAATATCTTCTGTTTATGAAGCAGTTAGGGGCCTTGTACTATATTAAGCATTTTATATTGATTATCTCATTTAATCTTCACAACTCCTCTGTGAGGAGTGGATATTATTATTCTCACTCAATAGCTGAGGGAAGACGTAAAGACCCTAAGTAACTTGCCCAAGACCACTTAGCTTATAAGCATTTCCAATATGACTTTCAAGTCCACTTTCAACTTGACTTTCAAGTCAACGACTATGCTTCACTGCCTCTCTGGGTAGATAAGAAAGTGCTTTTTTGGATAAGACTACATTTGTTAAGTAGGAGTAGTAAGTTCATTTTTGATACTTAAAATACTTTAGAAACTCTCTTAGAAATGTATAAATTTTCAAATTATAAAGTACCTTAGAAACTTCAAAATTTCTAAGAAGAAAAAACTAAAGTCTAGAGATGTTAAGTATTTGTTTTTAGGTGTTTTGGTGTTTTGTTTTGAGACAGAGTCTCGCTCTGTCACCCAAGCTGGAGTACAGTGGCACAATCTTAGCTCACTGGATCCTCCATCTCTTGGGTTCAAGCGATTCTCCTGCCTCAGCCTCCTGAGTAGTTGAAACTACAGGCACGTACCACTACACCTGGCTAACTTTTTGTATTTTTAGTAGAGATGGGTTTTCACCATATTGGCCAGGGAGGTCTCAAACTCCTGACCTCAAGTGATATGTCCACCTCAGCCTCCCAAAGTGCTAGGATTATAGGCGTGAGCCACCACACCCGACCTAGAGATGTTAAGTAATTTGAATCCAAGTTAGTTAACCAAAAATATTTAGCCAGTGCTTTCCTCCATATTGGATCACAAAAGAACATGGAATGAAAACCTATTCTGTCCAAAAATACCTTCGTAAATTAATTCTACATGGAGTAGTTACTTGTATTAACAACATACCTGACAGTGGAGTTCGAGACCAGCCTGACCAACACAGTGAAACCCCGTCTCTACTAAAAATAGAAAAATTAGCCGGGCGTGGTGGTGGGCACCTATAGTCTCAGCTACTCAGGAGGCTGAGGCAGGAGAATGGCGTGAACCTGGGAGGCGGAGGTTGCAGTGAGCCACATCACGCCACTGCACTCAGCCTGGGCAACAGAGCAAGACTCCGTCTCAAAAAAAAAAAAAAAACCTGACAATATCATCTCAATTTGTAAATTGATAAAGTAGAAGAAAACTTGTCAAATTTAATAATATTTTATAAATTTACAAATTGTGACAATATTGACATTTTATATAATATGAACTAATACATAATTAAGAATTTAATGCATTAAAACCTATTCTATATTATTATTTATGAAATTTTTCAGTATTTTAAAAACTGATGAAATTAGAAGGAAGATTTGACTCTTAAGAAAGCATTGACTGCATAATGTAGCAAAAGTGCTGGAATATCATTGCAAGAAATATTCTTTTTTTTTTTTTTTTTTGAGACGGAGTCTCGCTCTTTCACCCAGGCTGGAGTGCAGTGGCGCAATCTTGGCTCACTGCAGGCTCCGCCCCCCAGGGTTCACGCCGTTCTCCTGCCTCAGCCTCCCGCGTAGCTGGGACTACAGGCGCCCGCCACTTCGCCCGGCTAATTTTTTTGTATTTTTAGTAGAGACGGGGTTTCACTGTGTTAGGATGGTCTCGATCTCCTGACCTCGTGATCTGCCCGCCTCGGCCTCCCAAAGTGCTGGGATTACAGGCGTGAGCCACTGCGCCCGGCCTGCAAGAAATATTCTTGATAGTGATTTAACCATAGATTCTCATGATCAGATGGGCCTAAACTAGTACTATAGTCATAGATATTTTGCTATTCTATGCTATAATTACATAAAGGAACTTTAGACTAATAATCTGCATTGTTGACAGTGAATCAGTTATAGTTTTTTTAAAAAAATAAAAGGCCAGGCGTGGTGGCTCATGCCTGTAATCCCAGCACTTTGGGAAGCTGAGGCGGTGGATCATCTGAGGTCAGGAGTTCGATACCAGCCTGGCCAACATGGTGAAACTCTGTCTCTACTAAAAATACAAAAATTCGCCAGGCGTGGTGGTGTGCTCCTGTAGTTGCAGCTACTTGGAGCTGAGGCAGGATAGTCGCTTGAACCCAGGAGGCTGAGGCTGCAGTGAGCCAAGATCGCACCACTGCACTCCAGCCTGGGCGACAGAGTGAGACCAAGACCCTGCCTAAAAAAAAAGAAAAATGAAAGGACAACCCACAAAATGGGAGAAAACATTTGCAAACTGCCCGTGTGACAAGGGATTAATAACCAGAATATGTAAGGAGCTCAAACAGCTCTCTAGAAAAAAAAAAAAATCTCATAATCAAATTTAAAGTGGGAAAATGATTTCAGTAAACATTTCTCCAAAGAAGTCATGCAAATGAGGCCAGGTGTGGTGGCTAACACCTGTAATCCCAGCACTTTGGGGGGCCAAGGTGGGCAGATCACTTGAGATCAGGAATTTGAGACCATCCTGGCCAACATGGTAAAACCCCATCTCTACTAAAAATACAAAAATTAGCCAGGTGTGATGGTGGGCACCTGTGATCCCAGCTGCTCAGGAGCCTGAGACAGGAGAATCACTTGGACCTGGTAGATGGAGGTTGCAGTGAGCCAAGATCACACCACTGCACTCCAGCCTGGGCAACAGAATGAGACTCCATCTTAAAGAAAAAAAACAGGCCGGGTGCGGTGGCTCACGCTTGTAATCCCAGCACTTTGGGAGGCCGAGGCGGGCGGATCACGAGGTCAGGAGATCGAGACCACGGTGAAACCCCGTCTCTACTAAAAATACAAAAAATTAGCCAGGCGTGGTGGCGGGCGCCTGTAGTCCCAGCTGCTCGGAGAGGCTGAGGCAGGAGAATGGCGTGAACCCGGGAGGCGGAGCTTGCAGTGAGCCGAGATTGCGCCACTGCACTCCAGCCTGGGCGACAGAGCGAGACTCCGTCTTAAAAAAAAAAAAAAAAAAGAAAAAAGACAAATGGCAGACAGGTATGTGAAAAGGTGCTGAACATCACTGGTCATCTGAGAAATGCAAATCAAAACTATGAGATATCATCTCACCCCAGTTAAAATGTCTTTTTTCCAAAAGACAGACAATAACAAATGTTGGTGAGGATATGGAGAAAAGGGAACCCTCATACATTGTTGATGGGAATATAAATGAGTACAACCACTATGGAGAACAGTTCAGAGGTTCCTCAAAACACTAAAAATAGAGCTACTATACAATCCAGCAGTCCCACTCCTAAGAATATACTCAAAAGAAAGGAAATCAGTATATCAAAGAGATGTCTGCACTCCCAGGTTTATTGCAGCACTATTCGCAATAGCCAAGATTTGGAATCAAGCTGTGTCCATTGACAGACAAGTGGATAAAGAAAATGTGGTACACAGGCCGGGCGCGGTGGCTCACGCCTGTAATCCTAGCACTTTGGGAGGCCGAGGCAGGCGGATCACGAGGTCAGGAGATCGAGACCATCCTGGCTAACACAGTGAAACCCCGTCTCTAGTAAAAATACAAAAAATTAGCCGGGCATGGTGGCAGGCGCCTGTAGTCCCAGCTACTCGGGGGGCTGAGGCAGGAGAATGGCATGAACCTGGGAGGTGGAGCTTGCAGTGAGCCGAGATTGTGCCACTGCACTCCAGCCTGGGTGACAGAGCAAGACTCCGTCTCAAAAAAAAAAAAACAAAATGTGGTACACATACACAATGGAGCACTATTCACACACAAAACAGAACGAGATCCTGTCATTTGCAACAACATGGATGGAACTGGAGGTCATAATGTTAAGTGAGATGAGCCAGGCACAGAAAGACACACTTCGCATGTTCTTTCTTATTTTTTGGAGCTAGAAATTAAAACAATTGAGCTCCTGGAGATAGAGAGTAGAATGATGGTTACCAGAGGCTGGGATGCGTATTCGGAGGCAGGCAGGATGGATGGTTAATGGATGTTAAAAAAAAAAGAAGAAAAAAACAGAATGATTGAGACCTAGCATTTGCTAACACAAGACTGTGGGTATAGTCAAAAATAATGTAATTGTACTTTTTAAAATAACTAAAAGTGTAATTGGATTGTTTGTAACACAAGCAGTAAATGTTTGAGAGGATGGATGCCACATTTACCCTCATGTGATTATTATGCATTGCATATCTGTATCAAAATACCATGTAGGCCAGGCGCGGTGGCTCACGCCTCTAATCCCAGCACTTTGGGAGGCTGAGGCGGGTAGATCATGAGGTCAGGAGATTGAGACCATCCTAGCTAACACAGTGAAACTCTGTCTCTACTAAAAATACAAAAAATTAGCTGGGCATGGTGGCACATGCCTGTAGTCCCAGCTACTCAGGAGGCTGAGGCAGGACAATCGCTTGAACCCAGGAGGCGGAGGTTGCAGTGAGCTGAGGTCGCGCCACTGCACTCCAGCCTGAGCCTGGATGACAAAGTGAGACTCCTTCTCGAAAAAAAAAAAAAAAAAAAAAAAATCTCATGTAACCCACAAATACATACACCTAGTATGTATCCACAAAACTTAAAAATAAAAAAAAAAATTTGTATGAACGTACAGTCTTTGTGATAAGGCAGGAAAATACAATCAATACTGGGCAATTTGGTGCTACAAAATAAGTACAAAACAATTGTATTGTATCTATTATTGGTATACAAAAGAAGTACACTGATAATACAAAGTAGGTACAAAGTATTATTGGTGTATAAAAGAAGAGCAACTAATGGTGTAGAGAAAGGGAAAAATTGGTGTGGATTGGATTAGTCATATAGGCTTAATTGGAAAAAAAAACAGGCAACATGGTATCATTTTTTGTGACTGTAATGTATTTTTCAGGAATTTGTATGGTATTTTTCTATTTTGTGAAATGAGATTATAAACCCCCCAAAGGTGTTTATAAGTCATACATTAGCTGAACATGCCAAGAGCTCTTATTTCTTGTTTTAATGTAGTGTGCCAATTATAAACTATATTCAAAGCCAAGTGGATTTGAGCAAGTAAAATATCTACTTGGTCTATTTGTTGTGTTGTACAGATCTAAACAGGAATGTTTAACATATTCTGAAGATACAGATTGTAAAACTTTCCTTAAATATTATATTACTAGTTTTGATCAATTTAACAGTCCTTTTTCTTTTGTTACTTCTTATTAAGGGTCAACTGTATTTGTTGGTAACGGACCAGGGGTTTCTTACTGAAGAAAAAGTTGTTTGGGAAAGCCTACACAATGTAGATGGTGATGGAAATTTCTGTGACTCAGAATTTCATCTTCGACCTCCTTCAGATCCTGAAACTGTATACAAAGGACAGCAAGATCAGATAGATCAGGTAAATTTGTAATGTCTTCTTTATAGTGCTCACAATGCTGATTTTTTTCAAATGTGAATTCATTTATCCAAAATTTTTCAACTAAAGATTAATTCATCAATATACTTGTGAAATTTTCCTGACACTTCCTGAATAGTTGGTGATCATTCTACATGTACATTAATTATGTACTTTGGTGCAGAAGGCCAGATCATATTGAACTGTGAAGGTCATGGTGAGAAGTTTGAATTTTATTCTAATTGCAGTAGGGAAGCTATGTCAAGTATTAAACACGGAAGTGATGGGATCTTCTTTACCTTTTTAAAAGACTGTTATTTGGAGAATACATAGGAAGGAAACAGGTCTAAGCAGAGACAAACAGTCCAAGCAAGAGCGATGATGGCTTAGCCTTGGGTGGTAGAGATGAAGAGATAAGCACATATCTGAGCTATATTTTGACTAGTTAGAAAAAGTAGAGGAGAGAGAATCTGGAAGGTAGTATATAGTGTATAAATAATGGGTGGATATTCTAAACTTTAGAGGCCAAGGTAAGGAGGAGTAGTAGACATTTGTAGCAGGAGACGCACTAGTGAATAGAACTTGAATTTAGAAATGAGACAGATGAGATTTTTTTTTTTTTTTTTTTTGACAGATGAGATTTTTGCCTGCCATAACTGGGCAGTCTTGGAGCCACAGGTCTGTTTATTATTAGAAGTATGATGGTGATGTGAATTCTTCCCTGACTGAGGCAAAAATATGGTCATGTTAAACAGTTGACATATATTTTACTTACAACAATTTAAATGCACAAAGACTGTTCAATTAGCCAATATTCAGTGAGGAGTTGTATTCCTGGCACTATAATTAGGTCCTAGAGATACAAAGATAAATCATTCAGTCCTGTCCTTAAAGATGCTGCAGCCTAGTAGGGAAGGCAGATATTTGACCAACTCGTGTTATATGTTAAGTTCTATAATGGCAATTTGAAGAGCAGGTATCAAGTACACAAAAGAATATTTAATTCGCCGGGTGCAGTGGCTCACACCTGTAATCCCAGCACTTTGGGAGGCCAAGGCAGGCGGATCACCAGGTCAGGAGATCAAGACCATCCTGGCTAACATGGTGAAACCCCATCTCTACTAAAAGTATAAAAATCAATTAGCCGGGTGTGGTGGCGGGTGCCTGTAGTCCCAGCTACTCAGGAGGCTGAGGCAGGAGAATGGCATGAACCCGGGAAGCAGAGCTTGCAGCGAGCTGAGATCATGCCACTGCACTCCAGCCTGGGCGACAGAGCGAGACGCCATCTCAAAACAAAAAAAAGAATATTTAATTCAAACAAATATGCATCTTTCTAGGACTTTTCTTTGAAAAACAGTTCTGAAAGTCGTGCTCATTTTCCTTCAGAAGCTCTACAGGGGTATTGTTTTTTAAATGTTAAGAGAAATATGTGAGATTTTTCTAAGCATTATATTGTATATAAAAAATACTGGGCCAGGCAGGGTGGCTCACGCCTATAATCCCAGCACTTTGAGAGGCCGAAGCGGGTGGATCACCTGAGGTCAGGAGTTCAAGACCAGCCTGGCCAACATGGCGAAACCCTGTCTCTACTAAACGTACAAAGATTAGCCAGGTGTGGTGGTGCGCACCTGTAACCCTAGCTACTGGGGAGGCTGAGGTGACAGAATCACTTGAACCCAGGGGGCGGAAATTGTAATGAGCCAAGATCGTGCCATTGCACTCCAACCTGGGTGACAGAGTGAGAGTCTGTCTCAAAAGAAAAAACAGGCTGGGCACAGTGGCTCACACCTATAGTCGCAGCACTTTGGGAGGCTGAGGCGGGCCAATCACGAGGTCAGGAGATCAAGACTATCCTGGCTAACATGGTGAAACCCCGTCTTTAATTTAAAAAATGCAAAAAATTAGCCGGGCGTGGTGGCACGCACCTGTAGTCTCAGCTACTCGGGAGACGGAGGCAGGAGAACTGCTTGAACCCAGGAACCGGAGGTTGCAGTGAGCCAAGGTGACGCCACTGCACTCCAGCCTGGGCGACAGAGCGAGAATGCGTCTCAAAAAGAAAAAAAAAACTGGAGAAGGGGAATGAAGGCAAAGCGATAGATAGTCACAGTAGTCCAGATAAGGTGTTGAGATTGTTATCTGGAAGCAGCAAGGAAGAGGTGGATTCAAGACCATGAGGCTTCATAAAGAGCAGAGTTTGAAGAATTCAGAAGAACTTGAAGGACAAATTCTTTATATCTTTATATCCATGAGATAGTCATGCTATATATATGACAAGATCTTTACAGGCAACAACCTTTTTTATTTTTTGAGACAGAGACTCACTCTGTCACCCAGGCTAGAGTACAGTGGTGCGATCTCGGCTCACTGCAACCTCCACCTCCCAGGCTCAAGCAATTCTGTCACCTCAGCCTCCCAAGTAGCTGGGACTACAGGCATGTGCCACCACACCCAGCTAATTTTTGTATTTTTAGTTGAGGCAGGGTTTTGCCATGTTACCTACACTGGTCTCGAACTCCTGGGCTCAAGTGATGTGCCCGCCTTGGCCCCCTAAAGTGCTGGGATTACAGGTGTGAGCCACTGCACCTGGCCACAGGCAAAAACCATTTACCCATCCTCTGTATTTTTTAAAATTATCTTATTTCGAGGGTAGATTGGGGAGGAGGTACACAGACTGGTCAAATTTTAGTCAACACCGACTCTTAATAAAGTGGATATTAAGTTAATGCTTGACCAAAATGCACTGTTTCTGATAGAAACTAATCTGAGTGTGTACATGGGAGGAGGGAGGAGATGGTTAAATAATTGAGGAAGACTATATGATGGCTACTATGTTGGCTTTAAAAATCATCTTTTAGAACAATATTTAATAATCTTGGGAAATTCTTATTTTCTTAAACAGAAGACTTTTATGACACTAAATGGAAAAGAAAACATTACAGTAGTTTCAGAGGGTTGGTTTGAATTTGTATGGGAATGTAGAAAATTAATAAACTACTGTTAACAGTACTTGTCTCTGTGTAATGATATTATGGTGATTTAAACTTTGTTGTTTATGGTTTTCAGTTTTGTCTGAATTGCCTATAGGCATGTGTTTCTTTTGTAAATGGGGAACTTTTTTAAAAAATTCTTTAAACCAATTTACTTATTTATTTATATATGAAACAGGGTCTCAGTCACCTAGGCTACAGTGCAATGGTGTGATCACAGCTCACTGCAGCCTCAACTTTCTGGGCTCAAGTGATCCTCCCACCTCAGCCTCCCCTAGTAGCTGGGACCACGGGCATGCATCACCATGCCCGGCTAATTTTTTTGTGTTTTTTTGCAGAAACAGAGTTTTGCCATGTTGCTCAGGCTGGTCTCAAACTCCTGGGCTCAAGCAGCCTGCCCGCCTCAGCCTCCCAAAGTGCTGGGAATATAGGTGTGTGCCGTTGTACCTGGCTCCGTGCAACTTTTTGTTTTGTTTTGTTTTTAGCTTTCTTGGCTGCCTATATATGGCTTCCAGAAAAAATTTCAAATACATTCCCCCCAATTTTTTTTTTTTTTTTTCGCAACCAAGTCTTGCTCTGTCGCTCAGGCTGGAGTGCAGTGGCGTGATCTCGGCTCACTGCAATCTCCGCCTCCCAGGTTCAAGTGATTCTCCTGCCTTAGCTTCCCAAGTAGTTAGAATTACAGGCGTGTACCACCACACCTGGCTAATTTTTGTGTTTTTAATAGAGACGGGGTTTCACCCTGTTGGCCAGGCTGGTCTCGAACTTCTGGGCTCAAGTGATCCACTTGCCTTGGCCTCCCAAAGTGCTGGGAATATAGGCGTGAGCCACCATGCCCGGCCTCCAAAAATATTTAGAACAATGACAGAATCACTGAAATAAGTTCATAGCTCCCCAAGGGAAATACTTAGGAAGATAACTGTCATTTTAATGTTTAAAATAAAATGTTTTTTATTTTATTTTAATTATTTTGTTATTTTATATTGTTTTCTTTTTCTTTTTTGTTTTTATTTTATTCATTTTTATAGACAGGGTCTCTCTCTGTCACCCATGCTGGGGTGCAGTGAGGAGATCATAACTCACTGTAACCTCAAATTCCTGGGCTGAAGCAATCCTCCTGCCTCAGCCTCCCAAGTAGCTAGGACTACAGGTGCACACCACCACACCTGGCTGATTTTTAAACTTTTTTTGTAGAGACAGGGTCTTGCTATATTGCCCAGGCCTGGTATATTTTTTTAAAGCCATTCTTACAGCTTTATAGATATAACGTCTGTGTTTGCAGTCATTCATTCTTGGGTGAAATCTCATAGCTAATGATGGTTATAATTTAATTTCTTAGGATTATCTTATGGCATTATCTCTACAACAAGAACAGCAGAGCCAAGAGATCAATTGGGAACAAATCCCGGAAGGAATCAGTGATTTGGAACTAGCAAAGAAACTCCAAGAGGAAGAGGACAGACGGGCTTCTCAATACTATCAGGAACAGGAACAAGCAGCTGCTGCTGCTGCTGCTGCTTCTACACAGGCTCAGGTAAAAACTAGTGTTCTGAGTCTTAAATGTGATGATCACGGCTGGGTGCCGTGGCTCACACCTGCATTCCCAGCACTTTGGGAGGCCGAGGCAGGCAGATTGCTTGAGGCCAGGAGTTCGAGACCAGCCTGGCCAACATGGCAAAACCCTATCTCTACTAAAAATACAAAATTAGCCGGGCGTGGTGGTGGTGAACACTTGTAATCCCAGGTACTTGGGAGGCTGAGGCAGGAGAATTGCTTGAACCTGGGAGGCAGAGGTTGCAGTGAGCTGAGATTGTGCCACTACACTCCAGTCGGGATGACTGAGCAAGACTCCTTCTCAAAAAAAAAAAAAAAGTGATGATCACTTTAGCAGTAAATTTCACTTGAGATAAAAAATTTTAAATTAGGTGTTAACTCTTCAATTTTGTTAGGATTTTAGCACCCATGGGTTTTATGACATTGTCCTAAGCTTGTATCTCATTTAGTAAAATGTTTTCTCCTGCGGTTCTGATTTTCACATTTATTTTTAAAATTCGTAATAGCTGCAAAGAAAATAAGCCAATTTGGATGAAGTCCTTTCTATCAACTAGAGGGCAGTATGAGGTACTACTAGAAAAAATACAGACTTTGGAGCCAGATAAATGTGGATTTGCATTTCCTGCTCCTGTCTTTCCTTCTAGTTGCAGCCTGTTGGATGATGTCCTCTACCTTTTTCCCTATCTGTAAAATAGAAGAACTCTTAAGGTTGTTGTGAAGAACAAATAATATTAGCGCTTAGCCCAGTGTTTAATATGTACTGGGTATTCAACAAAGGTTGACATCTCCCTACTTTTCACTTTCTGTAGTTAAACGGTTTAAAGCACTGAAAATATAACGGTGGGATTCTACGTGTTAAATCTCATTTCATTAAGTTAAAAATATTCCCCTTTTTTATGTTTATACCATGCCAGACTGCTGTTCCTTTTTTTTTCTTTTTTTTTTTTAAGACGGAGTCTCACTCTGTTGCCCAGGAGTTCAGTGGTGCAGTCTTGGCTCACTGCAACCTCCGCCTCCTGGGTTCAAGCAATTTTGCTGCCTCAGCCTCCCAAGTAGCTGGGATTACAGGTGTGTGCCACCACGCCCAGCTAATTTTTGTATTTTTAGTAGAGATGAGGTTTTACCATATTGGCCAGGCTGGTCTCAAACTCCTGACCTCAAGTGATTCACCCACCTCGGCCTCCCAAAGTGCTGGGATTACAGGTGTGAGGCACTGCGCCTGGCCTAAACTGTTCCTTTTGATTTAGATATACAAGAAATTCTGATTTGGGCATACAAGAAAGCAAGATGCCCTTTTAAGTCTCATAAAACTAAATATAGAAGTCCCCATTAAAATAAGTATAGGGCCGGGCGCGGTGGCTCACACTTGTAATCCCAGCACTTTGGGAGGCCGAGGCGGGCGGATCACGAGGTCAGGAGATCGAGACCACGGTGAAACCCCATCTCTACTAAAAATACAAAAAAAAAATTAGCCGGGCGTGGTGGCGGGCGCCTGTAGTCCCAGCTACTCGGAGAGGCTGAGGCAGGAGAATGGCGTGAACCCGGGAGGCAGAGCTTGCAGTGAGCTGAGATCGCACCACTGCACTCCAGCCTGGGCGACAGAGCGAGACTCCGTCTCAAAAAAAATAAAAATAAAATAAAATAAGTATAAAATTTCTATTTCTAGCTCAAATATTGACTACTCCAACCTTAGTAGTTAAATCCTACCATGTTATGTCTAGCTTTTCACTCAAAAAAGGTGTCTTATTTCACTAAATACACTTATTCCACACTCCCAATTCTCAGGGGTTCTTTTCTCCTTTTAAAGTCTGTTTATTATGGCTGGGTGCAGTGGCTCACGCCTGTAATCCCAGCACTTTGGGAGGCCAAGACAGGTGGATCTTGAGGCCAGGAGTTCGAGACCAGCCTGGCCTATATGATGAAACCCTGTCGCTACTAAAAATATAAAAAATTAGCTGGGTGTGGTGGCACACACCTGTAGTCCCAGCTACTCGGGAGACTAAGGCAGAAGAATCACTTGAAAGTGGGAGGCATGGCCGGGTGCGGTGGCTCACACTTGTAATCCTAGCACTTTGGGAGGCCGAGGAGGGCGGATCACGAGGTCAGGAGATCGAGACCACTGTGAAACCCCGTCTCTACTAAAAATACAAAAAATTAGCCGGGCGTGGTGGCGGGCGCCTGTAGTCCCAGCTACTTGGAGAGGCTGAGGCAGGAGAATGGCGTGAACCCAGGAGGTGGAGCTTGCAGTGAGCCGAGATCGCGCCACTGCACTCCAGCCTGGGTGACAGAGCGAGACTCCGTCTCAAAAAAAAAAAAAAAAAAAAAAAAAAAAAAAAAAGAAAGTGGGAGGCAGAGGTTGCAATGAACCGAGATTGCACCACTGCACTCGAGCCTAACAGAGTGAGACTCCATCTCAAAAAAAAAAAAAAAAAGTCTGTTTATTATGGAATTTAATGAGGTTTTGAAGAACTATTATAGTTTATCAAAAGCTGTCACTTTCTTTAACATTTTCTAAACTTTTAACAAATGTGTCTTCAGTTTGACTTTAGGCAATATAATCTGATATTATTTACTGTTTGAAATACCGACTTTGGGAGGCCAAGGCGGGCGGATCACAAAATCAGGAGTTCGAGACCAGCCTGGCCAACATAGTGAAACCCCATCTCTACTAAAAATACAGAAAGTTAGCCAGGCGTGGTGGCAGGTGCCTGTAATCCCAGCTACTTGGGAGGCTGAGGCAGGAGAATTTCTTGAACCCAGGAGGCGAAGGTTGCAGTGAGATAAGATTGCGCCATTGCACTCCAGCCTGGGCGACGGTGCAAGACTCTGTCTCAAAAAAAAAAAAAAAAAAAAAAAAGAAAAAGAAAAGAAATTTTATTTATTTAGAGTAATGAATACAGTAATTATATCCAGAATGGTAGAGGCAATTGCTCAGATACCATGTAATATAACAAATCTGTATACCAATAGCTAGCCTCTTTTTCTATCAGTGATTCCTTCCACTGTTACAGTTTTTCTTTCTAGATAACCATGAGTAAGTCCCTTAGAATAGTTGGAGTAATTTCTTGCTGTGTATTTTTCTTAAAGCAGGGCCAGCCAGCACAAGCCTCTCCATCAAGTGGAAGACAATCTGGGAATAGTGAACGTAAACGGAAGGAACCGCGAGAAAAAGATAAAGAAAAAGAAAAGGAAAAAAATAGCTGTGTTATTTTGTAACAAGTGTTGGCTTCTGTTGGAACCACCTATATGTCATGAGAAACAAAACCACAGGAGGAAAGGAAGAAAAACCGATCAATACCGTCTGTGCCTGATTTCCCAATGGATTTTGTTCGTTTTTTCAGGGGAAAGGTTGTTACTTAGTTACAATCAGACTTTTTCAAGTCACACAATACACTGTTTATGAGCTGGAGTTTCATGTTACAAGTTGGAAATGCTGTGTGTTGTCATTCATGAATAATACTGCACTTGTAGGCAGATAAGCAAATCACAGCAAATTTTGTGTCATAGTGACATTCATAACTCATATCAGTTAGTAAGCTATTATATCTTCTGTTCTAACAATGAATGGAGGTAATTGATTTAGTCTGATTCCTTCCTGAAATCTAATTATTAGCACAATAGTTTCTGAAATTTTATAATGTTAAATTATGATCTAATCCATGAGAAACCACGGGTTTAACATAGGGATTCAAAAAAACAAAAACAAAATAATAGGAATAAATAACCCTTAATTGTATATTGGACTAGTTCAGCCCTTAAACAGCTTTACCTTTATTTAGGAATGTACATTTTAGGTATTATCTTGAGAATTGATCTTGGAGCTTAGATTTAATTTAGATAGCAAAAATAAAGATTTGTATTTCTTTTCCAATAGCAAAAAGTTACATAACACTAATACTTAAAACCTATCAATATCAGATATTAATGACTTTGTAGTGTTGTAAAATTTTGAGGAATTTTGGAGTCTTTATCATAGGTAACCTGGACCACAGTTACTATTTATTGATAATGTGATTGAGTGTATGGAGGAAAGCACAGTGGATGCTAGGCTTTGTAAATATGGGGATGTAGAAAAGCAGATAGTTCAGTGTCTACCTTTTTCTAGAACTACCTTGAACCTTAAATTTTAAGTCATGTTCATTGCTAGAAAATTAAATGTACTTATTAAAGCCAATGAAAAAGCACATTTCTGAAAGGAAGTTAAAGATAATCTCTGTGTCTTGTAAAAAGACATTAATAAAAATCTGAGAGGGCCAGGCGCAGTGGCTCATGCCTGTAATCCCAACACTTTGGGAGGCCAAGGTGGGCGGATCATCTGAGGCCAGGAGTTCGAGACCAGCCTGGCCAGCATGGTGAAACCCCATCTCTAATAAAAATACAAAAAATCAGCCGGGCATGGTGGTGCGCGCCTGTAGTCCCAGCTATTCAGGAGGCTGAGGCAGAAGAATTGCTTGAACCCAGCAGGCGGAGGTTGCGGTGAGCCAAGATCACACTGCTGCACTCTAGCCTGGGCGACAGAGGGAGACTCCGTCTCAAAAAAAAAAAAAAAAAGTCTCAGAGTAGCTAAGAATTTGGAGGAATTTATGTAAAAGCAATCAGAGTTTTTAACTTATGGGAACCAAATAAAACTATAACCTCTTATAGTGTTTATAGAACTCAGAAATAATATTTATTTAACTTTATTATGTGGCCACACATATTTTCCTGTGTTTCTATATATAGTTTGGAAAACTATCCTTAATAGTCTGTTTTATATGCCTTATATTTAAAAGTTTGTTTTAGTTATTTTGAAAGACTGTTGCTGCTGCAAATAGTTGTGTGCTTTACATTCTAAGCTTCAGTACATTTATTTAAGGGCATCATAATCTGACCTGAGCATCCACTTGGAGAATGTTTTTTTGTGTGTGGTCTAGGGTGACAAAAGACCACAAAAATGTGTGGTCTGGATTTTTTCAACTACATCATTAACTTTATGATACAAGACCAGTTATAGGATGAATCTATATGTAAAAATAGAGTCTTATTTATGGAAGGAATT
Source organism: Nomascus leucogenys (assembly GCF_006542625.1). NCBI lineage: Eukaryota > Metazoa > Chordata > Mammalia > Primates > Hylobatidae > Nomascus > Nomascus leucogenys. The sequence continues at coordinate 78,035,755 of NC_044386.1, forward strand.
ATTCTAAGGGAAAAATCCAGGGTCAAGCTGTATCTTTTATGTCCTTTATATTGCATGTCTATTTCTGTTACACAATTTGTTATTTCTTCAAATTTCCTATGGTAGCATGGTAAATCATCAAAGAACCTGTTTGGGATATAAAACTCTGATAGAAAATATTTAATGAGCATCTTGATTATAACCTAGGATATGTATACATTAGTAAAATTACCAGATATACTACAGAACTCTCTATTGGCTCAAACAGGTTGACCTCAATCCAAGTTGACTCTTGCTATCACTCTATTGGCTGAAGGAGGTAACTCAAACCTCAGGGTTTGTTTTTCCCAGGACAGATAGTAGTGATCATGCATTATATTTTAATAAGAAAAACAAGCCAGTAAACCTTGAGAAATTTTAAAAAGCATAGTTGAGGCATATTTTTTCATAATTATATACTTATCTATTTATTGCCCATGGAAAATATATGTGTAGAAGTATTTCTTCTGTTATTTGTTACTATTTTCTTAATTTGTTCCAAAGAAAATACTGCCATACTGCATTCCCTCTCGAAGGAAACAAAACAAAACAAAACTCACTCAAAACCAGCAGTGCTGCTATCAGATAAGTAGATGTCAATGTATACTTACAAGGAGAAACTAAAAAATGTAATGTGTTAATTCAGCCTTTTTCTATGTAATATTTCCAAGTCAGACTTTCTTACATTCCTGGAATTTACTTTGATACACCAAGAATAATAATGATAAAATGTTTGCTTTGATTACTGTGGGGGGAAAAATGAAATGTTCAATTGTATTAAAACAAACAAACTTTTTAGAGATACTGGTTTCCTGTCCTTGAAGGGTATAAAGAATTTAGATCATGCCTGTAATCCCAGCACTTTGGGAGGCTGAGGCAGGTGGATCACCTGAGATCAGGAGTTCGAGACCAGCCTGGCCAACACGGCAAAACCCCGTCTCTACTAAAAATACAAAAATTAGCCAGGCATGGTGGCGGGCACCTGTCATCCCAGCTACTTGGGAGGCTGAGGCAGGAGAATCGCTTGAACCCAGGAGGCATTGATTGCAGTGAGCTGAGATTGCACCACTGCATGCCAGCCTGGGCAACAGAGCGAGACTCCATCTCAGAAAAAAAAAAAAAAAAAAAAAAAATTTAGAGCTATTGTGTCTTTATTTTGTTAAATTTTGCCCAAGGTAACATGTTGTATATCCAGCCATTTCATTGCTGGTTTGGGTACATAGGATTTTGAAAGTGGTATATTAAAGTCTTTCCTTCCAAGTATTTTGTAATACTTGAAAATTATTAGATGTATACTGCTAACAAAAGTTAGAACTTAAACATTTTTGTTTTTATCATTTATAGCCTAGATTAGGGACATATTTGCATCAACCAAATCATCATTAGATTTGAAAATAGGCAGATGAATGAACAAATATGGTCATTGCACTTTCCTTTTACTTTCAGAGTCTAAGTATATTCCTTAAGGTTAGTAACCAGTCTTTATTAAAAATATAAAATTTTTCTTCATGTCTAATCCCATTGCATCCACAATGCTGTGATTTATAGTACATGATCAACACTTAAAAGTACTTTATGTATGTGTGTTTCTGAAGCAAGTTTTCATGACCTCTGTTAGATTCTCAAAAGAATTCAGAACTTCCCTTCAATTTAAGAATCACCATTTTAAGAATACATGTGTACATATACACATTAAGCAGTATAAAGCAGCTAAAATTGGCATTGGTTTTACACTGGTCCAGTGTGCTTGGGTAAAGTAACTTCTTCCATGTTTCAAGGTCAGGTTCAGAGTTGAATGAAGCATAGATTTAAATTTAGGATTAGGCTTTGGAATGTATCTTGTTTTTATTGTCTCACATTTCTAATATTGACTACTTATCCCATATTCTGTTTCAAATTCTTTCTCATATTTCAAGTTCTTTCTCATACTTCTTGATCTTGGCTTAACTAAGCAAGTCAGTATCACAGACTAGTTGACTGAACCCAAGATTAACCATTTTGCACTTGCACAAAACCTTAGCATTTTGCTTTCAATGAATCAGAAAGTCAGTTCACTAAGAGACAGATCATGAGAGGAAAGAGAACTAGAGGCCAATAAATAAGAAAATAATTGTTCATATATTAATGTTGGCATGTGAACTACATACCTAAAATCTTGCTGGAGAAAAATCAAGGCAAGAGTTTCCAGAACTGTCCTCAAATAGCTCATTTATTTAAGTTTTGTTAAAAAGCAAAAGCGAATTGATTACATTTGGTTAACTTTTCCTATTCCATGCACAAGTTACCTTAAAACATGATAAAAACCTTATGGGCATTACCTGTCACACAGTACTTATGCATAAACTTGTAATAGTAAAATTACTAATGTTTGATAAGATGGAGGCATTACAAATAGTCTACAATTTTAAGGAATTGGACATGAAGAATTCTAGATCATTTTGTGTCTATAAACCCGACTTTCTGTCTTGCCTTGGGCAAACTTTCTGTGCCTCAGTGTACTCTTTAAATATGTGAAGGATGCTCTTTTTGATTAAGTGCTTTGCACTCCTGAATAAAGGACATAGTATAAGCACAAAGTATGACTTAAATTATCACAAATATTACACATCCTATGTTGTTGAATGTGCACACTTTTTTCTCAATAACAAAATGTATCTTAAGTCAGTTTTTTTAATGCTGTCAAAATTTGTAGAATTTTCTTTGAGTATGGCATCATCTCTTCCCAAATGCATTTTACAGTTGCTTTTGTGTTCTATAGACTACAGAGTCAAAATCAAGAGTATTTTGGGAGGATCAGAAGCATTTAAAAATCTATTTTTTTCTACTATCTTTCACAGATCTAAATATTTAGATTCTCTTTGCCTTTTTCTCCATGGAATACAGTGGTATCAAATTACTAATACAGTATATAAACTTTGTTTGCATTGGTGGAATTCATTTAGATCTCTCAAGTAATATTTGAGGGCTATATAAATTGTGTTTTTAGTGTAAAATGTTATTTGATAATGTGAAGTTAAATCCCTTTTAGAAAGTGACTGAAAATGGTAAAGGAACTCATCAGAATCTTAGAGTTCTTAAGTTCTCTGATAATTTAGTATCTTTTATTAATGATGTCCAACACCTCTAAGACTGTTGAGAAAACATGAAGAATTGAGGTTACTCTTCTCAGGTGACACTTTAAATATTAAAATCAGAGGCTTCCTGCACAAAACAAATTGCAAAATAGAGATAATGGCATGGGAGAGGCCAAATGCAGGACTCTGGCAAATTTAACTTATTCTGAATATCTATCTAAATTTTAGTTCGTGCATGTTCTTATTAATCCTGGTGTTTCTGCTCTTAGATGTTAGAGTTTAATAAATTGTGATATGCATATATTTTTTTACATGAAGGATTCTAGTTTCTAATTTTACTTTTCTGATCTCAAAAAAATTAAACTTGAAAAACAGGGTAAAATTCTTCAACTATTGCCTCAAGTTCAGTTTTGTCCTATTGTCCTGAGAAAGGAGATTTAGACTTGTCTGCCTAACACAGGTATTTTTGAGGGCATAGTACTATCCCAGAGAAAGTGTTGAGATACCATGGCAGAAATACAAAACCTAAGCTTTGAACCCCAGTAGACTTCTTATTCTGCCATTAAGTCTCTCTACTTTATCTGATATTCTAAGGATTTCTTCAAACCACTTAATAATTTGTCACCATTAACTTTAATATCCAGTTTTTATATGCACTGTAATATCCTGCTTTGAGAAGAAAGAATGCCTCATAAATTAAGTACAAAACAAAATGTTTTGGAAGGTGATCCTGGCTCCTTTGGCTCTCATAATTGTTTTATAGCTGAAAATAAAAAGTCAAGAAACTGGCCCAGTGCGGTGGCTCGTGCCTGTAATCCCAGCACTTTGGGAGGCTGAGGTGGGTGGATCACCTGAAGTCAGGAGTTCGAGACCAGCCTGGCCAACATGGTGAAACCCTGTCTCTACTAAAAATACAAAAAAAAATTAGCCGGGTGTGGTGGCACATGCCTGTAATCCCAGCCACTGGGGAGGTTGAGGCACAAGAATTGAACCCGGAAGGCAGAGGTTGCAGTGAGCCGAGATTGCCCCTGCACTCCAGCCTGGGCGACTGAGCGAGACTCTATCAAAAAAAAAGTCAAGAAACTGAAATTCCCATTTAAGTTCTTAAATCAGTGATCTGTCAAAATAGGCCTTGTAACTGAAATACCTTACAAAGCAGTTCTAACGCAATGTGTTTTTTAAAAATTTTTAATGAACCTCACATTGTGAACATAATTGCAACGTGTTTTAAGACTAACAGTATTTAATCCTCGAAGACCTGTCTTGTATGTCTCTCAATTTTGTCAGAATTTTTATTATTGTTTTTCACATATGTGAAATAAGCATTTTTTTCAGGGTACATAGGGTATCTTTGTTTTACAGATTTTTAAAGATGAGGTTTTGAAAAGCCCTCAGAGGTTTTTGTTAAAAGACTATCTTGCTTAATAAATGACAACTTCTTACAGATTCACACATTACAAGTCGGACAATATAACAGGAGATTGGTGTGTGACTGCTACAAAACAGTCAGCAAAAGGAATCATGTTTGCTTGTGAAACTTCAGAGGTACCCTGAAAGTCATTTCCTAAAGCTAGTGCATGTGAATCTTTTCCTTGAATTGTGCAGGATAATTGGATTGAGGCACATATTTTGAGGAGTAGCAAGTGGAATGGTATAATGATTACAGAGAAAATTATCTTGAAATATAGCAAGGAAGAGAAACAAGTTTTCTTTCTCCACTTTATTGTTGGACTAATTGGGTCAATTTGCTGTGACATATCAAAGATCTCTTTGTGCCAGGCCAAGATTGGCTACTGAGTTCTCCAAGCGTTTTAATATATAGATTGCATATGAGTGCCTATTTTTTCCTCCTCCTTTCATTTTCTATCTTAATACCCTTTTTACTTCTGAAATAATTCATCTGTTTTGCTTTATGACCAGCTTTAATTTCAACTGAGGAATAATAGCAACCCTAGAGATTCATAGGAAAGAGCATTGAAATACATTTTTGTGTAAAGATACCTAAAACCATCTACCCAGCTTAGGGTTGAACTTAATTTCTGTGAAATAAATTTGTTTTAAATACTAATTATTTTAAAACTACTTAATTCTTAGAAACAATGTCTTCAGTTTCAAAAGTTTCACTTTGGGAGGATATTCCTAAAAAGGCATACATAGATGGTAAAGTATAAAATATTTCTGACAGAATTATTCAGTATTATTCAACATTTACTTTCATGTTTGTTATTGTACCACAAAGATAGTGTCATTGTTGGATTAAAATGTTGGCTGTTTTTGTTAATATACTTAAAACTGTAACCAGTGAATAACACCTGTAGTATTTTTTATTATAGATTATATTTTATTTCAATAAACTTTGATATTTAGACCAAAGTTTGCTCTGTATGTTCATGTCATTAAGCTACAAAATTAAGAAAGATGAGCGGGGAGATGGGGAATTGACATATTGATTCACATTTACCTATAAGTCTTAGAATATTTGGGCCAACTTTTGATAAAGAGAAAATTTCCCCACTCCCAGGAAGTAGACAGTTAACTCTAAACCATGTTAAAAAAAATTAGCTGGGTGTGGTAGCATGTGCCTGAAGGCCCAGCTACTCAGGAAGCTGAGGTGGGAGGATCACCTGAGCCCAGAAAGGCGATCATGTCACTGCAGTCCAGCCTGGGCAACAGAGTGAGACCCTGTGTCAAAAAAAAAGGTAAGTGTTGGTGAGAAAACAAAAATCAGACCCTCATATATGACTGATGGGAATATAAATTGGTGCAGTCACTTTGGAAAACAATCTGGCAGTTCTCTCATTGATTAAATAGAGTTGCCATATGACCCAGCAATTCATTCCCAGATATATACCCCCAAAGTAATAACACATGTACACACAAAAACTTGTACAGGAATGTTCATAATGGCATTATTCACAACAGATAAAAGAAAACAGCCTAAATGCCCATCAGCTGATGAATGGATGAACACTATGTGGTAGATCATACAATGGAACATTATTCAAATCGAGAAAGAAATGAAGTACTGCTGTATACCACAACACAGATGACCCTTGAAAACATCATGCTAAGGGAAAAAAGCCAGTCGCAAAATAACATTTTATATTATTTCATTTAATAAAATCTCTACAGTAAACTCTGAAGATAAGGTAGATTAGTGGATGTTTATGCCTCTGGGAGAGAGGGTCAACAGTGACAGCTAAAGAGTATGGGATTTCTGGCCAGGTGCGGTGGTGGCTCACGCCTGTAATCCCAGACCTCCAGCCCGGCCAACAAGAGCCAAACTCTGTCTCAAAAAAAAAAAAAAAAAAAAAGTACAGGATTTCTTCATGAGGTGATGAAAATGTTCTAAAATTCATCGTGGTGATAGTTGCGTGTATCTGAGGATATACTAAAATAATTGTACACTTTAAGTGGGTGAATTGAATTGTATGGCATGTGAATTCTGTCTCAATAAAATAATTTGTTTTTTGTTTGTGTGTGTGTGTGTGTGTGTGTGTGTGTTTGTTTTTGAGACAGAGTCTTGCTCTGTCTTGCCCAGGCTGGAGTGCAGTGGTGAAATCTCAGCTCACTGCAATCTCCACCTCCTGGGTTCAAGTGATTCTCCTGTCTCAGCCTCCCGAGTACCTGGGACTACATGCAGGTGCCACCACACCTGGCTAATTCCGTATTTTCAGTATAGACAGGGTTTCACCATGTTGGCCAGGCTGGTCTCGAACTCCTGACCTCAGGTGATCCACCCCCCCTCGGCCTCCCAAAGTGTTGGGATTACAGACGTGAGCCACCGCACTGGCTTTTTTGTTGTTGTTGTTTTGTTTTTTGTTTGTTTGTTTTGAGATAAGGTCTTGCTCTGTCTCCCAGGCTGGAGTACAGTGGTGCGATCTTAGCTCACTGCAGCTTTGACCTCCTGGGCTCAAGTGACTTCCACCTCAGCCTCCTTAGTAGCTGGGACTACAGGCATGCACCATCACCCCTGGCTAATTTTTGTATTTTTAGTGGAGACAGAGTTTCGTCATGTTGTCCATGTTGGTCTCCAACTCAGCCTCCAGTGATCAGCCCTCCTCAGCCTCCCAAAGTCCTGTGATTACAGATGTGACCACTGCACCAGGCCAATAAAGTGGTTTTGAAAAAGAAAAGTTTTTAATTTTAACAAATCAAATCCAGTAAGATATATATATATATAAAACCATAACCAAGTGTCAATTTTCCCTGACTTACAAGATTGGTTTAATATTTTAATATCAGTCAATGTAATTCACCATATTAACAGGATGAAGAGGAAAACTTCCCCTGTCAATATGATCATATCATCTCAACAGATATAGAAAAAGCATTTGACAGAATTGTTTTGTTTTTGTTTTTTAGATCGAGTCGCACTCTGTTGCCCAGGCTGAAGTGCAATGGTGCAATATCTGCTCACCACAACCTCCACCTCCCGGGTTCAAGAGATTCTCCTGCCTCAGCCTCCCAAGTAGCTGGGAGTACAGGCGAGTGCCACCACGCCCGGCTTTTTTTTTTTTTTTTTTTTTTTTTTTTTTTTTTTTTTTTTTTTTAGTAGAGACGGGGCTTCACTATGTTGGCCAGGCTGGTCTCAAACTCCCGACCTCGTCATTCGCCCACCTAGGCCTCTCAAAGTGCTGAGATTACAGGCGTGAGCCACTGCGCCCGGCCCTTGACAGAATTTAATACCCATTTGTAATAAAAACTCTGAGCATTTTAGGAATAGAAGGGAATTTCCTCAGCCTCATAAAGGATATAAGTGACAAACTCAAGCTTGACACCACACGTAATGATGGTGAAAGTCCGAATGCTTTCTTTCTAAAATTGGGAACTGTGCAAGAATGTCTGCCCTCGGCACTTCTTTTCGACACTCTATTGGAGATACCAGCCAATGCAGCAAGGCAAGGGGGAGAAAAGGCATTGAAATTGGTAAGGAAGATATAAATGCTGCCTTTATTCCCAGAAGACATGATCGTATACATGGAAAACCCTAAGTTATCTAAGGTAAAGCTACTAGAATTAATAAGTAAATTCTGCAAAGCCACTGGATAGGAGGATCAATACACAAAAATTGTATTTCTATGTACCAGCAACAAATAATCAAAAATGTGTAAGAGGAGTCCCGGTGAGCTTTGTGCACATGTGCGGGGAGGTAAAGGGGCTTGGGAGGCCTTGCCTGAGTGAGCCAAGGACATGGAGAAACAGTGTATTACAAAAGGTGCCTTGTACCTTGTCCAAGGACACAGAGCTGGTGGGAGGCAGAGATGGAATTTGCTCCAGAGCCTTTGTGCTGTAGGACAGGCTGCGGGAGGAGCTGCAGGACTCAGGTACAGAAGCCGCGGAAGGGGTCCAACGAGGGGCAGAGCCGGGACTTGACTCCGTGGGATCCCACGAGACAGACACCCTTTCCCCACCGCCCGAGTGAGCGCCGCCCCTCACAGAGACCTCTTTGCCCCCTGGGCCACGCGGGGCAGGCGCTGCCGTCCAGGAGGCCCCATGGAGCTGGCGGTGCCGCTGAAGCAGGAGGCCGACGGCCTGGCGCTGGGATTCTCGTGGCGCCGCTTCCGCCGCTTCTACCTGTGCGACGCGCCGGGTCCGCACGAGGCGCTGGAGCTGCTCCGCGCCCTGTGCCGGGACAGGCTGCGGCCCGAGGTGCACACCAAGGAGCAGGTGCTGGAGCTGCTGGTGCTGGAGCAGTTTCCGAGCGCGCTGCCAGCCGACACGCAGGCCTGGGTTTGCAGCCGGCAGCCGCAAAGCGGGGAGGAGGCGGTGGCCCTGCTGGAAGAGTTCTGGGTGAGCCTGACGGGGCTGCGACGGGGCAGGGGAGGAGGCAGGGGAGCGGGGAAGCCAGGAGGAAGCCGAGGGAAGACCGCCGCTTAGCCCCCGAAAACCAGTATGACCCACGGTGGGGAGGCCATGGCTCAGCAAGGAGGGACAGTCCATGTGGGGCTCCATCCAACACCAGCTGCAAGTCAGTAGGGCCCCCAAGACCTTGGCATACTTGCGAGTTCTCTAGAAGGACTCACAGCCATGTTCACAGTCACGGGCTTATCACAGAGAAGGACGCGCTGGAAGCAGCCGTGAAGAGGGCCCGGAAGGCTCCATGGAGACTAGTTATCAGCTGTCCTCTCCCCTCACTCCTTCTGGCACGCAGGGAGTGTTGCCAGCCAGGGACGCTCCTCAGATCTTGGTGTCCCGGTTTCTTACTGGGGACTCTTCCCCGATCTGTGTGGCTGACTTCAGCCTCCAGTCTCCAGCCCTCGAAGCTCAAGAATACCACCTGGCCCAAACTCCACCCCAAATCCATCTTGCTGTTGGGCTGGCCTGAGGCCCCCAGGCAGTCCTCAGAGATGACTTCCCAGGGGCGGAGGGCAAAAGCCAGGCCTCTGTCTGTGCAGGTTTGGATTCTCTTTTTTTTTTTTTTTTTTTGAGACAGAGTTTCGCTCTTGTTGCCCAGGCTGGAGTGCAATGGTGCTATCTCGACTCACTGCAACCTCCGCCTCCCAGATTCAAGTGATTCTCCTGCCTCAGCCGCCTGAGTAGCTGGGATTACAGGCGCCCGCCACCTTGCCCAGCTAATTTTTTGTATTTTTAGTAGAAATGGGGTTTCACCATGTTGGCCAGGCTGGTCTCGAACTCCTGACCTCAGGTGATCCGCCTAATCTTGGCCTTCCGAAGTGCTGGGATTACAAGCGTGAGCCACCGCGCCCGGCCCCAGGTTTGGATTCTTTACCACACAGCAGGCATGGACCGACTCACTGTCTGGGGCCCGCCCAGCCCAGCACCTGTCTTTGTGAAGTCTTGGTGCACAGCCACACCCATTCACTTACGTCATCTGTGGCTGACTCTTGCCACCGTGACTAAGACAGAGAGCCTGAGAAGCTGGAAGCATTTCCTGTCTGGCCCTGTAGGGGAAGCTTGCAGCTTGGCTTAGAGTACGCTCTCCAGGGAGGATGTGTAATGGGAACCGCGGACGCCATCTTACGTGTTCTAGTCGCCAAGTTAAAAAAAAGTGAAAAGAGGCCGGGCGCGGTGGCTCACGCCTGTAATCCCAGCACTTTGGGAGGCCGAGGCGGGCGGATCACAAGGTCAGGAGATCGAGACCATCCTGGCTAAACAGGGTGAAACCCCGTCTCTACTAAAAATACAAAAAAATTAGCCGGGCGTGGTGGCGGGCGCCTGTAGTTCCAGCTACTTGGGAGGCTGAGGCAGGAGAATGGCGGGAACCCGGGAGGCGGAGCTTGCAGTGAGCAGAGATCGCGCCATTGCACTCCAGCCTGGGCGACAGAGCGAGACTCTGTCTCAAAAAAAAAAAAAAAGGTGAAAAGAAACAGGTGAATTTAGTTTTGATAACCTACTCATTGACCCTAATGTCTTCAAAATATTGTCCTTTCAATACGTGACACTCTCACGTGCCCGGTGGCTGCTGTGTGGGGCCTGGGTGAGGAGCAGCAGGCAGCCATGCAGAGACCTCTGAGAAGAGTGGTCCAGGCCACGGGAGCAGCCAGCGCAAAGGCCCTGAGGCACCTCGAGCAGCAGAGGGGCCCGTGAGTAAGGGAGTGTTAGCAGTGAGGCTGGAGTCACCAGTGGTGGGAGGGTGAAGAGTCAGAGCGGTCGGGGGTGTTCATCGTAGGTGTGTACCGAGTGCCTGCTGGCTGCTGGGATATAGCAGCAGAAAGGGGGCATCTGGCTGAGGCAAAGCGAGCAAAAGCCTTCAGTCCACAGCACCCGGGGGTCCTTCCTTTCTTCCAGAGGGGACAGCTCCTGTCAAGGCTGCCAGTTGGCTTCTGCACCACCCAACTCAGTGGCCTTGTCCATCTGCCTTCTTATGCAGCCTGACCAGCCCCCAAACACTCTCCCCTCTTACTGTCTGGGATACAGCTCGCCCTTCCTCTGCTCCCGCCTCCCAGCACCTCTGTGCTGACTCTGGCTTCTCTATCCTCACCCTCCTTCCGGGTCAGTGTTCCCTAAAGTGGGCTGTAACAAATCACCACAAACCCAGCAGCTTACAAATAACACATGTCTGTTATCATTCTGGAGGTCAGGAGTCCAAAATGGGTCTCAGGGCCCAAAATCAAGGTGTTTGCAGAGCCACGTTCCTTCCTGAGGCTCTAGAGAAGAATCTGTTACCTGCCTTTTCCAGGTCCTAGAGGCTACCTGCATTCCTCGGCTCATGGCTCTTCCTCTGTCCTCAGAGTGCTGCACTCCAACCTCTGCTTGCGTCTCCCTATCAATCCTCTGACCTTGACCCTCTTAGGTCCTGTGGTCACTTCATAGGATGCCTGTGATGACATTGGGCCCATCAGGATAATTTAGGATAGTTTCCCCGTGTCAATGCTTAATTCCCTCCCATCTGCAGAGTCCCTGTTGGCCTGTGAGACAGCATGTGGCAGGTTCTGGGGATCAGGCCATGTACGTCTTTGGGCCATTATTCTGTCTGCCATAGAGATGAGAGGAACACAGGGTGAACTGGAGGTGGAATAGAACTAACGTGGAATTGGTTGCCCTCAGGGTTATTCCCTTTCCTGTTTTCGTGACTCCTCAGAACAGGAGCTGGCATGGGTGCCATATAGTTAGATTTCAGCCACTGTTACTGCTCTAACCTCATGCCATCTGTTTCTTTGGCATTAAAATGTCCTTTTAGGAAAAGATGGTAAAAGTACACTTGGTAGTTATTATTGCTTTTATGTATATATCTTGCAAAATAAAACCAATCCCTTCCATTTGGGATGCAGTGAAAGTTAGAAAAAAATGTGTAAGACCTATACAATGAAAATTATAACACATTACTGAGAGATATTAATGAAGGCCTATGGTCTACTAAATGAAGAGACACTCTAATTATGGATTGACAGATTCAATACTCTTTTTTTTTTTTTTTTTTTTGAGACAGAGTCTTGTGCTGTTGCCTAGGCAGGAGTGCAGTGGTGCAATCTCGGCTCACTACAACCTCCACCTCCCCGGTTCAAGCAATTTTCCCTGCCTCAGCCTCGCTAGTAAATGGGAGTACAGGGAGCCGCCACCATGCCTGGCTAATTTTTGAATTTTTGCTACAGACGGAGTTTCACCATGTTGGCCAGGCTGGTTTGGGTTTCACTATGTTGGCCAGGCTGGTTTCAAACTCCTAACATCAAGTGATCCACCCAACTCAACCTCCCAGAGTGCTGGGATTACAGGCATGAGCCACCATGCCTGGCCAGGAAAATAAGTATTTTCAACAAATAATACTGAAAAAAGTGGATATCCATATTAATATGGTTTGGGTCTGTGTCCCCACCAAATCTTATGTGAAAATGCAACCCCCAGAGTTGGAGGTGGGGCATGGTGGGAGGTGATTGGATCATGGGAATGGATTTTTCATGAATGGTGTAACACCATCCTCTTGGTGCTGTTCTTGTGATACAGTTCTCACAAGATCTGGTTGTTTACAAGTGTGTGGCACCTCCCCACTTCGCTCTCTTGCTCTTGCTCTGGCCATGTGGTATGTGCCTGCTTCCCCTTCGCCTTCCGCCATGATTGTCAATTTTCTGAGGCCTCCCCGGAAGCAGAAGCCTCTATGCTTCCCCGTACAGCCTGCAGAATTATGAGCCAAGTAAATCTCTTTTCTTTATAAATGACCCAGTCTCAGTTATTTTATAGTAATGTGAGAATGCACTGGTACACATATAGATAAAAATGAACCTTAATCCTTAATTTATGCCATACATAAGTTAACTAGAAGTGGATTTTTTTCTGTTTTTTCTTTTTTTTTTTTTTCTGAGACGGAGTCTTGGTTTGTCACCCAGGCTGGAGTGCAGTGACTACTACCCCTGCCTCCTGGGTTCAAGCAACTCTGCTGCCTCAGCCTCCCGAGTATCTGGGACTACAGGTGTGCACCACCACACCCAGCTAATTTTTGTGTTTTTAGCAGACATGGGGTTTCACCATGTTGGATAGGCTGGTCTCGAACTCCTGGCCACTGTGCCCAGCCCACTTCATCGAAATTTAAAAACACAATTAAAGATGGAGTAAACCTTTCGGCCGGAATCTCCATCTTCCAGTAATTTGCCAAAGTGACGAACATAAAGGGAAAGAGGAGAGGCACCCAATATATGTTCTCTAGGTCTTTTAGTAAACATGGAGTTGTTCCCTTGGCCACGTATATGCGAATCTATAAGAAAGGTGATATTGTAGACATCGAGGGTATGGGTCCCGTTCAAAAAGGAATGCCCCACAAGTGTTACCACAGCTAAACTGGAAGAGTCTGCAGTGTCCCCCAGCATGCTGTTGGCATTGTTGTAAACAAGTTAAGGGCACGATTCTTGCCAAGAGAATTAATGTGTGTATTGAGCACATTAAGCACTCTTAAGAGCCGAGATAGCTTCCTGAAATGCATGAAGGAAAATGATCAGAAAAAGAAAGAAGCCAAAGAGAAAGGTACCTGGGTTCAACTGAAGCAGCAGCCTCTACCCAGAGAACCACACTTTGTGAGAACCAATGGGAAGGAGCCTGAGCTGCTGGAGCCTCTTCCCTACAAATTCATAGCATAATACGTGTTTTAAAAAAAAAGACCTCTGCACCGTAAAAAGTGTTTCTCTTGGCAGGGCACGGTGGCTCACGCCTGTAATCCCAGAACTTTGGGAGGCTGAGGCGGGCGAATCACCTGAAGTCGGGAGTTCGAGAGCAGCCTGACCAGCATGGAGAAACCCCATTGCTACTAAAAATACAAAATTAGCCAGGTGCGGTGATAGGCACCTGTAATCCCAGCTACTCGGGAGGCTGAGGCAGGAGAATAGCTTGAACCCAGGAGGTGGAGGTTGCGGTGAGCTGAGATTGCACCATTGCACTCCAGCTTGGGCAACAAGTGCAAAACTCCGTCTCAAAAAAAAAAAAAAGTTTGTCTTTATTGAGTAGAGGGTGCTGTCCTCTCCCCCAAAGAAATATTTAAAGCAAAGTTTAGTTGTGTCCTAATTCAGTGTGTAAAGTCTTTACTATTCAAATTTAATGTATTTCTTGCTGAAAGATGTGAGGTGGCTTATTGTGCAACAAATTACTCAACTGGTTAGAAAACGGCCACATACCATTTATGAAATATTTGTACTGGCTTGAAGATAGTCTCTCTAAATCATCATGGAAGAAATAAATAATTTACAAAAATGTTAAAACATGAAGATTTAAATAAATAATTCATGGCTGGGTGCGGTGGCTCACGCCTGTAATCCCAGCACTTTAGGAGGCTGAGGTGGGCGGATCACGAGGTCAGGAGTTTGAGACCAGCCTGGCCAACATAGTGAAACCCCATCTCTACTAAAAAATACAAAAAAAAAAAAATTAGCCGGGCATGGTGGCAGGCACCTGTAATCCCAGCTACTTGGGAGGCTGAGGCAGGAGAATCGCTTGAACCCAGGAGGCAGAGGTTGCAGTGAGCCGGGATCGTGCCCTTGCTCTCCAGCCTGGCCAACAGTATGAGACTCCGTCTCAAATAATAATAATAATAATTCACAAAGGAAGATCTGTTAATGGTCAGTAAGCACATAAAAACATGTACAACATCATTAGTCAGAAGAACACGGAAACACATTTGGGCCGGGCGCGGTGGCTCACACCTGTAATCCCAGCACTTTGGGAAGCCAAGGCCGGTGGATCACCTGAGGTCAGGAGTTGGCCTGGCCAACATGGTGAAACCTCGTCTGTACTAAAAATACAAAAAATTAGCTGGGCCTGGTGGCTGGCACCTGTAATCCCAGCTGTTCGGGAGGCTGAGGCAGGAGAATCACTTGAACCCAGGAGGTGGAGGTTGCAGTGAGCCAAGATCGCGCCATTGCACTCTAGCCTGGACAACAAGCTCAAAACTCCATCTCAAACACAAAAACAAACAAAACTACATTGAACTATACCGAAATAGTACAGCACACCCACTGAAAAAGGCTAGCGTTGAAAAGATTGACAATACCAAGTGTTGGTGCATCTGTGAATCAATTTGAACCCTTTACATTGCTGATGCAAAAAGGTACAACGATTTCAGAAAACTCTTTGGCAGTTTCCTGTAATGTTAAATATACGCTACCATATATCCAATCCTATTTACCCAAGAGAAATGAAAATGTGTCCATAAAAAGACTTGTACACAAATATTCGTAGCAGTTTTATTCATAATAGCCAAAAATTGTCAACAACCCAAATTTCCATCAATAGGCGAATGCACAAAAAATTGTGGTACATCTGTACATGGGAAACCTACACAGCAACAAAAAGATGGAATGACTGATAGACACAGCAACATGGCTGAATTGGCAGAAACACTGTGCTGAGTGAAAGGAACCAGACACAAAATAAGACATTACTGTGTGATCCTGTTTATATGAAACTCTAGGAGACATAAAGTCTCCAGTGGTAGAAAGCAGATAAGTGGTTGCCTGGGGCTGGAGATGTGGTTTAGGATGACCAGGAAAGGGCACAGGGAAACTTTTAGTGATGGAAATATTCTTGATCATGGTGGTAATGACTTGGCTATATACATTTGTCAATGTACTGTACACTTAAAATGTGTGCATATTTGTAAATTTTACTTCAAAATACTTTTGTTTCTATATGCTAGCAATGAACAATTGAAAATTGAAATTCAACAGGTCCATTTATAATAGCATCAAACAAAATACTACAGGCAGGTGTAAAACCTATGCACTGAAAACTAGAATTTGAGTTAACTTTACTTTTGTCATTCTGTGTGACCACTTGGAGTTTTTGTGTTTAAATTTTAAAAACAGTCAAGCAGGCCAGGCGTGGTGGCTCACGCCTGTAATCCCAGCACTTTGGGAGGCCAAGGCAGGTGGATCACGAGGTCAAGAGATCAAGACCATCCTGGCCAACATGGTGAAACCGTGTCTCTATTAAAAATATAAAAATTAGCTGGGCGTGGTGGCAGGCACCTGTAATCCCAGCTGCTCAGGAGACTGAGGCAGGAGAATCACTTGAACGCAGGAGGCAGAGGTTGCAGTGAGCCAAGATTGTGCCATTATACTCCAGCATGGGTGACAGAGCGAGACATCATCTCAAAAAAAAAAAAAAAAAAAAAAAAGGCAGATAAAATTTACTTAAAAAAAAGTTAAACAGTGTGTCAACAGTGTAATATTTTTGCTTAGTGAATGAAAATTTTAGTTGATGCAAAATGAGACTCTTGATACACTCCTTTCTTTTTTAAGACAGAGTCTCGCTCTGTTGCCCAGTCTGGAGTGCAGTGGTGCAATCTCGGCTCACTGCAACCTCCGCCTCCAGGGTTCAAGCAATTCTCTGCCTCAGCCTCCCGAGTAGCTGGGATTATAGGTTCCTGCCACCACACCCAGCTAATTTTTGTATTTTTAGTAGAGACAGGGTTTCACCGTCTTGGCCAGGCTGGTCTTGAACTCCTGACCTCGTGATCCACTCACCTCGCTGGGATTACAGGCGTGAGCCACCGTGCCTGGCTTCTTACACTTCTTTCAAAGGTGATTCTCTACTTAAATAGAATTCTTTACTTAGTATAATGAAAACGAAGTATTACTTATCTAAATAATACATAATATTAATATTTCACAGCTTAACCAAAGCAGTTCGGTTTTAGTTTTGTTTTTAAAGAGACGAGGTTTCGCTATTTGGCCCAGGCTGGTCTTATACTAGCCTCAAGTGATCCTCCCACCCCAGTCTCCCGAAGTGCTGAGATTAGAGGCATGAGCCACCACGCCCGGCAAGCAGGACAGTTCTGAAAGCTCTGGACCCAAGTTGCTAAAGGTGATGCAGAGGTCCCCCACTCCCATCCTGGGTGATTCCGCTCTGCAGAGGAACTGATCATCATTTAACTAGAAAATTACATTATTCAGAGCATCTCATCCCACTGGCAAAAACACAGAGTTGATTGCCAGCAGCTTGTAAAAAGCATTTGGTTTTTCCTACTCTGAGCTACATCTCTAGAGTGATTGTCAAACCTTGCTATACATGTGAATCCCGTGGAGGAACTTTTGGGGGTAAAACATGTTAGGACTCCATCCATGAACCTCTGGGGGTGTGGCCCAGGCTCATCACCCATTAGACCTCAGATTTTGCCCAGTTATCATCTATGCCAGTTCAATTATCTTTTCTTTTTGAGACAGTCATGCTCTGTTACCCGGGATGGAGTGCAATGGCACGATTTCGGCTCACTGCAACCTCCGCCTCCCGGGTTCAAGCAATTCTTCTGCCTCAGCCTCCCCAGTAGCTGGGATTACAGGCGCCCACCATCACGCCCAGCTAATTTTTGTATTTTTAGTAGAGATGGGGTTTCACCATATTGGTCAGGCTGGTCTTGAATTCCTGACCTCGTGATCCACCCGCCTCAGCCTCCCAACGTTCTGGGATTACATGTGTGAGCCACCACACCCGGCCAATTATCTGTTTTTATTTTTACTTTTTTTTTTTGAGACAGAGTATCACTCTGTCTCCCAGGCTGGAGTGCAGTGGCGTGATCTCAGCTCACTGCAACCTCTGCTTCCCTGGTTCAAGCAATTCTCCTGCCTCAGCCTCCTGACTAGCCGCGACTACAGGTGCACACAGCCATGCCGGGCTAATTTTTGTATTTTTAGTAGAGACAGGGCTTCACTATGTTGGCCAGGCTGGTCTTGAACTCCTGATCTCAGGTGATCCACCCGCCTCGGCCTCCCAAAGTGCTGGGATTACAGGCGTGAGCCACCACGCCCTGCCTAATTCTCTATTTAATCAGCGACCTTTTACAAATGAGGTTGTCTCTTTTGTCTTAAATCAGAGAACACAAGGTGACTTTGCTAGAACAAGAAAAACAATGGGCAGAATTTGTTCAGTATTTGACACATATTTTCCCACTTAAATCCTTACAATAGCCCTGTTCCTACTAGCAAAGCTGACTATCGTATTCTGGACATACAGATAAATTGCCCATAATTGAACACATCTAGTAAATGGCAAACTGGTTTTTAAGTCCCTATTCCTCCACATTCTGAAGCCTATGGTTTCTAGACTGGATGCCCCTGCACGTTGTCCCAGCTGCAAGGGCCTTCCCTGTAGTACCATCTTACCTAATAAATGTGATTGTTCTTAGAGTATTTCAGAGGGAGTGAGCTGTCAACCAGGTGAAGCAAATCCTAGCAGGCTACCTGTCCAGAGGCCCAGGATGGCAGGTCCATGGGAAATAAAGTCATTAAAGAAGCTAACAGGTAATTTGGTAATTTTAGAAAATTAGGGTGTTAGTTCATTGGATCAGAATTCCTTAGAATTTTTAGCCTTGTATTACCATGTCCTTGAGGGATGCACAATTTCTTGTCATGGTATCTGACCCATTTCTCCTGCAATCCACCTCCCAAATGCCTGAATTCTGGTGAGGAAATTAATTTTATAGTTTGATGGACATCACTAGATTTATTAAGAGAAGGGGCAGGGCATGGTGGCTCACACCTGTAATCCCAGCACTTTAAGATGCCAAGGAGGGCAGATCGCTTGAGGTCAGGAGTTCGAGACCAGCCTGGCCAACATAAACTCCATCTTTACTAAAAATACAAAAATTAGCTAGGTGTGATGGCAGGCGCCTTGTAATCCCAGCTACTTGGGAGGCTGAGGCATGAGAATCACTTGAATCTGGGAGGCAGGGGTTGCAGTGAACCGAGATTGTGCCATTGCACTCCAGCCTGGGAGACGGTGAGATACCATCAAAAAAAAAGGAGAGAGAAGGAAAACTGTCTCTGTCCAAATGAAAGGTTATTGCTTGAGCTTTCGATGGGCTCAGTCTCATAAACTGATGAAAATTTAACCAGTGAGTAGATTTCATACTCATTTCCTAACCCTGTTGGCAAATCCAGGTGGGAAACTATATACATGGTGAGCATGGAGCCAAGATGACTTCATGGCTAATGTTTATGCCTGGGGCAGGCATCTCACCTCAGACAGCATGAATTCCAGGCTTAGAGCTGCTGGTCTGGGCAGCCTGTCCCTAAACAATCCCATTTCTTACTGATGGCTGCACCAATGGAGTGGCTTAAGTATTCAATCTTAAAAAAGTGTTTGCTACACCAGTCCTACACCAATGTTACACCAACTTCAAGACAAAGCCCAGGCTCCCCCATTCCAACCAGATTGCTTTCCCTAAGTCCCTATTATAAAAATTCTGAATCCTTCACATGGTTATTTATTCATCCAATATTTATTCAGTGGCTACTAAGAGCCAGGGGTCAGAGATACAGCACTGAAAAGAAAAAATAGACAAAAACAGCTATCCTTCTGGAGCTGTTAAGTAGAAGATGGATTATAAATAGATTAGATGGGAAGGAGGGGGAATGCTGAGAAAGGGAGTAGTGCGGCAATTTTATTTTGAGATGGGAGTCTTGCTCTTGTCACACAGGCTGGAGTAGAGTTGCACAGTCTCGGCTCACTGCAACCTCCGCCTCCCGGGTTCAAGCAATTCTCCTGCCTCAGCCTCAGCTGGGATTACAGGCGCCCACCACCATGCCCGGCTAAATTTTTTGTAATTTTAGTAGAGATGGGGTTTCACCATGTTGGCCAGGCTGGTCTCGAACTGCTGACCTCAGGTGATCCGCCCACCTCTGCCTCACAAAGTGCTGGGATTACAGGCATGAGCCACTGCACCCAGCCTAAGTGTGGCAATTTTAAATAAAATTGGGAAGGCATGGTTGAGAAAATGACATTTTAGTTAAGAACTGAAGCAATGAGGAAGCGAGCCACATGGCTATCTGAGGAAGAGCATTTCAGATGGAGTAAGCACAAGCAAAAGGCTTGAGATGAGATGCTGTGGTCAACATACGGAATGAGGCCAGTGTGGAACCAGGTGAACGAGGAGAGTAGTAGGAAATGAGGTGACAGACTGAATGTATTCTACAGATGAAGAGACATTAGAGGGCTTGGAGGGGAAGTTGGTCTTCTCAGAGAAAAACTTGAGGGGTAGTGGTGAAGACATAGATATTGGTGATTTTGGTACAGAACATGTAGGTGAACATTAACTAGATGATACCTGCCCCTTAGGCCTGGCTGGAATAGCTAAGTCAAAAGGAAAAAGAAAGGAAAGATAAAAGCTTATCTGTAGGAAGCACTTAAAGGATTTCAGGAAATAATTTGTTTCAGATAAAAATAAACAGTATTTGTTGAGTGGTGCGTTTTAGGGAATATTATTAATTTTACCTACAACGCCCTTACTGAGTTGAAGGTGGTGATTAAATATTTGAGAGGATTAGTTTTTGGGGGTAACTACACATGGTAAATTTGAGGTGTTTGGCAGAAATGCTAATTAAGCAGTTATTAGAGGTATTATAAGAGATTCATCTTTAGAGAGATGGATTGGATGAGCTTCTTTATAAATGCAAAAAAATCTGACAATTTTTTTTTTCTTTTTTTTTTGAGATGGAATCTCGCTCTGTCACCCAGGATGGAGTGCAGTGGCACGATCTCGGCTCACTGCAAGCTCCGCCTCCTGGGTTCATGCCATTCTCCTGCCTCAGCCTCTCCGAGTAGTTGGGACTATAGGCGCCTGCTACCACGCCCGGCTAATTTTTTGTATTTTTAGTAGAGACGGGGTTTCACCATGGTCTCCATCTCTTGACCTCGTGATCCGCCCGCCTTGGCCTCCCAAAGTGCTGGGATTACAAGCATGAGCCACCGCGCCCAGCTGTGACAATTTTTTCAATGAGGATTCAGTATTTGTTAGGACGTGTTAAGTATGGAGGAACTGAGTTAAGTGACAATCCAGGCAGAAGGGTTTTAAATGTTTTCATTACTTCATACATTTAAGAGCTTGAGATTTTTTTCTATGTAATTCCTAAGCTTTTAATTTTATTTTACAATTATTTTTGGCATGTGTAGTTTCTGATGTCAGCATCTTGCCCAACTTACCAAGACTGGCTACTATCTTTCTTGAATCTTTTTTGCATCATATGAACTGTGTGTAGCTTCTAACTCATTGATGCCATTGTACTGTGGCCAACATTTGGATTGTGCATCAAGCACATGGGGAATGGCACATTTTCCTCCATTCTCTTGCCTTTGAGGAGTCTGTCTTCCTTCGTGGATCATAGTCAGGAGTTCAGGACTAGCCTGGCCAACATGGTGAAACCCCGTCTCTACTAAAAATACAAAAATTTAGCTGGGCGTGATGGCAGGCACCTGTAATCCCAGCTACCTGGGAGGCTGAGGCAGGGGAATTGCTTGAACCTGGGAGGCAGAGGTTGCAGTGAGCCAAGATCGCACCACTGCACTCCAGCCTGGGAGACAGAGTGACACTCCACCTCAAAACAACAACAAAACCTCTAAAAAGGCCAGGCACGGTGGCTCATGCTTGTAATCACAGCACTTTAGGTGCCTGAGGCAGGCAGATCATGAGGTCAGGAGTTCGAGACCAGCCTGGCCAACATAGTGAAACCCCGTCTCTACTAAAAATACAAAAAATAGCTGGGCGTGGTGGCTGGCACCTGTAATCCCAGCTATTCCGGAGGCTAGGGCAGGAGAATCACTTGAACCTAGGAGGCGGAGGTTGCAGTGAGCTGAGATCGTGCAACTATACTCCAGCCTGGGTGAGAGCTATACTCCATCTCAAAAACAAAAACAAAACAAAACAAAAAAACCTCCAAATTTGGTTTTCACTATTGACCCTGAGCCAGCCAGATCGCTGCTAGCTGCTGCCCGTGATGGTTGAGGGCCACTCAACCTCAATGCCAGCATATCAGGTGGTTTTGTCAGGTTTTCTGAACTTAAAAAAGCCATCGCCATGGCAACTCGAGTAAAAATAATTACCTATAGTGTCTGTAGGCTTGTATCCTTCAGTGTAAGTGTAGAAAAGACTGAAACAAATCAAAAATCTAATGTTTAAAAGGCAGGTTACTATCCAGATTCCCATCTGAAAACTGGTCAGGTCAGTAATTCTACCTGTGGCTAGGAGGATTCTTCTGAGTATTAGGCAAGGGAACATATGTCAAACGCTTAGCACACTGCCCAGCACATAAAGCGCTTAGCCAATGTTTGTGGCTGTATGATAATCCCTTCTAAGAAGCATAGTCCCACTCTACAAATGAGGAAACAACGAGAAGTGACATTCTAGCCCAAAGTCACCAACATTCACTCCAGTGGATACTGAGGCTTCTGTGCCACTCTACAAGTTGTGATCAAAAATGAGGTAGACCTCCCCCACACCAACGCAGACACCCGACCTCCTCCCACAGCTGTAGGACTGCGAATGGCAGAAAAGGTAAGAAATCCAGAGAAGTTCCCCAAAGGACCAGAGACCACAGAACCTTGGTTGCCCACGGCACTCAGAAGTGTGAGCCATCTCATGGGCATGACCATACGTATTGAGCATAGAGAGTGCTGAATTTACCAAAAATCTAGATCATTTGGATTTTTCGCCACTGATTTATATAAAGGGATGTGGGAAGCTTTTCTGAAAGAGGAGCATTTACCTTGAAGGGCTTTCCTAAAAGAGATGCCTTTTTAAAAAAAAGCCATACGATTAGTGGTTAAGTCTCTAACATGTGAACAGCATGTGCTGCCCAGCTACTGAGGTGAAGAGTCTAAGCTAGATTTATTTCTGAGGAACAAAGACCAAAAGACTGCCTTTATAGCTCTATATCTAGTCAGTCACCTTGGGGTGAACTACAGAAAGAACTGGACGACTAACACCTAAAACGCTGAAAACAAAGACACATACACTTCCAGGTGTGGATTTTTATTTTCACAAAAAGACAACAATGTCTTCCCACATACAAGTATTTACAAAACCCAACTGATTCACCCATCTAGAACCTGGGTTTTTTTCCACTTCTCAACATAGTTGGGAACATGGAAACATTAATACCCACACAATTCCCAGAGATGGAATTTATCCATCAAACAGTGCAGATTACCTAAAAGTGCACTTACCTGCACAACTCGGTCTAAGAACCTTGTGAAACAAACTTCATGGCCAAGGTTTCATGAATCTATTTGGTTTCATACCATGCAAACCTGAACAAGTGTGCTGCTACACTAAACTGAAAATCGGTTCTCATTTTACAATTAAAAAGGTTCTCAACACTTTAGCAACTATACAGAATATGAAGGTTTATTTCAAAAAAGATTACATTTTTTTAAACCAGGATACACAGATGCACTTAATGTAACAGTACCTTCTGCAAAAATAGGTTACATAATACTCAGAAATGCAATGAACAATCTTATTCTCTAAAAATTAGACAGCTAAGACTTCTTAAGCGTAGACAGCCTTCAAAATGGAGGCTGAAAATGCTTGGTAAAAAGAAGTAACTCTAGAGCCAGACACCACAGAGCTAAGGCTGCAAATTAAACCACTACCACACAGCTGCAAACTACTCTTTATATTCACACAGCATTAAACAAAACGACTTCAATTCCATCTTTTCAAATGTGTCTCGGTGCTGCAAGAAAAAAAGTTGAATGATACACAAAACTATTAAAAGTTACAACAGAACTATTTAAACATCTTCTCCAAAATTGAGAAAAGCAATCATGTTAAATTTTTAAAAAGAAAAGTCTGACAGAACTCTCAAGCAAGTAAGAGGTCCTCTTCATAAGTAGTCAAGTAAAGTTTACAGGAGATTTCAATAAATTATCTTAAAACCTTGGCAGAGAGCTCATTTTCAGAATCGTCGCGGAGGTCCACCCTTAAATGGCTTAAATCCGGAGCCACTTCCTCTTGGCATGGAATTGCCACTGATTTGTACAATTCTATTAATTGGGGATGCGTTACTGAAAAAGGTTTAAAAGAAAAAAAAGTCAGAGAACAAAGAACAAATCACTGCAAATACTTACACAGCACTTACCATTTGCCAGGCACTGTTCTTGGTACTTTATCCAAAATAAATCATTTACTCTTTTCAACAGTCCTGTGAGGTCTGAACCATTGTTAACCCCACTTTACCGGTGAAGAAACAGATCTGGAGGTTGAGAAACTCTTCCAAGGTCACAGAGCTAATAAAATGGTGGAGCAGAGATTTGAACTTGGGCAATCTCACTTTGAAGCCCCATTACTTCAGAAGCCAGTTGCGGATCTGCACGTGGACTACAGCAGCAGATCTCTTAAGTGTGGACCCCAAACCAGCAGCAACAGCACCAGCTGGGTGCCTGTTAGAGATGCAAATTCTCACCCTAATCTCAGACCACTGAGAAAGAAACTCTGGGGGTGGGACTCCCAGCAACCTGTGCTTTTCTTTGTTTATTCTTTTAAATATATATATTTTTAGACAGGGCCTCACTCACTTCACGGAGGCTGGAGTGCAGTGGCACATTCATGGCTCACTGCAGCAGCCTTGACTTCCTGGGCTCAGGTGATTCTCCCACTTCAGCCAGCCACCAGAGTAGCTGAGACTACAGGCAAGTGCTGCCATGCTCAGCTAATTTTTTAATTTTTCGTAGAGACAGGGTTGCGCCATGTTAGCCAGGCTGGTCTTGAACTCCTGAGTTAAAAAGATCTGCCAGCCTTGGCCTCCCAAAGTACTGAAATTACAGGCAGGAGCCACCATGCCTGGCCAACCTGTGTTTTAACAAGCCCTCCAGGTGATTCTGTTGTTTGCTAAAGCTTGTGAACTAAATTATAGAAGTCATTTAAGAAATATTTCTGGAATCTTTATGTGTAATGCAACAGAGCAGATGTTACTAACATAAAAAAGCAAACCCCCTCCCCCGACAAAAAACCTTTAACAGGCCGGGTGCAGTGGCTCACGCCTGTAATCCCAGCACTTTGGGAGGCGGGCGGATCAAGGAGAATTGCTTGAACCCGGGAGGCAGAGGTTGCAGTGAGCTGAGATCATGCCACTGCACCCCAGCCTGGGTGACAGAGCGAGACTCCATCTCAAAAAAGAAAAAACTTTAACAAACCAGGAGATAAAAATCTACAGTGAAGGCCGGGTGTGGTGGTTCACACCTATAATACCAGCACTTTGGGAGGCTGAAGCTGGAGGATCACCTGAGGAACAGGAGTTTGAGACCAGCCTGGCCAACAAAGTGAAACCTCCATCTCTACTAAAAATACAAAAAAATCAGCCAAACGTGGTGGCACACACCTGTTGTCCCAGTTACTTGGGAGGCCGAGGAAGGAGAATCACTTGAACTCAGGAGGCGGAGGTTGCAGTGAGCTGAGATAGTGCCACCGCACTCCAGCTTCGGGGACAGAGACTTCGTCTTGGGGAAAAAAAAAAAATCTACAGTGAAATGGTTCAGGCAGAATAAAACTAGATTATAAGGGCCAGGCTGAGGAATCTGGGCTCAATCCTGTGACCTAGAGCAGCTGCTTGTTGTGGTTTTAGAGCTATAAATGGTATAACAAAATGGGAGTTTCAACAGTTCAATTTACAAATAGGGTAATGGAACACAAAAATAATAATTTGGGAAGATCAGATAGAAGCTACAATGAGGAATAAGGGATAGCTATGATAAACATTTTTTGTAGAGACAGGGTTTTGCCATGTTGCCCAGGCTGGTCTCGAACTCCTCAGTTCAAGTGATCCACCTACCTTGGCCTCCCAAAGTACTGGAATTACAGGCATGAGCCACTGCGCCCAGCCTGAGAAACATTTAAAAAAAAAATAAAGCCACACGGCCGGGCGCAGTGGTTCATGCCTGTAATCCTAGCACTTTAGAAGGCTGAGGTGGGCAGATCACAAGATCAGGAGTTCAAGACCAGCCTGGCCAACATGGTGAGACCCCATCTGCTAAAAATACAAAAATTAGCCAGGCGTGGTGGTGCATGCCTGTATTCCCAGCTATTCACTTGAACCTGGGAGGCAGAGGTTGCAGCGAGCCGAGACTACACCACTACACTCTAGCCTGGACAGAGCAAGACTCTGTCTCAAAAAAAAAAAAAAAAAGAACCACACTTAGAAATTTATGCTAGGAATGAAGAAAGGTAAGGACAAGCCCCATATTTCCAGTCAGGGTGAATGAAATGGATGGTGGCACTATCAAATTAAAAGAAACTGGAGGCAACGAAAGCGACACAAAGGTTTGAAAAAGGAGAAGAATGAGTTTGACTGTGACCTTGAATTCATGGAAACAGCAAAGTGCTTACATGGCAGTGGCAACATGAAGCTGAAAGGAAACAGCAGTGTCTAAAGCTTAGCCATGGTAAGGAGCCTGCAAAGGCAGTCACAAGGGCAGAAAGAAAATGATGGTGCCCTAGAAAACAGACTCCCTCAAAATAAGGATAAGTGACCGTGTGAAACAGTGTTTAACCACCAAGGAGTCTGACAACCATGAAAATAAAAGAATCTATATTTATCAAGAGAAAAGTCATCGGTGACCTTTACAAACCAGATACAATGAATGTTGAGCTTGTGCAGGCAGAAGTAGCACACTTACTGAAGTTTGATGGTAGAAGTGACCATGGAATAGTAGTTACCTGGGTCACTGAGTCAAGCCAATAACTCTCCTAAGAAAGAGGAATGGGAAAGAAAGGAGGACGTGAAAGAGATGGGAAGACTGAAGACCTGCTGGCTGAAGGGCCACATCCAACCTCAGTGTGAAGAGAAAGTAAAGCTCGCCTCTTAACGTATGAACAGGTTTTGTGTTAAATGTCTAAAAGCTTTGCCAAGAGTTATTTTAAAAGGGAGGAAACAGAACACACTTTCAGTATTTTCTTCCTAAGAATTTGAGGAATGCTAGGGAGGGAACAAGATGATGGTTCCAACGTGAGGTTAAGATTCATTATCTAGACTGAGTGCAGTGGCTCCCGCCTGTAATCTCAGCACTTTGGGAGGCCGAGGCAGGCAGATCCCCTGAGGTCAGGAGTTCGAGACCTGCCTGGGCAACATGGTGAAACCCCGTCTCTACTAAAAATATAAAAATTAGCTGGGCATGGTGGCACATGCCTGTAATCCCAGCTACTTGGGAGGCTGAGATGAGAGAACTGCTTGAACCCAGGAGGCAGAGGTTGCAGTGAGCCAAGATCTCACGACTGCACTCCAGCATGGGCGACAGAGTGAGACTCCCTCTCAAAAAACAAAACAAAACAAAAGGATTCATTGTTTACTGGATCCTGCCATACATACATACCCATATCTAGATCAACTTGCCAGAAAGTCACTGAATTCATTTACAAGGAAGAATACAAACTAACACATTAATATCAGCTGTTCTGCAAACACTCTTTTGGAGACTACGAGTTGATACAGGGAAATGTTCGGGCAGACCTAGGGTTTTCACTAGTTGCAATTCAGTCTCTCAGAAACTATAATGACTTTTATGGAAAGGATAAAGTGTTGATTGTGTGCTGGCAGAAAAAGTCTAAACTGGTTAGTTATTTACCTTGAATGTTGGGTTATCATGCCTGCTCCTGCCCGGCCATCACCCATTCGCCTCGTATCATGATAGCTAGGCCCTTGAGAGGGTGGACCATGCCACTCTTTCCTTGGTCCGCTTGTGTCCCGTCCATGGCGTTCAACCACATGTCGCTCCTCAGGATAATGCTAAAAGAATAGCATATGAAAAGTCACTTGGCCGGGCGCAGTGGCTCTTATCTGTAAGCTCAGCACTTTGGGAGGCTGAGGCAGGCGGATCACCTGAGGTCAGGAGTTCGAGACCAGCCTGGCTAACATGGTGCAACCCCGTTTCTACTAAAAATACAAAAAATTAGCCAGGCATGGTGCCCCACACCTATAATCCCAGCTACTCAGGAGGCTGGGGCAGGAGAATCACTTGAATCCCGGAGGCAGAGGTTGCAGTGAGCTGAGATTGCGCCATTGCACTCCAGCTTGGGCAACAAGAATGAAACCCCATCTCAAAAAAAAAAAAAAAAGAAGGAGAAGTCACAATACCCTCTGTCTTAGTCTCATACCAACTTATATTGGTGTGCTTTTAATGTCAGAAGCAAATTAATAAGATGTCTGAGAAGATAAAAGGATGAGTAGTGCAACAGCATATGAAAAGAGTTTATATCTATTTTGTAGTGAGAAGCTACTCAGGCCTCAGGGAGGGGTATGGAGGAAATGATTCAATACTTTTGTTGTTGTTGTTTTGTTTTTTGAGATGGAGTCTCGCTCTGTTGCCAGGCTGGAATGCAGTGGCGTGATCTCGGCTCACTGCAACCTCCGCCCCCCGGGTTCAAGCAATTCTCCTGCCTTGGCCTCCTACTTGGCAAGTAGCTGGGACTACAGGTATGCACCAGCACGCCCAGCTAATTTTTGTATTTTTAGTAGAGACGGGCTTTCACCATGTTGGCCAGGATGGTCTTGATCTCTTGACTTCATGATCCGCCCACCTCGGCCTCCCAAAGTGCTGGGATTACAGGTGTGAACCACCATACCCGGCCAATTCCTTTTTTTAAAAATAATTTTTTTTTGGAGACATGATCACACTATTGCCCAGGTTGGAGTACAGTGTTGCTACCATAAGTCACTGCAACTGTGAACTCCTGGGCTCAAGCAATCCTCCTGCTTCAGCCTCCTGCCTAGCTGGGACTACAGGGTGCACACCACCATGCCCAGCTTTAATTTTAATTTTCCTATGGAGATGGGGTCTCACTATATTGTCCAAGCTCATCTCGAACCCCTGGCCTCAAGTAATCCTCCCGCCTTGGCCTCCAAAAGTGCTAGGATTACAGCCATGAGCCACCAGGCCTAGCCATTAATTTCTATTTCTATATTTTCTAGCACCCAAGGGCTTTTTGACCCTTGATTATTTCAAATACTTGGATCTTATATTGACTGTAAGAAGGCACAGCCAGAGATCAAAACCTTAAGACAAGTTATGGCGGGGCCTATGATCAGCCTATCAGGACAACATGCAAACAGCACAGAAAACAGGAGTTGTCAACTCATTTTACATTGTACTACTTAGTGCTATGGCACTTACAAGGTGCTTCATCCATAACTATGGAAAACAGAGTAGTGAACACAAAGAAACAGAAACTGTAGAACTAGAGATCTACGGAAAGAGAAAGCAAGCATTGTGATACTTAGCTTACAGGAAAGAAAGCAGAAGGTACCCACAGAGAGGCTTAGATATAATACTGGCAGAACAAGTTACAGACTAACATTATGAAAAAGAAAATTTTCAAGGGAGGATACAAGATCTCCTCCTCAGGACACATTTTCTAAAAGGACCTCTGAATGCGGAGGGCTAGTCTTTGATACTTTCTTAAATTTTACTATAAACAAGGCAGACTTATCTGGATTATAGACTGAGTCTTAAAAATTCTGTTTAGTGGGTGGGTATCATGGTTCATGCTTGTAATTCCAGCACTTTGGGAGACAGAGGTGGGTGGTCGGAAGTTTGAAACCAGCCTGACCAACATGGTGAAACCCCGCCTCTACTAAAAATACAAAAATTAGCCAGGCGTGGTGGCGCACATCTGTAGTCCCAGCTACTCGGGAGGCTGAGGAAGGAGAATCACTTGAACCTGGAAGGCGGAGGTTGCAGTGAGCCAAGATCACGCCACTGCATGTCAGCCTGTTTGACAGAGTAAGACTCCATCTCAAACACACACACACACACAAATGTGTATTAAAATACAAAACAAACACTAGCATATAATGGAGACACACACACTGCACAATTCTTTTTGGTATATAATTTATGAAAGTATGTCCTAACTGTGCTACTATCAACCCACATGCCAGTATTTCGTCAGTAGAAGAATACTTTTAAATGAGGCAAAAGGTTTTTGTTCATTTCGGTCTCTAAAAGATGAAGACATTTTCCTCTGTCCAGCTCATTAACTTACAAAATATTCAAGTCAATAAAGTGTCACAAGAGTAAAAATTTAAAAATATGTAACATTACACTCATCTACCTATAGGATAAGAAGACAAAAAACAGACAAAAGTTCCATTTCAATTTTAC
The DNA here is from genome assembly GCF_006542625.1 of Nomascus leucogenys. Classification (NCBI taxonomy): domain Eukaryota; kingdom Metazoa; phylum Chordata; class Mammalia; order Primates; family Hylobatidae; genus Nomascus; species Nomascus leucogenys. The sequence continues at coordinate 78,065,655 of NC_044386.1, forward strand.
ACTTTAAGCTATTTAAATGAAGCAGGAGAAAAAGAAGAGTGTGTGTGTGTGTGTGTGTGTGTGTGTGTGTGTGTGTATTTTTTTTTTTTTTTTCCAGATAGGGTCTGGCTCTGTAGCCCAGGCTGGAGTGCAGTGGCGCCATCTTGGCTTACTGCAACCTCCAACTCTTGGGCTCAAGTGATTCTCCTGCCTCAGCCTCCAGAGTAGCTGGGATTACAGCGCCCACCACCACGCCCGGCTAATTTTTGTATTTTTAGTAGAGATGGGGTTTCGCCATGTTGCCCAGGTTAGTCTCAAACTCCTGAGCTCAGGCGATCTGCCCACCTCGGCCTCCCACAGTGTTGGGATTACCTCCCAAAGTGTTGGCATGAGCCACCATGCCCGGCCAAGAATATTTTATTGAAAAGGAAACACAAGTAGGGGCCAAAGATTTCAGATCCAGTTTGAAAGCCTCAATTTCTTAAAAAGAAATAAAACCAAAGTTATCATTAGATAGGCTCATTTACCAAATTAACAATTCTTAAATTTCACTGGGAAGTTTAATCAAAATAGAGTAAGTATTTCAAGGCTAGTACCTTAACTCTTTGGACTACTGATGGTCAACTACTGACAGTAAAGTATGAGAAAAATTCAGATTTTAAAAATTAAAATAAAAAGTTAATGCCTCTCAATCATTCCAATCTAGCTAAGCCACATCAAAATGCTACTGTATATCCAGAGTAACTCATGAATCCTCTAAATGTTTGTGTGCAGGCTCATGGCAAGCCTCCCGCAGCATTTACCTGTGATCCACCTCGGTCTGTGATGACTCCTCTGTCTCCCTCTCTGCTCCCGTACCCTGAAGCGCTGCTACGATTCCCAGGGGGAGCACCTCTCACGCTGTGCCCTGATACTTCTCTCCCAGATCGTTCTGGCCTTTCGACTCTGTTAAACAAAACATAAAAACATACATGATCAAAACGCTAATCTTAATTTTTTTTAACCCCAATGCATGAGACCACTAGGAAAGCATTACGAAGTACACAGCTACCTTGTTTCCCGTTTGTCAGTGGACATGCTTCCTTCACTTTTCCAGCTGGTGGGTCTGGAAGGATTGGGCCCTGCCTCTCGAGGATGTCTAGGATGAGTGATATCAGGCCTGTCATGAATAATCACTGTTCTCCTTTCGTCTCGCTCCCCTCGTACTTCTCGCCTGTCTGATTCTCTAAGTTCATTTCTTGGTGGTGGAGGCTCATTTCTTCTGGAGTCACTGAAATTTTTGGTATATCTTTCGAAGCTTGGATCTTCCCTTCGTGCAGTAGGTCGTGCTTTTTTCCCCTCACTTTGACCAACAAAGCGATCCCGCCTATTGATTAGAAACAAAGAATATAGGTCCAAGAAGTGCTTACTTGAGTGCTTAATTCTTCTTAACTTTGTCTGCATAACCTACAATAATGAAACCAAAAAATGAACTTAAGGCAAAGCCATGGAAAAAAGCTAGTTATTGATTATTACAACTCATTTTCTTTTAAACTGAACTAAGTGTCTAGCCTAAAGGTTGGTTTTTTTAGCATTCAGGAGAAATGATACCGAACACTCAAAAGTCACTACCAAGCTGAAGAATGTTTTACTGTTCTTAACAGTTGAGGCACATCCAAAGCAATCAGTGCTTCCACAGTTTTAAAGATAAGAAGAGGCCGGGCGTGGTGGCTCAGGCCTGTAATCTCAGCACTTTGGAAGGCTGAGGTGGGTGGATCACTTCAGGTCAGAAGTGCTAGACCAGCTTGGCCAACATGGCAAAACCCCGTCTCTACTAAAAATACAAAAATTAGCCGGGCATGGTGGTGGTGCGTGTCTATAATCTCAGCTACTTGGGTGGCTAAGGCACAAGAATCGTTTGAACCCAGGAGGCAAAGGTTACAGTATGCCAAGATTGCACCACTGCGTTCTAGCCTGGGAGACAGAATGAGACCCTGTCTCAAAAAAAATAAAAATAAAATAAAGATAAGAAGATAAAGCCAACCTACTTAATGGTGTTGCAGTTAATTAATTTGGAATACTGAATCACATTCCCATTAACAGAAACAAAAACCATGTAATTTGTTCTGAGCATTCAGTTCTGACCCATTAACAGAAACAAAAACCATGTAATTTGTTCTGAGTATTCAGTTCTGACCTGGTAGTTCTAGTTAAGATTTTAGGAGAAACAGAGTTATCACTAGCAAGGCTCATAAAATAAATATAACAATTTTCAACATATCTACCTTTCAAAAGATGAAGACTGTACTGCTGAACTCTCAGGAAACCTGCCCCTCTCTCGGTGATCAAAATCATTAAATCTGTTCTGTTGGCGAGAGTAGTCGGATCCATGGCCAAATCGTGCATCTGTATCTAGAGACAACTTTTTATTCTCGCTCCAGTAAGGATCATCTCGCCTTGAAGAGAAATATTTGCTCATTTACATAAATTAGTTCTACAGTAATCAAACGACATTTACTTGGAGTCATACATACCACATGTTAGAACTGTGGACATAACAGGGCTAATAAACTCAAGACAGAACACATCAGGAGTACAAACTAGCAAAGACTTAATTGTTGAATTACATAAAGTCAACTAGTGTGAGAGGAATTTAACAGGAAAGAAAATAGTTGAAAAACTGCCTGTCTTTTCCATTAAATGGAAAAGACATTTAGCATTCAGGAGAAATGATACCATTAAATGGAAAAGACAAATAAAATACTTGAAACCACTTTATAATAAAATTCTAACCAGCAGTTCACAACCTCTTCAGTTATCCTTAACTTTGGAAACGTTAGAGCGGTAAGTCAGAAGCACAGTTCATTCATTCCACCTATTTCTCTACATAATCAACTCAGTTTCATAGAATTTATGTTAACAAAATTAAATGGGTATACTTATATTTTTAAATCTATATGAAGTATGAATCCAAACACACAATAGAATCTATCTTTCAATCTCAAGTTTATGACTTCCATTTCTATACTATCTGCACTACCTTTTTAAGAATGTTCAAAATCTGTTTAATTATTGAAGCCTACTACGACAATATATTTCCAGTCATAATGAAAAACATCTGGCATCAGAAAGGTAGACAGGGAAAGAAACGCAGACTGTTCCCACTTGCCAGTGCACTGGGTCTACCCCAGTACTGTAATCCGTCCCATCCCTGTTGATCATGACTTTTATTCCAGTGATGGGAGCCTGTACTTTCTAACTCTCTAGTCTTAGCCTAAAGGGAATAAAACAGCAAGGTTAACTGTTAAGGAATAAAACCAGTAACTACCTATGATCTACATCACGTGGGCGTTTCAAGGAATTCCTTTTTTCTTGTTCATAACGAAGCTGCTGTTGTTGCCTTCTGAGTTCCTCTCTTTCTCGAGCAATCCGTTCAGCTTCCTTACGACGTTCCTTCAGACAACACAGAAGGAAGAACCAACCAAGGCAAAATGTAAACATAAGATAAGTATACATGCAACCTTGTTTTAATCCTGTCGCTAAGAAACCATCATAAGCAAAGACCAGGCAAAACACAAACCTATGACACCTAAATTTGATTTCAATAATCTAGGCCGTAGCTATTGTTCTGCAACATTAAAAATAACAAGGACTGGGTGGTAAAAGTTGGCAAGTATTTGGGAAGGTCAAGTTTAGTTTAATCATTCGACTAAAACAAAAGCACCTAAAGGGAATTAGAAATAGCATTCTTAATATGCATGTTGACTAAGTGCCTTAAAACCCTGAGGTGCAATTCTGCAAAGAGAGGCATTATTTCCTTCCAGCCTTGGGAAATCATTCCCACTATAATATGTAAGGAAACAGTTATTATTTTCTAAGACTGGGATAGTGACAGAGCCTGGATTACAACTACTCTGGACTCATAGTCCTATGCTCAGACTATTAGGCTGCCATGATATTGCAGAGCTAGAATTATTACCAGTTATCTAGAACAAAGTCACTACTAATTGTATTTTTAACTAGTACCTAATTCACTGTTATCTTTCAGGGACACTTAAAAGCTCATTAGCAAAACTCATTCTATAGACGCTTTACAACAAGTAAAGCAAGTTTTAGGGCTAAAATCACAGAGTCTGAAAAAGGTGAGTTATTTAAGATGAAAAGATTTTCTGACTGCACCTGTTCAATACGAATGCGTTCCCTTTCCAAGCGTTCGCGTTCCATTCTCTCTCTCTCTAGTTTTTGCCTTTCAATTTCTAGGCGCTCTCTCTCTCTCTGTAAGCGTTCCCGTTCTTCCCGTTCACGAATTATTCTAATGCGTTCTCGCTCTCGACGCTCTCTCTCTGCAATCTCTCTTCGTCTACCAAAAATCAGTATTTAGAAATACTTAAATTATGCTAGCACTGTGTGAAAGAGAATAGCTTTGAATTTGAATTTTTCCTTGAGGTTGGCAATTTTAAATTTCAACTCAATCTAAGTAGTTTTAATGTAACTGGAAAGAGAATTCAAAGTAAAACTTTAAACAGATCCCAATATTTTCACTTATTTATAAATAAGACTGTCAACTGAGCACCTAAATTTTATAATATAGAGTAGTTGCCTCTTAGATGATTCCTGTTTAAATAAAAATCACTATAATAGTCCATTAATTAATTGACATTTTAGAAGGATGTAATCTGCATATATAAATTTACAAAACTACAACTTCCAACACTTGTTTTTGATGGAAAAAGCTCTAATCCCTATTACATATTCTGTTGTATCTCCTTAAACAAGTACATACTTTGATGATTTGGGATCATAACAATGAACATCAATAATAGCAAATACTACATATAACAGAATGGTGTCCTTAAGGGCTATTTTGGAATGTTTACTATCCTGTAATAGATGGCTCCAGGTAACATGCTTTTCTGAGTCAGAGGTAGTTCAATTGTTCACTGAACTGAATTGTTATTCTATTAGACTTTTAATATTATTTTCTTACTGTAAGGTAGTCAGCGTCCTTTTCTGTCTATCATCAGCATGTCTTTCTCTAGTAACCCAGTGGTTCTCAATAGGTCAGTACTATTTCTACAGAAATCAATGGGATATTTTTAATTATCACAATGACCATGGGGCAGATAGTAGTGTTTAGTGTATGAGGATGAAGGAATCTAAGTATCTTATTGATGCATGGAATAGTGAGGATAGTCGTACACAACAAGAACCATCCAACACCTCTCATACCTTTCAGATGCCACAATGGACATTCACACTATTAAAAACAACCAAGCAAAATAACATGTGAGTCTAGAACTCAACCCCATTTTTAATAAATACTGTTTGTTTGCTTTGATATGATTTGTATACTCTAGAATTTCCAATAATGCAACTCCATATAAATAGAAGGAAAATTATACTTTCTTGAGACTTTTACCAAGAGTTGCTCACCATTTCAGAAATCATGTCATAATGTCAACACTACTTCAGGTATTTACTAACCAATACAACATATTAACTGACATACAATGTCAGTCTGTATTTGAAGCTGTCCCATTCTCAGTGAGTCTAAATAGGGATGCAAACATCTGACTACTTAAGTCATGCCTAAACATTCATATCTGGAATACATATTTTTATTATAAATTACTTTTATTTCTCCTTTATATTATAGTTAAGCCATTACTTTTTTTTTTTTTTTTTGGAAATTGTTAGTATAGGTTAAGTATGTTATGCATCAATTTCATTTCGGAAGAGTAAAGGCATTGCAACTTTTCTTAATATAAAAGGGACTTTGGTCACATAAGGTTTGAGAATCACTGGTCTAGTTGCTCCTCAATCCCACTTTCCTCTCAATCTGTTGTCAACTAAACACACAGGAAGCTAGGCACATTTGGACTTCATCTTAAAAAAGAGAAAATGGGTTCTGTGTGCTACAAGGATTACTTCCTTTTAGTAAAGTTGTGTGTCAATTATTGTACAGAATAATCTAAGTTGCTAAAAGTATCTCTGGTAGTTCCTAACACTCTCGTGAATGAATAGATGAAATCCCATGATAAGTAACCCCTGAACAAGATAGCTTAACATTTGAAATAATATACTATAAAACACACCCACCACAAGACTATTTTAAGTGGCATCCAAAAATTGATATACAAAAGTAAACTGACACTCATGGTAAACTGTTGAGATATGGCCACTAAAAATGGAAACATCTTGCTTTGTTTATATTTTCCGTTTGTTTTAAAGAGAATGCTTGCTTTGGGATATCTGAATACCATCAGGCTCACAGGGCAAATCTTCCTTCTCTTAGGCACTAATGCAAACAATAAATTTTTGCTGAATTTGTTAAAATTTCAGATTACAGTATTTGAACACTGTAGCTACTTTGAAACTATCTTATCTCAAATTTTTCCTTTAAAGTCATGTTTTTTATGGCAGCAGCTTTGGTGTTGAGGAAAGAGCATTGGACTTGGAGTCAGAAGACTTGGGTCTGAGTCCCGACTCTGCCACTTGTTAGCCATGTGGGCATTGGAAGAGTCATTTAGCCTCTCTGGGCCTCCATTTTTCTCAGTTGTATAATGGGCATAACTAGCCTTACAGAACTGTTGAGTTGGAGATAACAGATGGAAAAGCACTTTGTAAATTGTAAAGTGCTATGCAAACTTAAGAAATCATTAGATGCCACCGTAACTTCTTTAAGGTGGCAAACAGTTTTCTGTGGGAATACAATTTCCAGAAATCTGGCTTACAACTAGTGTTAAATATTTACCTATATTTAAAGACAGGTATAAAACAGACTCTTTTCCTACCTTCGAAGTTCCATTGCTCGTCGCAGCCTTTCAAAACGAACTAAATGTTCTCTCAACCTTTGTTCCTTCATCTTTTCAAAAGGCAAGATCTCTTTCCTTCTGTAGTCTTTATCTCTTTTTTTATCTAGACTAGCTCTCTCCTTTTCCTTACTTCTTCCATGAATCTATAGAAAAAAATTAGAACACTAGAAATTAAAATATTTTGGGGCTTTATTTTTCAAGTTTAGCAGGTCATTTAAAAAGTTCAAATGACTAGTAACATTTCCTTTTTCTTGGGTTTGCGAGCATGCAAGTACGCAAAGATGGTTATGGAAAAACAGAATTATCTTCTTTTGTAAACAGCTGAAGTAGTATACAACCATCCTGATCAGAGACTTACTTTCTCATATCTTCCTCTTCTTGATGGTCTACAATGATCTCCTTTAGTTTGGTCTAATATTACCATATGTCCTGGACTCTTGGAACCTAAGGGAAAAAAATGATAAAAACCAAATGTCTAAAATTTTTCACTGAAAAAGAAAATATGTATGTAAAAATGCTAAATTCTGATAGTCACACACCAATACATGAAATAAAAAACCTACTTATTCTACAAGAACTTCAATGCAAAGAGTTTTTTAAACAGTTCAGTCTGCTAACATAAATACTTTCAGTGATACCAAAAGATCCTAATTCAACAGTACTAATCAAGGACCATTTTAAGTCAGCCCAGAATAGCAAAGAAGCTTAGCTGGAAGAACACATTTATTTGTTTCCCCAGAGTAGAAAAGAAGACAATTACTCCTACTAGACCTCCTTTCCAACCGCAATGACATCTAACAGCAAAGCTTACATCTCTGGATTAGAATTTCAGGTTTTCCCTTCCACTGTAAAAATTAAGTAGTAGAATGCATTAGAAAGGGACTGAAAAGATGTATAGCATACTTATTCGCTTCTTTTCTTCACTTTTTTTAATCGATTCTGATGTTTGGCCACTTGCTCCATTATCATTCTTCTCATCTTTACCTTCTATTTTCTTAGTATCCTTGCTTTCTTTTTTTTCAGATTTCTCAGATGATCTTTTCTCTTCTTTTTTGACAGAGGCTTGTGTCCTGACCATACCGCCCCAGACAAAAAACAGAATGAGTACTTCATAATGTACCAAAAAAGTCTATCTGCTTATCAAAATAAATAAATAAAAATAAATCCTTACTTGCTACTTCTATCACTCGTATTTTTTTTATCTCCAGAACTTCTTGAACTACTCTTTTCATCATTTTCTTTCTTCATTTCTTTCTTAGAGGGATCACCTTTTACCTGAAAGGTTCGAACCAGAAAAACAATTTGTACATATGGTTACATTTTTGTGATTATAAAAAGTGTGCTAACGGCAGAAAATTTGGAAAAGATAGAAAAATATAAGGAGAGTAAAAACTACAAATACATAAAAATTAAAAATAATTGCAAATTCTACTCCCTGCTACTGTTAACAGCTATGAGTTGAGAACTAGCCATCAAATTAGACTTGCTTTGATAAACAGTTAGGGAAGCTTACTTTTTCAACAGAAATCAGCTGTCCGTGCAGCTCAGTGCGATGAAGATGTGCAATACACCTGGACACCTCTGTGCTTGAAGACATAGTTACAATGCCATAGCATTTTGCCCCAGGACTTCGAGCATTTGTAACTACTTTTGCACTCAGAACCTATAAAATGAGACTGTACTTTAGAGAGTTTTACAACGTTCCAAGTACATAGACTTCTAAATACATGAAACTTCACAACCGAAACTATATATTAATTCAGGGTGTATCTTATTCTGTCTCATATTTTTTTTTTTTTTTTTTTGAGATGGAGTCACACTCTGTCGCCCAGGCTGGAGTGCAGTGGTGTGATCTTGGCTCACTGCAACCTCTGCCTTCTGGGTTCAAGCAATTCCCCTCCCTCAGCCTCTCAAGTAGCTGGGATACAGGCATACACTACCATGCCCTGCTAATTTTTGTATTTTCAGTACAGACAGGGTTTTGCCATGTTGGCCAGGCTGGTCTCAAATGCCTGACCTCAGGTGATCGGCCTACCTTGGCCTCCCACAGTGCTGGGATTATAGGCATGAGCCACTGCGCCCAGCCTATTTCATATTCTTGTGATCACCATCTACATTACCCATCTTAGTAAATATTCAGGGGAACAATTTAAAGTGCCAAAAAGCAATTTAATCTTCTTTTTATATTTATTTCCTCCCCTCAAATATGTAGCTGAAGTAGCCAAAACACAATCTCATCAATGAAGCAATGGCACAATTAATAAAAGCAAATAAATTGGATTTGAACCAAAATATCCTTATCATAGGCCCACCCTGAATGTCTTTAGAGAAAGTTTCTAGTATTTTATTGATGAGTGTTAACACTTTTCTATAATGAGTAAAGAACCAATCACATATCAAAAAGTAGACTTAAAAATGCACCCCCCGAAAAACACCCTAAAGCTTGAAAGACAACATCTTCGATCTATGTGCTTTTAAAATGTATATGAACATGACAAATAATTGCAATTGTGTAAGATGGATAGTTAACAGAGACAAAGCAGGGATGGATGAGTAAGAAGAAAAGGGAACGATTCAGTGCTGAACAAAGAGGAGTAAAGACATAAAGCTGGGAAGAAGTAAACAGGAAAATCAGGAGTTTTATGGTGTGGGTGGCTGGAACAAATCAACTTTTACCTCAACCCTAGGAAAGGCTGATTTGCTCCATAGCCATTTAATTTTTAACTCCACGGGTCTTCTTACCAAATAAATGGTATCCTCATATAGTTTTACTACTAATAAATACCAACACTAAAATATTGTTTTCATATCTCTTAACAATACATTATTGAAAATAGAAGAAAAAAATATAACACAGCCTATCATGGGACTACAATTCTCAGTGTTCTATTTCTGACACCTACTAAGAACCTCCTTTACACTCAGGCAACTCACTAATTAAAGCAGGAAAAAAACCCTCCAAAAATCAAGAGGACAGGTTTTGGTAATACTAATGGCTATTTACCAATAATGGTCACTAATTAAGTAATTTTAATATCTGAAAGCCTATCATGTGCACATGAAGTACACTAAATAAGGTCCCTGACCTCAAAGAGCTTACATTGGAGTACATTAACTATGATGTATATGAAAAACTATAATGTAGGTAGACAGTATTGAGTGCCCTCAGGGATGCAGCTCACAATTCAAAGCATTCATTATTAATTGAGTATTCTTGGACTACTCCTTCTCTTCCTTTAGGTCTCCCCTTAACTGCCACAGAAACTTTTCCTGATGAACTAACCACAGGAAAGCCTCCCCTTCTTAACACCTGTGTACTTTTCCTTCACAAGACTTATAACAACTTCTGATTAGGTTTATGTATATAGGCGTGGTGCGATGGCTCATACCTGTAACCCCAGCACTTTGGGAGGCTGAGACGGGTGGATCACCTGAAGCCAGGAGTTTGAGACCAGCCTGGCCAACATAGTGAAAACTTCATCTCTACTAAAAATACAAAAATTAGCCCGGTGCAGTTGCTCCTGCCTGTAATCCCAGTTACTAGGGAGGCTGAGGCATGAGAATCCTTTAAACTTGGGAGGCAGAGCTCGCAGTGAGCCCATATCACACTGCTACACCCCAGCCTGGGTGACAGAGTGAGACTGTGTCTCAAAAAGAAAAAAAAAAAGTTTATATATGAACTTAATGTAGATGTATGTTTATATATAACTTTATATAAGTTTAAACCATTCTCATGCCTATATATATAGCCAGTTTTACATTTTTCTCCACTATTGGACTAGAAATCTATAACAAGGATCATATCTGGTTCTCCCCAGCCCCCTATGAATTGTGTATCCCACTGCCTAATAATAGTCTAAATATAAATGTATTTTCAAGATGTCCAAATCAGGCTCAGCAATATGCTAGATCCCAAGCTACGTGCTATAAAGTATCATGATGAATAAACTTAGTCCTTGGCTTAAATAGGTTTAAAGTTTGGAATACAAAGATTCCCAAGGCTCAGAGAGGGATTAAATGATGAAACGCTATTTATCCCCTAACTCTCACCTACCATTACCACAGAATTCAATAATTATGTCTATTAACAGTCCTAAGAGATACAATAAATTAGAAGATATTTATGTAATACTATTTAGAATACAATCCTCATTTCAAATGCAGACACTAGAAAGAGGGATAAAAAGGTAAAAAGAATGTACCTTTCCATATTTGCCAAAGAGGTTCTTCAAATCAGCAGCTTTGGTATTAGATGAAAGTCCACTAACCCAGATATTTTTAGTTGAGCTTCCACTGCTACCACTAGTACTACTTGTACTTCCTAGAATAGATTTAATATCAGATGTTTAAGTATCTCAATCAGAATCTTTATACAAAATTATAAGGGCCACATTCTTTCAAAACTATAATTTTGATAGTATGATGTTACTGTATCAAAATCCTGTGAGTTTACTATTATTGAAATCAAACAGACAACGTAACTAGTGAGGGAAAAAAATCTGAATGTATGTACATTTCCTATTGTATGAGTTCTAAATTGAAGTGGGTAAAAAAATCAATTACATGTCTCGGACTTTTGCTGTTCAGTTTTAATAATTTATAGTCTACCACTGCACTGAATAGAGACAACTAGGAAGCAGTCATTTAGGAATGAACAGACTGTTTAGTTGCCACATCTGCTGTGGGCTTTAGATCCTTAGAAATTGAAATGGAAGAAGAAAAAAGTTAGAGCAAGGTATACGTTTTTCAAAAATTTATATGGTTAATAACAAAGACAAACCAACTGGTACACCTTTATTCCGTATTAGAGAATAAGTAAGACAAAATGGGAATTATATGCAGCTGGATAACTCTAGATTCAATAAGAAACAATCTTCTAAAACAAAACAACTACAAGATTAAGATCAGAGGTCTCAAAATCCTTTATAATAGGTAAATGATTACATGAATCATTTCTGTACTATGTCACACATAAATTATGGCTTCATATGTATAGAGGCCATATCTTAGGATACAGGCTTAGCCAGTCAGCCTTTTCTTCAAATGTGCTGTAGTAAAAGGGAAATTTTCATTTTCTCACTTTAAGAGTGAGGAATTTTTACTCACTTTAAGAGAAACAGTATTTAAGAGAAACAAGCAATTAAAAGGAACAATTTCTATATTTCACATTCTTTTAAGCAAGACCAACCAATTCATAAATCACATCCTTATGATTTCTAACGATTTAAAATAAACTATAGAGGATGCATACAATTCTCCTTTACACATTTAGGAGGTATTTAAAAGCTTTGCAGTACCTAAATGTTTTATTTTCCCTTAAAATCCTTTTCTAGAAAGTAAGTATTTTTCAAGTAAACACAGCACATGTACAAGATGAAACTATAGCTCATGGGCATGAGATAACCAGAGATTTCTCAGTATCAGAAAGCAACTAAATATTGCACTTTGAAACTTACAAGAATTTTAAAAAAAGAAAAAAGAATACTAGACTCCACAAATACACACAAGTATTATTTAAAGACAGAACAGGAAAAAGGTTGTGGTGATGTATAGTAGTTATAAATGAGTAACAAAAGATAAAATAGTTCTGAAATTATAATGTAAGAAAGTATCTATTATTATTCAACACAGTCCTTTAGAACACACCAAATAAGTGTTCCCTAGCTAATGGGTTTTTAACATACCCAATACCAGTTTACAACGTAAGTAAACAGTAACACATCAATCAGTTTTCTGTAATCTATATAATTCCACAGTTTACATAAAGACCATCTCAAGTTTCTAGTCTGTCAATAAAATTTTTAAGGACTAAATGTCAAAGAAAATACCAAGCAACTACTATTTTTAATGAAAATACGTAATGTCAACATTGAAATAAATAGGGAAAAAAATTCTTTACCTTTGTCATCTTTAGATGATGTCTTGCTGTCTTTAGATTCCTTTGAAGAGCTAAAGAGGCAAATCACCAGAAGAAAATTGAAAACAAAAACAAAACAAACCCAAAATAGAAGAACTTGATATTCACTATATTTCAAACTAGTGCTATTCATACAAATTAACAATTCCAAAGGCCTAGATTAGGTTATTTGAACAAATGACTCCCTGAGGATTCTTGCACTGATTTTCCCCAAGATGCCTGAAGATCTAGATTTTCTGACAATTCTATTCAGTGGAAATATGGCCATCTTCTCCAGATTTCAGGACTGGGACTTGACTTCATTTTGTGTTCTTAGAACTGATAGTTGTTCATTAACCATCATCACAAGGATTTTAAAAAATAAAACACAAAAAAATTGTCAATTTGAAAAAAAACAAAAAAACGAAAAACAACAAAAAAACCAAATATATGCTGACATTCGACAATCAGTAGAACACACTGCATTATTATGAAGATCTTGAAAATTTTTAAAAGTAACTTATGACGGTCAAAAATATTATAGGCAGGATCATAAGACACTAATTACTGTACATGTTCTTGAAGCCACCCCCTTAATGTAGAGTGATCTTATTGAATGCTGGAATTCAGTATCGTAAAGAACTGACATAGAAAAACAAACCTCTTTGCTTGACCAGAGGCCCCAGTAGACGAGGGCCCTTTCTTCAAAGTATCCTTTTCTTTGTCTCCAGATTCTGCTTTCTTAGAACTTTCTCTGGCTTCCTTCTCGACAGGGTCACCCTTCACGCAGTCTTCCTTCTTACCATCTTTATGGTTCGCATTCATCTCATAATCCTTGCTTTCCTTCTCCGGGCTCTGTGCAATGGCGTCCTGCCCATCTTTTGGCTTACTTGCTTCAGAATCTGTAATTTTCACATTTTTACCTGTTTCTAGGAGGTCATCACCATCAAAATCCAGAGTGATGGCATCTTCAGCCTGGATTGTGACCGAGATGTTGTCATCCTCAGCTTCTTTCACAGTCGTATGAGCTTCCGTCTCTTCATGAGCTGTATGATCAGCCTCAGCTAGGCTCCCTTCTGAAGGAAGAGGTTTAGATACTTCTTGTGTACCATCACCAGAACCTGCTATATCTAAGAGGATTTAACAGGAATAAATATGGCAAAACAAGAAGTTTAAACAATTTCATATTCATAAGCTAGAATAGGACCTAGAAAATATAAAGCCAGTTATTAGCACTGATGGAAGGTTAGGAAAAAAAAAAAAAAAAAACACAAGGGTATTAACTAACATAAACCATCCTTTACCCAGGATCACTTATTCTTCATGGAAAAAATGATCTCTACATACAAACACCAAACAACAATAGTGAGAAAATGGTTCCATCCTGAAGATACCAGCTCTTCATTTCTGGTTATAAGTTAATGGCAAATGGAAGATTTTGTTCCTCCATGTGACAGTGACAAAAGTGCAGATTGTTGTTCAATGCTGGAATTATCCTGGGATTGAACCCTAGTGACCTTCAGAACTCCCATGGTGACTTCTTGACAGGTAACAGTCTGAGGATATCAATCAGTCTTCAGAGTATTTCAGGGCCCCATCTTTTCCACTCTTCAATGCTTGAGTAGTCCAGATTCGTATGGAAAACTGGTACAGAAGGCTCCAAAGATGCTCCTGCTCTGTGACGTTCAGGAAATTGGTTATTTCCAGTCTTCATCCTGTCCAGTTAGTCTGCAATTACCGTTTTCAAAGATGTCTTGCATTCCCCCAAAACAGAAAGGCTTCAGGCATGTGAGATTTTCAGTCAGTAGCTTTACTTCATCATTGCTTCTAGGCTTTTTATTTGCCTTGCTTAACCCTGCTCCATGTCCTTTCTAGTCCAAAGTAGGATCCTTTGACTTCTGTCCAAGGACTCTTCCATAACCTCCTACTGACCACACGTATTGCTACTGTTGCCCCTGTAATTGTATTGAATGAGACAGCTCGTCTAAACTAAAATTGTCAGACGACTGTATGGAAGTTTCTCTAAGCAGCAAACACAAAGTCAGTCTCCTGGTCATTCATCATTTTTAGGACTAGTTGTAAAATTCACTGTGAGTTATGCACTAGGACTCCAATAAGCACACACGAGTTACTGCAGTGTCAGTCTTAAGAATTTAATCAACTTACCGTATACCAGAAGTTATTTTAAAAATAAAATTAAAATTGGGTTAAATAAAAAATAGCATTGTTCACTACAGTAACTGATATGTACTATTAAGTTGGAATATATCTTTAGTGTTCAAAAGAAAATTAAAACCAATTGGAAAATAAAATCAAGATGCTAACTTAATTCACTAAATAGATAAATTTGAAAATAAACTAATTTCAAAAATAAGATTCCAAATAAGGAGTGCTTTATTTTTACATAATTTACTGTTTTTCTAAATTTTAGCAATTTTTAAACTCTAGCATCAAACATACCTTTCTCATTTTCTTCTTCCTCACCATCCTGAAATTCAAAGAATAATCAAATGTAAAACGAATTCATATAAAACTAGATTTTAGTAATAGTACAAAATCAGCCAAGTTAAAATTACTGGATAATTTAATAATATTATTTAGGGATACCTAACACTAACAAATAAATAGGCTATTCCAATCAGAACCAGAGTCCATGTAGAGAGAAATGTGGCACAAGTTTGGTACATTTTAGAAAACAGGTATATCTATCAATGAGTACATCAATAACAAACTGGATTAGTTTCACTGTTCAAAACTAGTTTATATAATCCAATTCTTCCTCATATCA
The DNA here is from genome assembly GCF_006542625.1 of Nomascus leucogenys. Lineage (NCBI taxonomy): Eukaryota > Metazoa > Chordata > Mammalia > Primates > Hylobatidae > Nomascus > Nomascus leucogenys. The sequence goes on from NC_044386.1 coordinate 78,081,112, forward strand.
AAGAGCTGTCAATAAGAAGGCTGACCTGATGACATATTTTATGTCACTCAGTTCACAGGTACTCTTAGCTAAGATACACTATTCAAAATAGTACCAGAAAGTATAATCTGTAGACATTAACTTTCAAGTGCTTGGATACACAGTAATAAACCAACCAAACAAACAATACTCCCCTTTAAGTATATCAGACATTAGAAGAACAGTTACTAGGTCACTTTCAAATTATTCATTCTTTTAATGTGTTAAAAGTGAGTTCATATCAACCACTGCACTCCAGCCTGGGTGACAGAGTAAATCCCTGTCTCAAAAAAAAAAAAAAAAAAAAAAAAAGAGTTCCTAGTTGTCACACATATACTGATGGCAAAGCCAATTTTAAGATGGTACTTGTGTGATAGGTAATTAAAACAAGTTAACCCACACATTTTTAAAAATGATTTTAATTTTAAAATATTTGACAGTTTGGCTAAAATTAAAACTAATGTGCTAGCTTAAAAACAGAAGTGTCATAAAGGGAAGGGAGAAGCTTAATTTGTTTTACCAAGCAAATAATGCAAACATCACTGAAGTAATCACACCAACATAGAACCAACATTTTCCCAAATATAAGACTATAAAGAATCAAGTAATATGCATTATAATCTCAATAACTGAAAAAATTAAAGAATCATTTTATTTTTTAGAGACGAGTCTTGCTATTGATGCTCAGGCGGTCTTGAACTCCTGGCCTCAAGCTGATTCTCCCACCTTATCCTCCCAAGTAGCTGGGATTACAGATGCAAACCACTACGCTTGGCTTAAGAAATGTTTTGATTTTTTTTTTTTTTTTTTTTTTTTTAAAAAAAAACAGGTTCCTTACTCTGTCGTCCAGGCTAGAGTGCAGCAGCATAATCATAGCTCACTGCAGCCTCAACCCCTGGGCTCAAGTGATCCTCCTGCCACAGCCTCCTGAGTAGCTGGGACTACAGATGTGTGCCACCAGGCCCAGCGAATTTTTTTTTTTTTAATTCTAAGTGGAGACGAGGTCTTGCTATGTTGCCCAGGCTGGTCTGGAACTCCCGGGCTCAAGCATTCCTCCTGCCTCAGCCTCCCAAAGTTCTAGGATTTACAGGTGTGAGCCACTGTGCCCTACCAAATGTTTTAATAACTTTTTTCGTTTGTTTATTTTTTTTTTTGAGACGGAGTTTTGCTCTGTCCTCCAAGCTGGAGTGCAGTGGCATGATCTCGGCTCACTGCAACCTCCGCCTCCTGGGTTCAAGCAATTCTCCTGCCTCAGCCTCCCAAGGAGCTAGGATTACAGGCACCTGCCACCACACCCAGCTAATTTTTTATTTTTATTTTTTATTTTTTGAGACAGAGTCTCCCTCTATCACCCAGGCTGGAGTGCAGTGGTGCGGTCTTGGCTCACTGCAACCTCTGCCTCCCGGGTTCAAGTGATTCTCCTGCGTCAGCCTCCCAAGTAGCTGGGACTACAGGCATGTGTCACTACGCCCAGTTAATTTTTGTATTTTTAGTAGAGATGAGGTTTCACCATGTTAGCCACGACAGTCTCGATCTCCTGACCTCGTGATCCACCCGCCTCAGCCTCCCAAAGCGCTCGGATTACAAGCTGAGCCACCGTACACAGCCTAATTTTTGTATTTTTAGTACAGACGGGGTTTCACCATGTTGGCCAGGCTGGTCTTGAAATCCTGGCCTCAGGTGATCCGCCCACCTCAGCCTCCCAAAGTGCTGGGATTATAGGTATGAGCCAGTGTGCCTGGCCTTTAATAACTTCTGCTTAGAAAACTAAGCAGAAGTACGCTGTTTTAAAGTCAGGTGATGTGAAGCTTGTTGTGAAATTACCACATACAAAGCCTTAGAGCAATGGTTCTCAAACTTTAGCATGCATCAGAATCCCCTGGAGAGCTTGTTAAAATAAAACACAGATTTTGTTTCAGAAGGTCTGGAATGAGGCTTAAGAATGTGCATCTCGGGGGGAGGGGGGAGGGATAGCATTAGGAGATATACCTAATGCTAAATGACGAGTTAATGGGTGCAGCACACCAACATGGCACATGTATACCTATGTAACAAACCTGCACACTATGCCCATGTACCCTAAAACTTGAAGTATAATAATAATAATAATAATAATAAAGATTAAAATGGAAAAAAAAAAAAGAATGTGCATCTCTAACAAGGTTCCAGGTGAAATTAATGCTGCTGGTACAGCACGAACACTGAGCATTGCTGCCTTTACAGAGTGACAACCTTGGTGAAAAAAGATGAAAAAAATGGAAATGTACGTAGAACTTTAAACAGCTTATTTATAATACTATTTTAGATTCATATAAAAGCATGCACTTCTTAAAATGTCAAATATTTTACAATGTGCTCAAAAGTACATTTGGATAATTTCTTTTTTTAAGTATTTTCTCTCTCTCTTTCTTTTTTAAACTTGTGTGTGTGTGAGAGACAGGGTCTCACTCTGTCACCCAGGCTGAAGTGCAGTGGTGTGATCTTGGCTCACTGCAACCTCTGCCTCCCAGGCTCAAGTTGATCCTCCGGCCTCAGCTTCCCGAGTAGCTGGAACCACAGGTGTATGCCACCACACCTGGCTAACTTTTTTGGTATTTTTTGGTAGAGACAGGGTTTCACCATGTTGCCCAGGCTAGTCTCAAACTCCTGAGCCCAGGCGCTCTACCTGCCTCGGCCTCCCAAAGTGCTGGGATTACAGGCATGAGCCATCATGCCCGGCCAACAATAATTTCTTTGAAATCATTTTATTAATAAATTATATTTGGACTAAGTTAAAGTGTGCCAATTAGGGAATGACTAATTATTTTACAACTAAAGTAACATGAAGGAAACTAAAAATACTAAAAAGCTCGGCCATAAGCTAAGAAGTAGAATAGTCCAGAACAAGTAAATCATCAGTTGATAGCAATGTAAATTTGATCACTATCTAAGTCCATTATACTGTGCTCTAAGAATTTCTCTTTTTTTTTTTTTTTTTTTGAGGCAGAGTCTCACTTCGTCAGCCCAGGCTGAAGTGCAGTGGTGCGATCTCAGCTTTCTGCAAACCTCCACCTCCCGGGTTCCAGGGATTCTCATGCCTCAGCCTTCCCAGTATGCACCACCACACCCGGCTAATTTTTTTGTCTGTTTTGTTTTTCTGAGACTGAGTGTCGCTCTGTCGCCCAGGCTGGAGTGCAGTGGTGCGATCTCGGCTAACTGAACCCTGCAACTCCCTGGTTCAAGCGATTCTCCTGCCTCAGCCTCCGAAGTAGCTGGGATTACAGGTGCGTACCACTACGCCCAGCTAATTTTTGTATTTTTAGTAGAGATGGGGTTTCATCTTGTTGGCCAAGATGGTCTCTATCTGCCGACCTCATGATCCGCCTGCCTCAGCCTCCCAAAGTGCTGGGATTGCGTAATAGGTGTGAGCCACCGCACCCAGCCAATTTTTGTATTTTTAGTAGAGATGGTGTTTCACCATGTTGGCCAGGCTGGTCTTGAACTCCTGGCCTCCAGTGATCCTTTTGCCTCGGCTTCCCAAAGTGCTGAGATTACAGGCAGGAGCCATTGCACCCAGCCTGTAAGAATGTCTTAATTGTTTTACTAGAATATTACTTTTAAGCATTGTGTCCAATTTGCAATATTTGGAAAGAAAAACACTTTAACTTGGGTGGAATGGTAGACAGAGACGGCAAGGGAAGAATGAGTTATGCTTGAATTATGGGTAAATCTTTTTCTTTCACATTCTCTTTTAGTTTGGTAATTTTTGTTGAAGGAATAAATAAACTGAGACACCTGAGCTTGTATTTAAAGCAGACTAAATTAACTTGAAGAATGCAACATGTGGCCAGGAGTGGTGGCTCATGCCTGTAATCTCAGCACTTTAGGAGGCTGAGGCAGGAGGTTCGCTTGAGGCCACGAGTTTGAGACCAGCCTGGACAACCTAGTAAAACCCTATCTCTATTTTAAAAAACTATATTTAAAATAAATAAATAAATAATTTTTTTAAAAAAGAATGCAGTTTGACTCTCCTTATCTACCTCAGATGCGAAGAGCACACCACTTCCAAGTTATTGTTTTAGAGATGCAAAACTGAAAGCTTCAAGAAAAAAACATAACATGTCCAAATTATTGGCTATTTTAAAAAGTAAAATTGTAAAAATACTATGATGTAAAAAAAAAAACTGTATTCTATTGTAGTTCCTGTCAATTATAATGTTATTTCTAGTTGCTAAAGTAACTAATAAGGTTTGTCTTACTTGCTGGAGAATTTTTAGGTATTTATCTTAATAATTCAGCATATCTTCTGAAGGGTTTCATAATTTAAAGAGAAACTTTGTGACATATACTTAAATGCCGGTAGGGAAATGGCCTGACCCAGTTTCTAGAAAACAAAACTGATTACAATGTGGTTGGAGCACAAAAACAACTTGGGTAAAGTAGAAAAGATGAACCACATGTAAATGCCTGTTGATTTTACTGCGCAGTATGTGCAGCAAGCATAGCACTAACCATAAGTCCTAAATAAGAGTCCAAAATACTTGCAATAAGGAAACAAACCAAGAAATACAATGGGAAACTTTCCCTGTCTAAATGGTATATATGCACAGACATGATATACAACTATTTGAAAACAATTTCTCCCACTGAAAACAGATTTTTTTTTCCAAATGAGGAATATAGCAAGTAAATGTAAAACATTTATTTGTTAAATGTAAAGCATGTTTTTAAATTAACCACTCAAGTTTGTCTTGAAAAAAAATATTTCACATATGAAGATGAAGTAAATGTCTACAAAGTAAGTACTCATGTTGTTTATCTTCACAGTGGGATCTGCAATCCTTAGTCAAATGCTAAAAGACATAAAGCTCCTTTACTTTCATTTCATCCTAGGAGCAGCAATGACTACTAAGAGACAAAGACAAGCCTAGGACTTATTTTTCAGTGAACCAAGTTATTTACTACATATCCAATTCTACTACTCCCTGTAGGTTATCTTATGATATATGTACATGTATAGGCTAAGCAAGAAGACCTCCTTTCCCCTGGCTTGAAATGTAAACACTGTATTCAGACTGACATTTAAAACAAACTTTCAAAATAACTTTTAAACCACTACTTACCGATCGGGGAATATGCTAAACATCACACGGGAAATACAAAATGCTTGGCACATAAGTACTCAAAAATACTTGTTGAATGAATTTACTAAATAAATGTAGTGTAAGACTGCTGTTTTTAGCTGGAAAGACTGAACTAACTGCTTGATTTTCATGTATCTGAAGCACTTAACTTTGGTACTATGTTAAGTACGATAGAACTCAGAAAACATTTGCTAGTGTGGAGTTATTTAGTGAAAAGAGTATCAGACTAGGTATTATGACACCTAGGTATTTGTCGTTATCACTGGAATAGTTTTACTCTGTGATATGTCATCTATCTAGATGAATTTACCTATAAAATGGAGTTCACATGTGAACCATATAAGATATATCAAGGATTGAGTAAGGTAATGGATATAAAAAGCTCTCTGTGAATAGTGAAGCACTACATAAAACAGAGAGATGAAAGAAAGCTTTGTGGAGGAGATAAGAGGTGAATCTGGCTGTGAGAGGTATACAGATTTTTATATGACAAAAAGTAAGATTTTCCAGGTTAGTGAAACATTAGGGGCAAAGGCAAATTGAAAAAGGAATACACATGATGTTATAGACTGAGGAGGCTCTTGAAACTAGAGGAAATTTTTTTTTTTTTTTTTTTTGAGACGGAGTCTTGCTCTGTCACCCAGGCTGGAGTGCAGTGGTGCAATCTCGGCTCACTGCAAGCTCCGCCTCCCGGGTTCACGCCATTCTCCTGCCTCAGCCTCTCCGAGTAGCTGGGACTACAGGCGCCCGCCACCACGCCCGGCTAATTTTTTGTATTTTTTAGTAGAGACGGGGTTTCACCGTGGTCTCGATCTCCTGACCTCGTGATCCGCCCGCCTCGGCCTCCCAAAGTGCCGGGATTACAAGCGTGAGCCACCGCGCCCGGCCAACTAGAGGAAATTTTTAAGAATAAAAGCATATTAAAGCCAGGCATGATGGCTCACACCTGTAATCCAAACACTTTGGGAGGCCGAGATGGGTGGATTGCTTGGGCTCAGGAGTTTGAGACCAGACTGGGCAACAAGGCGAACCCCCGTCTCTACAAAAAATACAAAAGTCAGACGGGTATGGTGGTGCACACCTGTAGTCCCAGCTACCAGGGAGACTGAGGTGCGGTGATCACTTGAGCCCGGGAAGTCAAGGCTGCAGTGAGGGGAGATAGCGTCGCCGCACTCCAGCCTGGATGACAGAGCGAGACCGGGTCTCAAAAAAAAAAAAAAAGCATTAGCAAACAAGATTTTAGAGAAAAAGCTCCAGAAATTTCTCAAGTAAGCAGTATGTTCAAGCTAGTAAAACAACACTACAAATGACTACTAATTGCACATATACTACATCAGAATCTATGATTAATCCCTATATCAACTAAGAATTATAATATTCATTTTATAGACATAGAAATTGACAGAGAACCTGCCACAATCACAATATTGTAATTAACTAATAGAAGTAGAATCTGAACCAAAGTCTACCTACTATAACTTCCTAGAGGCTAATGCCTGAAGATTTCAGCTTCTAGTCAAACCCTGAGGACTGGCTCTTGAAATAGACATATCCTTATATAAACATGCTGCATATATGTGTGTGTGCGTGTACATATACATAATTTCTTTCTTTCTTTTTTTTTTTTTTTTTTAAGACAGAGTCTTGCTCTGTTGCCCATGATGGAGTGCAGTGGCACAATCACGGCTTACTGCAGCCTCAACCTCCTGGACTCAAGCAATCCTCCCACCTCAGTCTACCTCCTGAGTAGCTAGGACCACAGGTGTGCACCACCACACCAAGCTAACTTTTGTATTTTTTGTAGAGACGGGGGTTTGCCTTGTTGCCCAGACTGGTCTCAAACTCTTGAGCTCAAGTGATCAGCCTGCCTCAGCCTCCCAAAGTACTGGGATTACAGGCATGAGCCACTGCATCCAGCCAGATTAAATTTTCTAATGTTTTTTTGAGATAGGGTCTTGCTCTATTGCCCAGGTTGGAGTACAGTGGCGTGATCTTGGCTCACTGCAGCCTTGACCTCCTGGGGTCAAGTGATCTTCCAGCCTCAGCCTCCTGAGTAGCTGGGACTACAGGCACGGACCACTACACCCAGCTATTTTTAATTTTTTTTTTTATAGAGACAGGGTCTTACTATGTTGCCCAGGCTGGTCTCGAACTCCTGGCCTTAAGCAATCCTTCCATCTCAACCTTCCAAGGTGCTGTGATTACAGGCATGAGCCAGCACACCCAGCCCAGACTAAACTTTCAAAAGCAATACCTAAATACTGAAAATAAATGAAACAAATCAACCTAGATATGTATCAGTGGGTGATACAACCATACAGAATGGAAAGAACTTAAAACACAGTGATTTGTTCATCCCCAGAGGGAAACATCCTTGCAAAAAATATGTCTAAAAAAAATCTCAAATTACTTTCAGTAACTACATTGGTGGTAGTGCTGGTATAATCATTCTAAAGTTGTTGTATGTGTACTGTGAGATAAAGGAAATGGTTACCTTGGAAGTACCATATGAATTGAAGGTCTATTTTATCTTAAAAGTAAAAATAAGCAAAAACAAAGAAAACAACTCCAACATTTTCTCTAGCATTGTACATTGAAAAGACCTAGAAACAATGAACAACTCAGTAGTAGCGAACACCTCCACCATCTAGATTGTTGTCTTGAAATACCATTTACCACTATAAAGAAGAAATGCCTAATTATAGGTCTAAAGCAGGAAATGGCACATCTTTACATACCGGCAAGCAAGGAATCAATCAAAGTCTACTAGGATCATGTTGAGAGGACTCAAGAGCCAACTTGATGAGGCTCTCACTATATGGAACAATTTAAGCATTGAGGATATTAACTGCGATGGACCAAAATACATTACATATATTCAAATCCATGAGTTCAAAATGAATCTAAAGGGGAAAAAAGGAAAATTAAGAACTAACTGGCCACTGTCAGAGATGCCAGTGAACCAGCTCAATATTCTGAAAATTGGTAAACAAAAAGGAAAGAATCAAACATATATCCTGGCTTCCCTGTGTAAATGATACCACTGGGTAACCAAATAGTAAATAAGGGAAAGTTTCTCTTTCTAGAAACATTCCAACCAATAAAAAAGAATGATAGAATGAGAATAGCATCCTTTTGCAACCCCTAATTGGGTATGAATCATCAATGACTGGTACCATCACAAAAAGACAACCAGATATTATGTGCATCCAAATAGAAGAATACAGTACTACCCCTATGAGGTGGCTGTGTGTGTGTGCTGGGGTGGGGTGTTAACGCTGAATCTGAGAGCAAGCCTCTAGATGCTACAACCAACTTAACAATTTACAAAAAATACAATAAACAAAGGAATATGTTGAACACCACCACAGGAATGCAATCAGCAAAATCCAGGCCTTGGAAGCTCTACAGCAGCAATGGCAAACTGCATGAGATGCCTGTTCCTGCCAACCCTTGCTCTATGGGATAAGCAAGCTGCTTTTTTCAACAAATAAAATAGTAAAACATTTCAATCAATCACAACATACAGATCTTACTGGTATCTGGATTTAAACAAGACATAATGAAGAAAATAAACCTATAGAAAATTGAACATTTGAATCCTAACTGTATATTTCATAATATTAAAATTGTTATTTTAGGAGTGCTAATATAAAAAATAAGAGTTCTCTTTTAGAGATACATACTGAAAATTTTCAAGGGAAATATGTTTGGATTTGTTTCAAAATAATGCAAAAGGGAGAAAGTAAACAGAGGCATAGGGGAAAATAAGACTGGCCATTAATTGAAAACAGCTGAAGCCAGGTGAGTGTTACACTATGCAGTATCCCTGAATGCACATAGTAATATACTCAGTAAGCATGTTTAGAAGCATTAGATCATAATGGAACCTAGATACATTTATGTTTCTAGATGTTCCACTAGACATTATTTAGAAAGAGGAAAAAGATCATTTTAAAGAAAACTTCTCTAAAAATGTAACCTCATCTTTTGATACAATATGGCAAAATCTTGCTCCCTGATAAGAAATACATAACCGTTCTTCCTTCAGATATATTTCTGTTTGTAATGAAGTTTATTATTTAAGTGGGGATCCTTAGATATGATGCCTTCATACAACTCACAAAGTGCAAAACTATAGGAGTAGTCCTTGACAGAAGCTAATATCTAGCTGCCAAATAATATAAAGACCTCAACTTCCCCTTTTTGCAAATCAGTAATCTAGAAAAGGTACTCTCTCAATTTGAGAGATAGTTTTCCTCATAGATTCTTTTTTTTTTTCAAGATAAGTCTCGGTCTGTTGCCCAGGCTGGAGTGCAGTGGCACAATCTTGGCTCACTGCAACCTCCACCTCCCAGGTTCAAGCCATTCTCCTGCCTCAGCCTCCTAAGTAGCTGGGACTACAGGTGTCCAACACCAGGCCTGGCTAATTTTTTGTATTTTTAGTAGAGACCAGGTTTCACCATATTGGCTAGGCTGGTCTCCAACTCCTGACCTTGTGATCCGCCCGTCTCGGCCTCCCAAAGTGCTGGGATGACAGGTGTGAGCCACCGTGCCTGGCCACTCATAGATTCTTTATCACTAGGAAATCAATGTACTTAGGGACAGGCCTACAGACTTTCACCATTCTAATATTTCCTTCCTGAATATTCCAAATGATCAGCAACATTCCTCCCAGAAATGCAATTTTTCTCCAAAATACAACTTCTCCTCCACTGCGACAGAGAGGCAATATATAGCCTCAGAAGCATTTGTGGCTCACTAGCATTTCAAAGGCAAGAGTGTTGCAGAAAAGAAAGCATGCCGAGACAATCAACTAAGTAGTCCACAAACACAAGCCCAAGTACTCTTCTAGGAAATACTACCCAGAGGAAGTAACTGACCTGATCACTATTTTTTCTGAATCTAGTAAACAAAGGAACCCATATCGCTATTTGAAAGTACACCATTTAAAGAAGACACAATCCTCTCCTACTTGGATAACTGTGCTGATTCTAGAGCTAATACATGCCAATGGGCGCTGACTCCCTTCGCGGGGGATGCATGCATTTATCAGATGAAAACCAACTCAGATCAAAACCACCAAACCCTCTCTGGTTTTTGTACGATTAAAAATAAAAATAAAAAATTAAGGACACAAAAACAAAGGGTTCTTTAGTCACAGATATGAGAAAAAGGCAAAGGATAATTTTTATGTAGAAATTGATCTACAGATGTCTGCTTATAGCATCTGTAAGTCACTTTAAAATGTACACTATGTGTATCACGTATAGCAGCAACACGTTGTTACACATTGAAGTGCAGTCATTTTCAATACACACACGCCCCAAGTAAATTTCTAGAAATTTGTAATCATTTTTAGACTATGCCTGTTGTAGGAGTGTTACATTAACAAAATTTTAAATAAAGCTTTGAAAAGGATATTAGTACTTTTAAATGACTTATTTTATATCAAGTGACAAAAAAAAAAATCAAGAAGAATGTAGACTTCTCAAAAGACTAGTAACCAGAGTTAGGTTTTACAGAAAGGATGGACTTTTTTCTAACATTCTGAAAATGACAGGAAACTCATAATAACTCCAATTATTTTTCTGGCAATAAAAATTTCAGCTGCCAATATTTTTTTTTTTTTGAGACAGAGTCTCACTCTGTCGCCCAGGCTGGAGTGCAGTGGTGCAATCTCGGCTCACTACAAGCTCCACCTCCCGGGTTCACGCCATTCTTCTGCCTCAGCCTCCCGAGTAGCTGGGACTACAGGTGCCTGCCACCACGCCTGGCTAATTTTTTGTATTTTTAGTAGAGACAGGTTTCACTGTGTTAGCCAGGATGGTCTTGATCTCCTGACCTCGTGAACTGCCCACCTCGGCCTCCCAAAGTGCTGGGATTACAGGCATGAGCCACCGCGCCCAACCTTGCCAATAGTTTTAAGTACTTTGTGTACGTCACGTAAATAACTCAGTATTAAATTTAAGACAGTTATATGAATTAAAGAATTATGAAGTCAAAATAAGATTCCTTTTCCAAGCCCTTCCACCCACAATATCGAATTCATAGGACTAAATGTAAACTTACTTGGGCTGTTAGAAAGGTATCATCTTCACCTTCTTGAGCTTCAATTTCCTAAGTAAAAGGGTATACAATAGCTTTGCTTTATAAAATATCTGGGTAACATGAGAATGCTTTTATGCCTATACCTGATTATCATTTGCCTTGTGTTCTGTATAATATCTGCGATACCATGGGTACTAAATCAATGCTTAATATTCAGACTATATTTTTTATGCCAAAAAAAATTAACCATGTCGCTAGAGAATTAGAAATATTTCTCTTGAGCCCCTCATTCATTAGGGTAGGTAGAAGGGAAGTGTTTTAAGCATGAATACTAACAGTACTGACTCCTTAACCCACTGACTTTCTTAAAATGTACTAACATACTTCAAAGCAGGACAAATGGTCTATTTCAAAGAAAATATTTGAAATATTATCTGCTTTAAAATTAAACCTTTATAAGTAATTCCCCACCCTTGATATAACCAAAGAAATGTAAATTAAAGTAACCTTTTATACTTGCTAAGGTAGCAGAAAGGGGAAAAAACCCTACCACCAAGTAATGTTGGCAATGCCAGAATGAAATTGGTATATTCATTCATCGTGGAGTAGGAAAAATGCCTTAAAACTTAAAATGTCCAAAATTAAAGAAGTATCTATTAGATATGTAGAAAGTAGTCTAATAAATTATGGGGCAATTATGAAATTATATGTCATGTGAAAATACAGAATAAATAGCAACTTACTCTATAACAACTATGTATAAATATATATTATATGAAATAAGCAAAAATTTAAAAGGTTGCCTGAGGTGGTAGGATTTTAGATGACTTATAAGTAGCTTTAGTAACACACCTTTTAAAAATTCTGAGACTTCCAAATTGAACTAGAAAAAAATAATTTTTATTATTTAAAATTTAATTTATCTGTGTCATGTTTTAAAAAAAACTGGCTAAAGACCTGACTTTCGATGTCCTCTTTTTCTATATCTTCTATTCCTTCTGCCTCTATTAATTCATGAGCTCTCTTGTTTTCTTCTGCAGAGAGTAACTCCTTGGAATGCACATTTTCTTCTTCATTTTCACCAAATTCTTCAGAGTCCTTTAGTTCATCATTTCCATCTTGCTCATGTGCCTCTTGATTCTCCAATTCACAGTCCTTTTAATGGTAAGAAAATTTGGTACAACTAGAGGCAAAGTAGCGTGGGCTATCCACCAAACGTTTTTGGTAATTTATACCTTTAAATGTGTCAAATTTGATCATATTTTAGTATTCCCAAAGTTCATTCATTTTTACCTTATATATTTACTGTGTCTTTAAAAATAGGTCTAATACCAAGATCATCAAACACGAATCTGAGTTTTCAAATTTCTCAAACTGAAATGCACACTAATCAAATTACTGCTAGAGATGCTCTAAATTCCAGTTATTTAATATTTACCAAGCCAGCTTCTAGAAGCTGTCCAAAAAATACGGCTTCATTTCTCCATGTGCCATACGTTGATTGAACTTCAAAGACTTCGGAAGTCTTATACATTAAAACAAAGTTTATTTCTAATAATAAAGAACTCCTAACTGCTGCATCAATGTCTGTTCTTGAAAAATATGCAAATAACTAATTGAAATATATTTGTTTTGAAATCTACCACTGTGCCAAATGTCAATTAGGAAGGGGAACATAGGTTGGGATTGGATCTGTTTGTCCTTCAAAGTTTATGGATATATGGTACTTCAGTGAAAACAAAATCAGCAATCTGCTTAATTTCCTCTGATTAAGTGAAGAGAAAAGGTGTGAAAGCAATAAACATTCCTTCCTTTTTTCCTGTTCTTATGGTAAATCCAGCAGATTTAAGAAAAGGTTTCTGGGTTAAAAGGTGAAAGAGGCAGAGGCATGACTACTAATCATTCAAAGCTTAACTGCAGTGAGGAAACAGAAATTTCTATCGAGAGGTGCGCATAGAGAATATGATTGTGTTGGAATGTGGAGTCCTTGGGGAGCAAGGGATCTTTTGTTTGACCAAACGTAGTACAGTATGAGTAGGGGAGCGTGAGGGGTTGAAAGTGGAGTACATGGCTGTATTATGGCAGAAGAACAGGTGCCAGAAAGATCAAGGGAAGTTACCAAGGAAACTTCACCTATTCTAAGGTGCCAACTTTGACCAATCTCCTCACTTATTTACAGAAGCAATTTCTATACTATTCTGGTATTTAGGCAATAGGTGATATTTACCGACCATTACTGTATAAATTCCAAAATTATCAACTGTGGGAGATGAGAAAAATATATTCACTTAATTTCTATCAAATATATCACATATGTTGATACTTCCAAAAATAAACTGAAGATATCTTTAAACAGAATTTTTTAAAAAGCTCCTAGGACTGGGCGTGGTGGCTCAGGCCTGTAATCCCAGCATTTTAGGAGGGCAACGGGCGGATCATGAGGTCAGGAGTTCGAGGCCAGCCTGGCCAACATGGTGAAACCCCATCTCTACTAAAATACAAAAATTAGCCGGGCCTGGTACCGTATGCCTGTAATCCCAGCAACCTGGGAGGCTGAGGCAGGAGACTCTCTCGAACCCGGGAGATGGAGGTTGCAGTGAGCCGAGATCGCACCACTGCACTCCAGCCTGGGCAACAGGGCGAAACTCCATCTCAAAAAAACAAAAACAAAAACAAAAACAAAAACAAAAAAAAAAGGTCCCTTGTTCTTCCGGACATTATGACCAGGTTTATTTAATAATAACACAAAAGCATCCTTTGTGGCACATATAAGAGACAGTACTATTGTTCTTTTAAATAGAGGTATATATCTCCTTAGGACATTTCAAATGACTGTAATATTTTTATAAACTGAAGAGCTGAAAGAAACAAATTTGAAAAGTAAAAGATTTTTTACTGAGTCACAATGTTTTTACAGCTTATGGATAATCTTTGCTTAATCATACACTTACTGGTGAAGACAACTGGAGAAAATAGGAACAAAGGAACAAACCTGATGGAAGATATATAATAAGAGTAACAGAATACGAAAACTTAAAGGCTCAAACACAAGCTGATTACAGGCATGCAATCATCAATTTTAATGGATCCCTGGGCAAACAGTTCCTAAAATTATCTGATTTCAGGGCTAACTCCTCAACAAAACATCTTTTGGGGGTGGGGTTGTGTGTGTGTGTGTGTGTGCAGTGTGGAGACTGAAGAGAGCTAGGAGGCAGGAGAGATGGGTGGGTAAATGAACACGAGCTGACTCTATGGTAAAACACAAACATCAAAAGACATGATGACAATATGGACGAGTTTTACCCAGAAAACAATATATGGTATGGGGGCATAAATGTATATAATTCAAGAGGAACTATACTCATGAAATAATTCCTGCAAATACCACAATACTTAAGACCTAATAAGCAGTAGATCACTTTTCATTAACATAAAAAAAAAACAAATTAAAAAACCCTAACTACAATTAAAAATAGCTTGTTCTATAGCTGTAGTATATAGAACTGCCACAACCCCAACTAAAATTACATCCATAATTTTTCTGGCCAGCCAGTTTTGAAATACACTCATTTTTGGCCCCAAAAGGCCTAGCTTATTTATCTTTAAAGGGCAAAATAAATTTCTTAATTTGATATCTCTCTCTTTTTTTTTTTTTTTTGAGACGGAGTCTTGCTGTTACCCAGACTGGAATGCATTGCCACGATTTCGGCTCACTGCACCCTCCACCTCCTGGGTTCAAGCGATTCTCCTGCCTCAGCCTCTCAAGTAGTTGGGATTACAGGCATGTGCCACCACACCTGGCTAATTTTTGTATTTTTAGTAGAGATGGGGTTTTACTATGTTGGCCAGGCTGGTCTCAAACTCCCGACCTCAAGTGATCCGCCTGCCTAGACCTCCCAAAGTGCTGGGATTATAGGCGTGAGCCACAGCGCCTGGCCCTTAATTTGATCTTTACCAAGTAGTAACACATCTGCAATTTTCTCTGTGTATTTTAAGGTCTACATTAATCTAAGTTCTGTATATTATATACAAAAGCTAAATGCAATGGCAGATAACAAATAAATTACCAATATCCTTCCCTGTGATATCTCGTCCAGGAACTAACATATATATCAATTGTCTTGTAGCTATTCCCCTGGCCAGCTTTCTACCTAAAGGCCTGGACAGATTATTATTTTTAGCTTTTGTATCTCATTTAACTAAAGAAAAAGTTATTTACTATATTTCTCAATTATGAGAGTTAACGAGATTGACAATATTAAACATTGTCAATATTACATAGGTCTTTATCTTTAACCTACATACTTCAGTGACCATTGTTCAATAAAAAGCACAAAATTCATGATGCAAAATACTAGGCTTAAAATAAGCATCTTAACCTGAGTAATTAACACTTTACCTTGATAAAAGCATCATCTTCCACAGAAGCATCTCCACTCAACTCATCTGCTTCATGTTTTTTACCTGCGAAAGAAGGAAAATGGGCTAACAACCGATATTTTATTACTTTAAGAACAAAAAATATTCAGAGTTTACCCTGCAATAGCACTCTTCACTCCCAAACTGTCTGACAAAGCTAATGTCAACTGCTTCTAAACCACCTGGTCAGAGCTGTCCCAAACAAAAAAAGCTTTCCTATGTCGTGCTGTTTCACTGAAACACACTGTGCACATAAACCTACATATGAACCCATCAGCTTAACTGACTTGACATATATGGTGCATTTTTCTTTACATCAGCTGAATTTTCTATCCTCAATTATCTGAGAAGTTGTGATACCTTTCAATGGCATTCTACTAACTATATATATATGGACACCTGATAGCTAAGTACAAGATCTGTATCTCCCACAAAGCCTTTCCTATGTTCTTCTCTTCAACAAGCATTCTCTGAAATAAAAATCCTCACACTTTAATCTTCATCTTACAATCCATCAGGTGGTTGATTACATATTGCCTTGTACTCTGTCTCTAGTACACCTTGCCTCTTCGTAGAGAAGAAATCCCTTAAATACAGTGACTACTTTTATGCTAATTATTTATTTCACCAAAAGCCTAAATATAAAGAGTGCTGGCCACTTAACATAATAACTGATTTAAGGCATGCAGAAATTACTGCAGAGTGAAAACTGTTAATAGCTTTCCGACAAACTACAGACCTTCTTTGCCCATCTTCAAAACTTTAAAAACTGGTAGTTAGAATTTTTTTTTTAAGAATATTTATTTATTTATTCTTGAGACAGAGTCTCACTCTGTTGCCCAGGCTGGAGTGCAGTGGTGCAATCTCGGCTCACTGTAACTTCCCCTCCTGGGTTCAAGAGATTCTCCTACCTCAGCCTCCCAAGTAGCTAGAATTATAGGCACGAGGCACCATGCCTGGCTAATTTTTGTATTTTTAGTAGAGACAGATGGAGTTTCACCACGTTGGCCAGGCTGGTTTCGATCTCCTGACCTCAAGTGATCTGCCCACCTCAGCCTCCCAAAGTGCTAGGATTACAGGCATTGAGCCATCGCGCCCGGCTGGTAGTTGGAACTTTAAAATCGTTTTCCACATTAAAAAAAAAAAAAAAGTTTTCCACAGAGGCAATGCTAAAAGTTTATTATGTTTTCAGGCTAGTCCACAAAATCCTACTTAAAAATCCTTAATGTACTAGAAATGCCATAAAAAAAGACATCTGCTGGAAGTTTACTATTAAAACAAATTTTTTTTTTCACTTCTTTTGAAACACGAATGGATGTTCTTTCCCAAGGCCAACGAATGAACTTTTTTCCCTTTGCCTATAACCGGCACAGACAGTGCTACTACCTAGTTCAAGCTTCAGTAATCAGGGTAGAGGTTTAGCTGTTGCATGCAATAAATATTATAAAAGTTAGTATACCTGCATTTCCCTAGTCTCCTCGGTAGCTCCTATCTGTCATTACTCCCAATTCTAAGTCATTTCCGCAAATGAGTGATAAAAGGGGAAATGATATGCTAGTCCTTCCAAGTATGCAAAAAACAAGATTAGGGGCGGGGATTTTTCTTTTACTCAATTAGTAGCTGAAGGCTTGTGAGAACCAAATAAGAAATGAAGTGTGGCGCTTGGTGTTGTGCTAGTTTCCTATTTACAATGTTGACGTTTGCATTTTGAGGAAAACATAACTTTTTGGTTTAACTTTTTGGTTTACTTTGCATATAAATTACTTTGCATATAATTTTACAATTACTGTCATTCTCTTTATCACTAAACTTAATTTGTACACGAGAATTTCACATAACAACAAGTCTATCTGATTATGTTGCCCTAAAGTCTAAAATTAGAAGTTACTAAAAGGGCAATCACTAAGAAAGAAAAAAAATTAAAGATGTTCTTTTCCTGAAAAAGAAAACTACTAAATTTTTTTTTTTTTTTTTTCTGAGACAGAGTCTTGCTCTGTCGCCCAGGCTGGAATGCAGAGGCAACCTCTGCCTCCCGAGTTCAAGCGATTCTCCTGCCTCAGCCTCCCGAGTAGATGGGACTACAGGCGCGTGCTACCACACCTGGCTAATGTTTTGTATTTTTAGTAGAGACAGGGTTTCATCGTGTTAGCCAGGATGGTCTCGATCTCCTGACCTTAGGTGATCCACCCACCTCGGCCTCCCAAAGTGCTGGGATAACAGGCGTGAGCCACCACGCCCAGATAATTACATTCTTCTATTACATTTAGAGAAGGTTCCATAATACAAAAACCTTAAACAGGCTACTTTTTGGGAGAAAAACGCTTTTTTAAAATATCAAATCTTGCTGGAAGCGGTGGCTAATGCCTGTAATCCCAGCACTTTGGGAGGCTGGGGTGGGAGAATCGCTTCAGCCCATGAGTTGAGACCAGCCCAGACAACACCAGCTTTTCAAGAGATCCCTATCTCTTCAAAAAAATTTTTTTAAACACAGCTGGGTGTGGCGGTGTATGCCGGTAGTCCCAGCTATTCAGGAGGCTGAGGTGGGAGGACTGCTTGAACCCAGGAGGTGGGAGAATTGCTTGAACCCAGGAGGGCAAGGCTGCAGTGAGCTGTAATTATACCAACCACTGCACTCCAGCCTGGACAACAGAGCGAGACCCTATCTCAGAAGCAAAATAAACCAAAACATCAAATCCTCTCCCATACACACTCACCACCAAATAGCCTATAGAGCAGAACTTTTGGGGGAACTCCTTTAGATCATTTACAAATGCTATTTATTCCTTATAATCACAAACTGCCTTACAATTTGCAAAGCACTTAAAAAAAATTTCAGTTGATTTGTCCAAGCACCCTATGACGGTACACGGGTCCATTATCACAATTTTACAAAAGAGAAAATGAGCCTGAGAGGTTAGATACCTTGCCTAAAACTTGAAAATGGTGCAGTCAGAACTAAAGCCAGGATTTCGCAACCAATCTTGAATTCCTGCCACTATATCTTATTATGACCTGTATAAAACATTACTCTAATAAGGAGTGGTGAATTAATTCAACTTAATTATCTTTGAGGCCGGGCGCAGTGGCTCATGCCTGTAAGCCCAGCACTTTGGGAGGCCAAGGAGGGCAGATCGCTTGAAGCCCGGGGTTCGAGAGCAGCCTGGCCAACTAGCAAAACCCCACCTCTACTAAAAAATACAAAAAAGTAGCTGGGCATGGTGGTGCACGCCTGTACTCCCAGCTACTCAGGAGGCTGAGGCACTGGGTTCAATCACTTGAACTGGGGAAGTGGAGGTTGCAGTAAGCTGAGATCGCCCCACTGCACTCACGCCTGAGAGACAGAGCGACACTCTGTCTTCAAAGTAAAATAAATAAATAAGGCTGGGCACAGCGGCTCATGCCTGTAATCCCAGCACTTTGGGAGGCCAAGGTAGGTGGATCACCTGAGGTTAGGAGTTTGAGACCAGCCTGGCCAACATCGTGAAACCCCATCTCTACTAAAAATATAAAATTAGCCGGGCATGGTGGCACATGCCTATAATCCCAGCTAATTGGGAGGATGAGGCAGGAGAATCACCTGAACCCGGGAGGTGGAGGCTGCAGTGAGCCAAGACCGCAACGCAGCACTCCAGCCTGGGCAATGGAACGGGACTCCATCTCAAAATAAATAAATAAATAAACAAATAAATAAATAAATAAATATTTTTTGGCTGGGCGTGGTGGCTCGCGCCTGTAATCCCAACACTTTGGGAGGCAGAGGTGGGCAGATCACGTGAGGTCAGGAGTTTGAGACCAGCCTGGCCAACATAGTGAAACCCGTTCTTTACTAAAAACACAAAAATTAGCCAGGCGTGGTGATGGGCGCCTGTAATCCCAGCTACTCGGGAGGCTGAGGCAGGAGAATCATTTGAACCCAGGAGGTGGAGGTTGCAGTGAGCCGAGATTGCGCCAGTGTACTCTAGCCTTGGCAACACAGCAAGACTCCATCTCAAAAATAAAAAAAATTAAAAAATTTTAAAATAAAGGTATCATCTTTCAAATGGCAGTCCTCAGCATAATGACAAATTACATACTATGCACACTCTGTGTCGAATTTCACTTCTTTTAGTGAAAAACAGGAAAACCAAATTACACTTCAGCAACAAAAACAGCAGTCATTACTACTGAAGTGGCATCTATGGTCCAGGTGCTAGGATAAATTCTTCATATGCATTTATGTACTTGTATTTTAAAATGTTATCCTCACAACTACTCTGAAACCATTATGCCCCTTTTACAAAAAAGACACTAAGTCTGAAAAATTAGATTACAAAGCTAGTAAATGGCAGTGCTTCAATTTAAATGCAGCCCAATTTCCATTCCTCAAAACCATTAGATCTTTGAGGAGCTACAATGTGCCAGTTGTTTAAAATATTATCTTTTACTGTAAACACAAGTTCCAAAATCCACATGTATAAAATTTTAAAATGTGAGACTCACTTGCCCAATGACGATGATGCACAGGCAACAAGAGGCAGCACTGGGGTATGTAAAAATGGTCTAATTTTGCTGTCCCATACTGTTTCCAACAGCTGTTACAATACAATCACACTGGACATTTAATGTTTCAGCTTGTAATCTTAAAAGCCATTAGGACAAGATTGTCAAACAGTGATGAAACTGGAGTAACAACCTGATACATAGTATTCAAGAAAACTGAAATCTCACATTAGCTTTGGACTGCTTTCATAATTTGCAACTTTTGGCTTGTTTTACACATGGTAAATTAGAAACTTTACACATGGTAAATACTGTTAACTTCTTTTTTTTTTTTTTTTGAGACAGACTCTCACTCTGTCACGCAGGCTGAAGTTTAGTGGCATGATCTTCACTCACTGCAACCTCTGCCTCCCAGGTTCAAGCGATTCTCATGCCTCAGCCTCATGAGGAGCTGGGATTATAGGCGCACACCACCACCCCAGCTAATTTTTGTATTTTTAGTAGAGACAGGGTTTCAGCATGTTGACCAGGCTGGTCTCGAACTCCTGACTCCAGCCGACTATATTGTAATTTCTTATTTTGTGAAAAAACACTTCCCCCCTCCATACAAAATCTAACTCATTTTAAAAAGCTATAATGTTGCTAGGTGAGGTGGCTCACACCTGCAATCCCAGTACTTTGGGAGGCTGAGGTGGGCAGACCACTTGAGGTCAGGAGTGTGCAACTAGCCTGGCCAACATGGTAAAACCCTGTCTCTACTAAAAACACAAAAAAGTAGCCGGGTGTGGTGACTCATGGCTGTAATTCCAGCTATTTGGGAGGCTGAGGCAGAAGGATTGCTTGAATCTGGGAGGTGGAGATTGCAGTGAGCCGAGATCATGCCACCGCACTCCAGTCTGGGTGACAAGAGCAAAACTCTGCCTCAAAAAAAAAAAAAAAAAAAAAAAGCTATAATGTTTATCAGCCAGCTCAGAACCTAGTACAATACCATATATATTTATATAATATATAATATGTATAGTATATGATATACAATGTATATATTATCATATAAATATATAAAATATATATTATATTATATATTATATGCATATGTAAAAATATATAAAATATATAATATAAAACCGGTATTCAAGCATTGTATCTTTATTTTATTTTTTTTTGAGATGGAGTCTCACTCTGTCACCCAGACTGGAATACAGTGGTGCGATCTTGGCTCACTGCCACCTCTATCTTATGGATTCAAGCAATTCTCCCGCTTCAGCCTCCCAAGTAGCTGGGATTACAGGCACGTGCTGCCACCACATCCAGCTAATTTTTCTATTTTTAGTAGAGACAGGGTTTCACCAAGTTGGCCAGACTGGTCTCAAACTCCTGACCTCTAGTGATCTGCCCGCCTCAGCCTCCCAAAATGCTGGGATTACAGGGGTGAGCCACTGCACCCAGCCACATTATATATTTTCTGACTGATAATGGAGTAAGTCCTATGCTGGACACTAATGGAAAACAGGTCGGGCATGGTGGCTTGAACCTGTAATCTCAAACCCTTTGGGAGGCCAAGGCAGGAGGGTTAACTGAGGTCAGAAGTTCGACACTAGTATGGACAACATGGTGGAGCCCCGTATCTACAAAAAAAACACACAAATTGGCCAGGCGTGGTGGTGTGCACCTGCCATCCAGCTACTAGGTGGGCTGATGTGGGAGGATCCCTTAAGCCCAGGAGGTCAAGAATGCAGTGAGCCAAGATTGCGCCACTCAATTTCAATCTGGGTGACAGAGACTCCTCAAAAATAAACAAATAAATAAATAATCTCTAAAGTTAAAAACAAGAAAACAAGGTCTGGATTTCTATTTGGCCCAACTGGGAGAAAGGGGTGACATGGCAGTTCAACTAACTTTGTGTGTAACCCATCCTGTCAGTACATCCTGTCACTACATCTGCAGGTCCCTAACTTTTGTAATATCACACACGAGAAAGAATTTTAAAGACCAAATCACCCTTAAATTCCAACAAGCAGCACTATCTTCAGCACATTTTTGTACAGTCAAGTAACCATGTATGTCTATCCCATTTAAACCTTTGCTATCAAAGCTCCTGCTGCAAATCAACTAAATAGTTTCACCTCTTTTGTCCTACAGGGAATGTAGCAACTGCCACAAAACTGTGAAAGTGGCATGACCAGGATAAAGGAACTAACTGAAAGTGTAAGGCAGATTGAAGCCAAACTTTTTTTTTTTTTTTTTTGGAGACACTGTCTTGCTCTTCTTGCCCA
Organism: Nomascus leucogenys; assembly: GCF_006542625.1. NCBI lineage: Eukaryota > Metazoa > Chordata > Mammalia > Primates > Hylobatidae > Nomascus > Nomascus leucogenys. The sequence goes on from NC_044386.1 coordinate 78,103,475, forward strand.
GGCTGGAGTGCAGTGCAGTGGCACGATCTTGGCTCACTGCAACCTCTGCCTTTCGAGTTCAAGCAATTCTCCTGATTCAGCCTCCTGAGTAGCTGGGATTATAGCCTCATGCCACCACATGCAGCTAATTTTTGTATTTTTAACAGAGACAGGGTTTCATCACGTTGGCCAGGCTGGTCTCGAACTCCTGGCCTCAAGTGATCCACCGGCCTCGGCCTCCCAAGGTGCTGGGATTAGAGGCGTGAGCCACCACGCCTGGCCTGAAGCCAAACTTTTATGCTTTGAGGAAAAAACTACAAAATAAATTGGGCAGTAAACATAATCTGAATAACAAAATAAAAAATGAAAGCAAGATTAACCTATCACATCCTAAACTATCATAGTAGTAACATGGCTATTTTGAAACAACAACAACAACAAAAATCTAAAATATTATTTGCATGATTTTAGGGCCTAAAGTAAAATGGCAAAGTAAAGACGTATATACCAGAGAAAGACACGACTATAAACATTTATGCAGCATAAATTTGTATAGGTCCAAAAATTCTTAATGAAACCCTCTGAGATATGTTTCAGAATTCACAATTTTCAGATTTTAGAAGAGTAAAATGTTGCACATACTATTTATTAAGTTAAACCTCCCAGTGGCTTCTGGAACAGTATTTCACAATCACAGAAACATTTTGTGCAATGAAATGTAAGCAGATTCACATCAAATGGGATAAATCAATATAAATAAATAAGTTTTGCCACCAAACTTAAGAAAAAATTTTCAGTTTTCAGAACTTTTTCTGTTTGAGAATTCTGAGGATTTTGGATCATAAATTGGCTTTCTCCTCCAAAGGCAAATTGGTCTTTATAAGGGTTTGCAGTTTTCCTTTTCCTCCAAAGGCAAACTGGTCCTTACAATTGTTTGCAATTTTCCTTAAGTTCAGAAATACCTCCCAAACAAAAACAAATCCCACTTAATAATGAGTTTTTTTTCTCCGAGACAAGGTCTCGCTCTATCGCCCAGGCTGGAGTGCAGTGGCAGTCATGGTTCACTGCAGCCTCAACCTCCTGGGTCCAAGCAGTCTTCCTGCCTTGGCCTCCCAAACTGGTGGGATTACAGGCGTGAGCCACTGCTCCCAGCCTAAGGAAATTTTAAAACCATTTTGCCAAAATACTTTATGGCTGAGTAACTTTTCCCCTTAAACATTAACAAGAGCTACAATAAAATGTTAAAAAAAAAAAAAAAAAGCTTAGTTATAAAATTTCTGTTGCAAGGGAGGGGAAGATTAAGAAGATATGCCAAATTGAAATGTTTCCAGCAACAACCTCTCCCTGGTTGCATGGAGTATCTTAAAACAATCACAGGCCATGCCTTGTATTGTTTGCAAGTGTTTTAGCTTCTCTTCTATTAAACTGACATTTTACTAATAAAATCATTTTTCTGAAAGGCCTTGTACATTGTCTTAAACACAACAGTCATACAATAGGTCACTCTGAGTTTTTTGTTTCTGTTTTTGTGGCAGGGTCTTACTCTATTGCCCAGGCTGGAGTGCAGTGGCACAATCTCAGCTCACTGCAACCTCTGCATCCTGGGTTCAAGTGACTCTCCTGCCTCAGCCTCCTGAGTAGCTAAGGTTACACATGCCCAACATCATGCCCAGCTAGTTTTTGTATTTTTAGTAGAGATGGGGGTTTCACCATGTTGGCCATGCTGGTCTCGAACTCCTGACCTCAAGTGATCCAGCCGCCTCGGCCTCCCAAAGTGCTGTGTTTACAAGCGTGCGCCATCCCACCTGGCCCAATAGGTCACTTTGAAAAATTACTACAAAGATAATTCACATTCATTATAATAAACCTTGAATATGCCAAAGGTATATTTTTCAAATCTCTTACATTAATTATCTAAAGATGAACAGAATAAACATTTCTGGCACACTCCTTCAGGCAGGTGTGCCTACAAACACAAGACTGTCAAAGGTAATTTAACTGGGTTCTTAATGAATTACCTTTCTATTCTACCAGTAAAAAGAAAATAGTCCTGCTTAACTCTCAGCACCGTTGTGAGAATCAAATAAAGCAATGTAGAAGTTTTCCGAAAACTGAAAAGTATATAAAACAATCTAGAAACTGACCAGCAGATAGATGAATAAAAATGATGCTAAATTTCAAGCTTTAGTTTAGATTAGTTAGTTCTTAACTCCAGGTGTATGTAAGAATCACCTGGGGAGCTTTTAGAAAATACATACTGATGCCTGGGCCCCCAACATAACAACCCAAACCAACTGTATGGGGAGTGAAAGCCTGCTATCTGTATTTTTTAAAATTCAAATGACTAACGCAGAGTGCAGATCATGAGCCACTAAGATAAGTGAATCTATCTACAGAAGCCGTTGAGAAGAATATAGACGGAAGGTTATTGTTTTTTGATTCTCCAGACTACAGAAATATTTAAGTTCTATCTACCTTCAACAAAACACCACGTACGATGTGAATCTATTTTAGTTGTTGAAAGGGGGGGGAAAAACCTTTAAACATAAACCTCCTGTAAGTACTTGCACATATACCTACACAACTTAGATCAACATGTGTTGTAATATGAAATGTGCTTTATGTGGTTGATTACTATATTAGATTAACTTTTAGAAAGCTTTACAGAGTAAACATGTACTTAATTATAAACATGTATATATATCATACGTAAAATGTTAGGTATGATCAATTCAGGGTGGTGGGATTACGGGTAATCTTAACTTTTTTGTACTTTTCTGGATTACCTTTTTTTTTTTTTGAGACAGGGTCTTTTTCTGTCACCCAGGCTGGAGTGCAGCAGCACCATTTCGGCTCACTGCAACCTCCTCCTCCCAAGTTCAAGTGATTCTCCTGCCTGAGCCTCCGGAGTAGCTGGGATTACAGGCATATGCCACCACACCTGGCAAATTTTTGTATTTTTAGTAGAGAGCGGGTTTCACCATGTTGACCAGGCTGGTCTCGAACTCCTGACCTTGTAATCGCCCACATCGGCCTCCCAAAGTGCTGGGATTATAGGTGTGAGCCACTGCGCCTGGCCAAATGTAGGTTTTAATGGCTGCGATAAAAGGGCTAATTTTGTGAAATGAAAATGACATATACAGCCCTCTGAGGTTGGACAATATTCCAGCAAAGGTTCAGAGGCTTTTCAACACAGCATCAATGTGGTAAAGAATAAAAGGATGATGCAATGATTCATGTGCGCTAAAAGTATATTTTACATATCAATGTGTGAGAAGCCATTATGCTCTTGAGAGAGGCACCTTTAAAAAAAAGATAAAAACTATTAATCCCTGATATACCTGCTTCTTACAAAGAAATATGCAATTAAAATAGGCACCAAAAGAGATATTTCTTTTTTTTTTTCTGTTTTTTGAGACCAAGTTTCACTCTTGTTGCCCAAGCTGGAGTGCAATGGCGCCATCTCAGCTCACTGCAACTTCTGCCTCCCGGGTTCAAGAGATTCTCCTGCCTCGGCCTCCCGAGTAGCTGGGATTACAGATGCACACCACCACCATGCCCGGCTAATCTTTTGTATTTTTAGTAAAAACGGGGTTTCACCATGTTAGCCAGTCTGGTCTCAAACTCCTAACATCAGGTGATCCACCCACCTCAGCCTCCCAAAGTGCTGGGAATACAGGCGTGAGCCACGCGCCCGGCCCAAAAGAGGTATTTCTAAAAGCAGTTAAGAAAGCCCCCGAAAGGCCCTCAGTATTCATTCAACAAATATTTTTTGAGCACTTATTACGTGCCATGCTCTACACTAGGCATTACAGAGACAGAGGCAAATGAAAAACTATGTCCTGGCCTTCACAGCTTTCAGCCTTTCAGGTACCTAAGAAATATCTATAACGATTATATGCCCAAAGTCCTCCTCAATGCCACAGTTCTGATTAAAGTGTTACTTAACATCTGAACATACTACAGCTGGAGAAAAAAAAAGCTAATTACAGTACACTATGATACTGTGTTATATCAAATGTGCTTTATATGCCTGATTACTACATTTAATTGATACAAGTTTTAGAAAGCTTTACAGAGTAAACATGTACTTAATTATAAATATGTAGTCTGCGGTATTTTCCACAAAAAATTAGACATTAGATGTTTGGCCAAACCTACAACCTCAAAATATATTTGTTTCTACAGGAGAAAAATCAGATTGTACACATCATTTTTAGTCTTTTTAAAGTTGCCAGGTATTGCGAATTAGTTTTAACGTCGGTAAGTATTGCATTACATACAGTTCTAAATACTGTACTGATTAACCACATCACTTTTGCTGAAGTTAATTGGTGACTTTAAAGGTTTAAATTTTAAAAGAAAAGGATATGCCAGCATCAGGTAAACCAAAAGTCTTTAAATCTATAATCTCTAAAACGACCTAATGAGAAGTTAGCTCTACCTGTTTAACTACTTTTTAAACACACACCCAATTAATATAACCGTAAACTTCGATGGGTGAAGCTTTCTTCTAAGTTACTTATTTAAAAGTTCATAACAAAGAGAGTGTGAAGACTCAGGAAAGCCATTCTAAGATACAAACATCTACTCTATTAACTACATGTAAAGGAATTTTATAAATATGTTGATATAAATGTCAGAGCCCACTATAACATTATCAACATTGTTTGTGCTTGTAATAGCTGCATTTCAAAAATATCTTAGGAGAAACTTAAATATGTAGGTTCCTTTCCCTCTAACCTCTCTAAATACAATCATTTTAACATACATTTTAAAATGAAAGTTACCCTATAGTTATTTTATAAGAGAATAAGCTCAATGTTTCACCAAAGTATTTTTTCCTTAACTTTTATTCACTACCTTAATATTGTCATAAGAATGATTTCTTTTCCTGACAAGCTATTATATATTATGTCTTGCTGGTGTCTACATAATTACCTCTAAGTAATCCCCTTCTTGGCACTTTTCGTTTTCTAATAATTTGTGCTGAAGAAAAACTATACTGATTTCCTATGAGCTTACCTGTTGCTTCCTTAAACATCATTTTAGTTAAACAGAAAGCATTTTCTTCTCATTTTTGGCTATATAATTATTAAATTTCCAAACTAAAAGAGCCTTATAGGGGACCTAGTAAAATTTCCAGTTTTACAAAAGAGGAAACAGGTGCACTGAAGGAAAAGTGGCATAACCAAGATGAAATTATTTTCAAGGTAGATACCAGTAAGTAAAACAAGATCTGGCAAAAAGAATTGAACGTAGTAATTCAGCAACTTGATTGAAAAACTGATTATCAGCCAGGCGCGGTGACTCACTTTGGGAGGCTGAGGCAGGAGGATTACCTGAGGTTGGGAGTTCGAGACAAGCCTGACCAACATGGAGAAATCTGTCTCTACTAAAAATACAAAATTAGTTGGGTGTGGTGGCACATGCCTGTAATCTCAGCTACTCGGGAGGCTGAGGCAGGAGAATCGCTTGAAACCGGGAGGCGGAGGTTGCAGTGAGCCGAGATGGCACCACTGCACTCCAGCCTGGGTGACAAGAGCGAAACTCCGTCTCAAAAAAAAAAAAAAAAAAAGAAAAATGGACATCACATTAAAACAAGATTTAATATATCCTTGGTTTTCAAATCTGTTCATTACTGATATTTTAATAAGTTTCCCTATACAAATTTGGTTTCTAAAAGTTATTATTTAAACACCTTAATTCTTTTTTAAAATGGAGATAGGGTCTCACTATGTTGCTTAGGCTGGTCTTGAACTCCTGGACTCAAGTGAGCCTCCCACTTTGGTCTTTTGGGATTATAGGCATGAGCCACTGCACCCAGGCTAAAATAATCTTATCACTTTGTAAACTGGCAGAGAAAACATCTCGAAGGCTAGAACTGAGTTGGTATGACGCATTTAAGCAAAACTGGCTCTAAAGATGATCAGTTGCTTGGAATTTGAGACAAGAGCATTCTTTAATAAGTAAACTGGGTTCAAAATCTCTCATATTAAAAGTAATAAAAATAAAATAATTGAATCAATAAGCATCTTTATTGTAAATTAATTCCAACTGTGTTTGGAGTTGGAGATTTACATTATATTCTTTGTAATTCACAGGATTTTCATAACAATGATAGCCGGAATTCAAGAAGACTAGAGCTTTTTGTCATGCATCTCTTAGAATGAGGCCTGCTACAGACAAATGATTAAATGTTACAACTTCTTTTTTTTTTTTTTGAAATGGAGTCTCATGCTGGAGTGCAGTGGTGTGACCTCAGCTCACTGCAACCTCCGCCTCCTGGGTTCAAGCGATTCTCCTCTCTCAGCCTCCTCAGCCTCCCGAGTAGCTGGGACTACAGGCACACGCGCCAGGACGCCCAGCTATTTTTTTTTTTTTTTTTTTTTTTGTATTTTTAGTAGAGACGGGGTTGCGCCATGTTGGCCAGGCTGCTCTCGAATTCCTGACCACAGGTGATCCACCCACCTCAGCCTCTCAAAGTGCTGGGATTACAGGCGTGAGCCACTGCACCGGGCCCCCAAATGTTACAACTTCTAACTGAATACCTTAAGACCTCTTAACATCAGAGTTATGGAATAAAGTTCAAGTATAACCCATACAAAGAAAAAAATTAGCAAACATACTGATAAAAATAAATAATGTTTACTTATTTAAAATGTTGTGGTGGCACGTGCCTGTAGTCCCAGCTACCAGGGAGGCTAAGGTGGGAGGGATCACTTAAGCCCAGGAGTTTGAGGCTGCAAAGAGCTAGGCACCACTGCACTCTAGCCTGGACAACAGAGCAATACCCTATTAAAAAAATATATATATATCATATGATATATATACACCTATTATATATATATATATATACACATCTATATATCATATATATGATATATATACCTATGTCATAAAATGTATTGAAAAAACCCTTAAAATTTTATATTGCTGAAATTATTTCTAATAAGAGATAAATGATGTTCCTAGTCAAAACTGAAAAAGGGATATACAGAGAAATTAAAAGTAGGTGAGAAAGGAATAAATGATGTTTATTTTCAATGCTAAACTAATAATCAACTCAAACAACCTGGGACTACGGTTAATACACAGTACCTGTCAAACTACCACAGCATGCTAGGTAAAAGATATGAATCAAAACCACTGCAAGACACATGGTTAATTCCTGATATACTTATTTCTGAATTTCTATCGTTTTCCATTTTGAAATAGCCTCTGGTTTGTTAGCAGTCTTCTCATGACAAGCTTCTCTAAATACAGAAAATGTATCTCTCAAAGTGATATACTGAGTCAGAGTTATCTTAAAAGCTACCTTTAAGATAACTTTTTTACTTCTCTAAACTACATCCCCACCTCTCCCAGGGAATGCTTCTTAGCCCTTTTCAGTTTCCTTTGGCACAAACAGGGGACTCTCCTAACCTAGGAAAACTCAAAATAGTGAGTTGTCCTCATCTCTGATACCCAGGTGTGCTTAAGATCAAAATTTAATATTCCCTTTTCAAAATTAATCTATTCATTTTATTTTAGTTGCAATCATTCAGTGGTTGGGAGTAACACTTGGATCACTTAAAGCAGTAAAGAAAATTAGATTACAAAAAATGCAGCAGCTGTTCATGACAAACTCTGCATGAAAACTGTAGGTAAAGACCAGAATCCAGATATATCATGTCCACCCCCTGCCACTGTCCTTATAGGAGGGAGAAATTTGCAGTTATTCAAGTAAAGGTTTCACTTACCAAGAAGCTTTAAAAAATATCTAAGTTCCATACTGCAAAATGTTCATTTAAAACCACTTTTAGCTAGTCACTAAATCATTATATCCTAGAAATATATTCTGCTCTAGCTTAAAAGTTACAAAATAAGAATCTTTAACATCCCTATAATTTAAAACTTTTTTAAGCTAATTAATCATGGATTTTTCCCTCTACCTTGTTAGTATGATTGGTGAGGTCTTTTTGAATTTCACTAAAAATTAGGAGGTATAATGGCATAAATGCAAATTAAGTTCCCCAAGTCAAACAAAGTACCAAACATAAAGGTTATAGAATTTTAATATACTAAAGAAAACAGCAAGGAGGCAAGGTGAAAGATTTGGTAGGAATTCCATCAATACTCTGCCAATTGTGGGGCAAGGTAGACATGTGTTAAACTGTATTTTATTCAGGTCTTCACACTATGAAGCATCATTATACAACTTGACTTTGTAATTTTTTCCGGAAGCAATAAAGAACTGTTCTCACTTTCTAATCAGCTTCAGCCGAATCTTAAGGGCTACAAGTCACCCAAAGCCTGGCAACAGTAACTTTTCTTCCTTGACCCAAGAAGGCAGAGTGCCAGAGGGAAATAGCAAAGAGTAGCACTATATAAACAGGGCAAGAGGCACAAGAGCAGAGGCAAGTTATATAACCAAAATATATTTTAAAACATGTTCATAACTCGTAACAACCTTTGCCTTTAGTTGGTTTCTTGTTTGGAGTATCAGTTGAAACAGTTAATTCAATATTATCTGGATCGCCTCCTTCCTCTTCAATAGCCTACATTAGAAAGAGAAGTTAATATGCTACACAATCTATCTAAACTTATTTTATAAAAACGAAATGAAAAAAAATTTAGCAAACCTCAAGCCTCAAGACATTAGAATTGCCAGTCATTTCATAAACCAACTTCGAAAATGAGCAATTAAACTATACGAAAGAGTGAGAGAAACTTTCAGAGGGTAAAAAATCATTAGGTATCAAAATCGCAAGGAGTTTTAAATTCTGCCGTGTCAAGATCATCAAATATCGCATCATACTGGCCAAAAATCTAAATATGTTCTATTGCAGAAAAGTTGCTAGCTACTAAAGTAAATAACTAAAAAGAGTTTTCCTAGTTTCTGTAATGCAAACTTACTGCTCCTCTGCTACAATTCCAACGCTCACTCAAATAAACCAGAAAGCTAATCAGGAATGAAAAAGTAATTATTGCGCTGATGCAAAATTAAAAGCCTAGTGGAAAACAAAAACTCTGTCACCCACCCATCAACTCCCACTACCAATTCCCCCTCAAGATGGGGAAGAAACGGTTGGGCACAATTAAACGGTAACTTCCCAGAAGTCACCAAAGTAACCATTCTCTCTGAGGCCAAGAAATGCACACGCTCACCATGGCTAAAGGTTGGGGACCCAGCGCCTCCCAGGTCTCCACGATCGCCCTTGGGAGGCCGCGCCGGGCGGCCGCAACCCTCGCAGCCTGGCGGGGACGTCCCGGGGAGGCGGAGGCGCGCTGGGCTGCGGTGGCCGGTCCCTCGCAGGCCCGGCCCGGCCCGGGGCGCGGGGCGGGGGCACCGCGGAAGGGTCCCCGACCTCCACACTCGCGGGAGCCGCCCCGGGCCTCCCTACCATGCCGTTCCGCAGGTCCCAGCGGCTGCGGGCGGCCGGAGTCTGCGGCGGAAGCGGGGCGCCGAGGCGCGGCCTAAGCTCCCCTTCCCGGTCCTTCCCGGTCCTCGCCGGGCCTCACCTGCTTGAGTCGGGAGATGAGCACGGTCTTGACTCCGGTGATGTCTAAGTTCCGCCGCTTCAGCTCGGACTTCAGATCGATGACCCGCAGATCGGTGATCTTTTTACCTTCCCCCAGACCCGAGGCGGCCGAGGCTGCCACCGCACCGGTAGCGGCAGCCATCTTAGAAGAGCAGCGCGCTGCCGAGGCAGCGAGTGGGCTGCAGGGCGGCGGCAGCAGCGCCAACTTCCACCCAGGCCTCGGCGGCCGCCGGCGCCGCGCAGCGCTACGCACAATGAGCCGCTGGCCCCTCCCCGGGTCGGCCACCCCAGCGCAACCTGCAGCAGCAGCCAGCACCCGGATGACGGCCGCGCATGCGCACTGGCGCAGGGACCGGCAGCGGCGCGCTCAGTCGAGCGGGCCGCGGCCACTTGGGCGGTGCGCTCCCTTGTGTGGACTGGGAGGTCAGGCACGTCCTACCGCAGCAACGTCCGCCGCGCCGCCGTTCCCTCGTCGCTTCGTTGGCCATTTTCTTGCAACGTCTTCAGTCTTGAGCAACAACGATGTGCAGGTACTGAATGACATGGTGCGCGCGTTACTCAACACAAACCGAGGGGGCGCGTGCGCGCGCTGAACCTCTCAGGGAAATACTTTATCAGTTCTGCTGAATAATCGAAAAATTGTCGCCGGTGTGCACCAACGAACTAGGTTCCCCGAGTTCCATTCAAAAGACCTCAAAGCAATTCTAGGGCTATTAGTCCAAAGAATAGGAAGGGCTGGCCTTTGACACATGCCTCATTGGCTGTCTCAGGAAAAAACATCATCGCCCTGCCCGTGGCAGCTTAGGTTATTCTAGGGTTGCCCTTGCTCACTTGAAAAACAGGAAAACTTCTTTCTTGTTGGCCTCAGGTTTGCTATCCTCCCCTGTAGACCTAATGGCTCAACACGAAATTGTTCAATGAATGAGAAAACTAGCTTATAAGTACTTGTTGCCGTTATCATATACTGTGTTCACTATTTCCCCCCCCAAAATTTGGGATTCCAAGAACAGTGACAATCTTCTTATGGAGGATCGGCCTGTACAAGTGAGTACCTATTTGTAATTTTACCTTGTATTATTCATTATCAAAGTGGAAGCATTGATAGAATAAAACGATTCTATAAATTCCATAAGGTGATTATGATGCACAGTTAACTATACTGTATTTACTGGTTTTACAACTTAAATTCCTGAGATCTGACTCGCTTTAGATTACTTTTTCTGATTGGCTCAAAAAAAGGAAGACTGGACATTATAAAAGAATACCTGACATTAGGGTAGTTCTTTACAGTTTATAAGGCACTTTGACGTACAGTAACCCCCTTAATCCTTCCCAAGTCTGTCAGGTAAATCTCCGTGAGGCTTAGAGAGATTAAATTACTTGCCCATGTTCACACAGCTGGTATGTGGCCGAGCTGTGCTCAAATCCCAGGCTCCGGATTCCAAATCCAGCTCTGTCTCTGCTACAGTATTGGTTTCACAATAATAATTTAGAATGCAAAGACTCCTTAGAAATCTTCTGGCCCATCACTTGAGGTCAGGAGTTCAAGACCAAACTGGCCAAGATACAGGGTTTAGTAGAAACCCCGTCTCTACAAAAAATACAAAAATTAGCCGGGCGTGGTGCTGAGCACCTGTAATCCCTGCTACTCAGGAGACTGAGGGAGGAGAATCACTTGAACCCGGGAGGCAGGGGTTGCAGTGAGATCCGGCCACTGCACTCCAACCTGGCCAACAGATCAAGACCCTGTCTCAAAAAAAAAAAAAAAAAAAAAAAGGCTGGGTGCTGTGGCTCATGCCTGTAATCCCTGCACTTTGGGAGGCTGAGGCGGGTGGATCACTAGAGGTCAGGAGTTCAAGACCAGCCTGGCCAACATGGTGAATCCCCATCTCTACTGAAAATACAAAAAATTAGCCGGGCGTGGTGGCACACACCTATAATCCCAGCAACTTGGGAGGCTGAGGCAGAAGAATCGCTTGAACCCGGGAGGCGGAGGTTGTAGTGAGCTGAGATCACGCCATTGCACTCCAGCCTGGGCAACAGAGCTAGACTCCGTCTCAAAAAAAAAAAAAAGAAAAAAAAATCTTCTGGCCCAGTCCTCAATATTTTAAGAGATGTATCTGGGGACTTACAGCTACACTCTCTCTTTTTTTTGTTTTTGTTTTTATTTTTATTTTTTTGAGACAGGGTCTCACTGTGTCACCCAGATTGGAGAGCAGTGGTGTAATCATGGCTCACAGCAGCCTCAGCCTCCCAGGCTCAAGTGATCCTCCCACCTCAGCCTCCTGAATAGCTAGACTACAGGCGCCTGCCACCACGCCTGGCTAATTTTTGTATTTTTTGTAGAGACAGGGTTTCACCACGTTGTTGCCCAGTCTGGTCTCGAACTCCTGGGCTCAAGTGATCCTTCCCCCTCAGCCTCTCAAGTAGCGTGCCAGCACACCCAGCTAATTTTTCTTTTCTTTTTTTTTTTTTTTTAGAGACAGGGTCTCTCACTGTGTTGCCCAGGCTGGTCTCAAATTCCTGGGCTTACGCTGTCCTCCTGCTTCAGCCTCCTAAAGTGCTGGGATTACAGACGTGAGCCAGCACACCTAGCCCGAATAGGCTTTTAAACCTTTCCTACCTTGAAACATCTTCATTTGACTCAGCTATTTCCTATTGGCAATAGTTATATTATTGTGTACTTGTCTTAATGAAAAGCGCATAGGTTATATTAAATAGTGATGGGGAGATAAATCATATAGATGTCTCTCTGAAGATAATGAAGATGTTTGACAAAACATTTTGAAACTTTTTAAAACATCAAAACCATAAAAGAAATAACAAGATAATGAGAAATTACTGGGCCAAAATTTGAGAGAAGTCTGAAATCTAGCGAGATGAGACCACCATTTGGAATAAAAGAAGCTGTTTGCTAATGCTGAAAGACAGGTGAGATTTGAGCACCACTTTTGGGTGATTTAAGGGATAAAAGGTGGAGCTGAGTCTGCCAAAGGAAGGGGTCCTGATTTGCCATCCCAAACTTAGTTGTTTTGTTGTTGTTTTTTGGGGTATTTTTGTTTACTTTGTTTTTTTGAGACGGAGCCTTGCTCTGTCACTCAGGCTGGAGTGTTGTGGCCCAATCTCCGCTCACTGCAACCTCCACCTCCCGGCTTCGAGTGATTCTCCTGCCTCAGCCTCCTGAGCAGCTCAGGTGTGCACCACCATGCCCAGCTAAATTTTTGTATTTTTGTAGCGACGAGGTTTCACCATGTTGGCCAGGCTGGTCTCATACTCCTGACCTCGCTGGTCTCAAACTCCTGACCTCGAGTACTCTGCCTGCCTCTGCCTCCCAAAGTGTTGGGATTACAGGCGTGAGCCACCGCGCCTGGCCCCAGACTTAATTTTGGGACACTAAAGGACTGCTCTCTAGAAGAAAACATGAACTTAGAGTAAGGAAAGGCTTGCAAAGACTGCAACCATCTTGATGTCATGCTAATGACATGAAGTCATGTTCTAAGACCTAACGGTGTCATATTAATGCCACTGCTACCTAGCAGAAGCAAATGTAAATTATCCTTGAAGGGAGATACAACAAATTACCTATGTTCACAAGTTGCTTTTACAAATATTTTTAAAATTACAGTGTCTAGGCCAGGCACGGTGGCTCACGCCTGTATTCCCAGCTCTTTGGGAGGCCAAGGCGGGAGGATCACCTGACATCAGGAGTTCGAGACCAGCCTGGCCAACATGGTAAAACCCCATCTCTACTAAAAATACAAAAAGTAGCCAAGCATGGTGACAGGCGCCTGTAGTTCCAGCTACTCAGGAGGCTGAGGTAGGAGAATCGCTTGAACCGGGTGGCAGAGGTTGCAGTGAGCTGAGATTGCACCACTGCACTCCAGCCTGGGCAACAGAGCGAGACTCCATCTAAAACATAAATAAATAAATAAATATCTGCCTCTTAGGACACAGAATAGAGGATTGGAGAAGGGAGAAATTGGAGATATCCAGCACAGAGAGTGAGGGACAGACAGAATTCAGAGAGAAATCCAAAATAATTGTAGTTGAAATTTCAGAAAGAAAAGAGAATGGGGTCAAACCAATCTCTGAAGAGATCATAGATGAGAATTTTCTAAAATTTAAGAAACATATTGATCCATAGATTCAAGAAGTTCAACAAAGCCCAAGTAGGATACATTTTAAAATCATACAAGACACATCATAGTGAAACTACAGAAGATCAAAGAGAAAATCTTAAAGGAGGCAGAGAAAAATATTAGATTGCCTTCATAGGAGCAAATATAAGATAAATGTTCACTTTTTTTTTTTTTTTTTTTGAGATGGAGTCTTGCCACTGGAGTGCAGTGGTGTGATCTCAGCTCACTGCAACCTCTGCCTTCCAGGTTCAAGCAATTCTCCTGCCTCAGCCTCCAGAGTAGCTGGGACTACAGGTATATGCCACCACGCCCAGCTAATTTTTGTATTTTTAGTAGAGACAGGGTTTCACCATGTTGGCCAGGATTGTCTCTATCTCTTGATCTCATGATCTCTTGATCTCCTAGCCTCAGCCTCTCAAAGTGCTGGGATTATAGACACAAGCCACTGCGCCTGGCTGAATGTTTACTTTTCTTTTTTCTTTTTTTTTGAGACAGAGTCTTGCTCTCTTGCCCAGGCTGGAGTGCAGTGGCACAATCTCGGCTCACCGCAAGCTCTGCCTCCCGGGTTCATGCCATTCTCCTGCCTCAGCCTCCCGAGTAGCTGGGACTAGAGGTGCCCGCCACCATGCCCAGATAATTTTTATATTTTTAGTAGAGACGGGGTTTCACCTTGTTAGCCAGGATGATCTCGATCTCCTGACCTCATGATCCACCTGCCTTGGCCTCCCAAAGTGCTGGGATTACAGGCGTGAGCCACCGCGCCTGGCCCTTTTTTTTTTTTGAAGGAGTCTCTGTCTCCCAGGCTGGAGTGCAGTGCTGCGATCTCGGCTCACTGCAACCTTCACCTTCCGCATTCAGGTGATTCTCCTGCCTCAGCCTCCTGAGTAGCTGGGATTACAGGCACACACCACCATGCCCAGTTAATTGTATTTTTAGTAGAGATGGGGTTTTGCCATGTTGGCCAGACTGGTCCCAAACTCCTGACCTCGTGATCCGCCCACCTGGGCCTCCCAAAGTGCTGGGATTACCGGCGTGAGCCACTACGCCCAGTGAATGTTTACTTTTCAACAGCAAAAAAGGAAATCAGAAGATAGCAGGTTGATATCTTGCCTGTACTTAAATAAAATTGTAGCTAATAGTGAATAATAACTGAGGGAATTAACAACGGGTAGATCTTCATTAAAGGAAATACTAAATGGTATCTTGAGAAAGAAGAAAATGATGACAGAAAGGTCAGAGATGCATGTCCCAATTTCTAGGGTAGTCACTAGTCAAATATTAAAAGACTCTATAACTTTCAAACTAACTAAGATAAAAAAAATCCTCCAGAGAATAAGACAGAAGAGGGGACATAGAATCAGTGGGATAATAGCATGCTGTAAGATAAACATTTAAAAACAAACATAAAAGTAATTACATTAAAGATTAATGGGTTAACTATTCCAGGTAAAAGATAATTGTCAGTCCAGAAGTTTTTTAACTAGTTAGAAGAACACATTTAAGAAATATACAAAAATGGGCCGGGCGCAGTGGCTCACGCCTGTAATCCCAGCACTTTGGGAGGCCGAGGCAGGCGGATCACGATGTCAGGAGATCGAGACCATCCTGGCTAAGATGGCAAAACCCCGTCTCTACTAAAAACACAAAAAATTAGCCAGGTGTGATGGCACGCACCTGTAATCCCAGCTACTCCCAAGGCTGAGGCAGGAGAATCGCTGGCACCCGGGAGTGAGAGGTTGCAGTGAGCTGAGATTGCGCCACAGCACTCCAGCCTGGGCAACAGAGCTAGACTCGGTCTCAAAAAAATATATATATATATATATCTTTAAAGCGAAAGTTTGGAAAAGATGCACTTTGTGAACACTAGCCAAGACAAAGCTGGTACAGGTTGAGTATCCCTTATCAGAAATGCTTGGGACCAGAAACGTTTTGGATTTTGGATTTCTTTTTCCAGATCTTAGAATATAATTGGCCCTTGAACAACTCAGGGTTAGGGGCACCAAGCCCCTGAGTCCAAGTATAATTTTTGACTCCCCCAAAATGTAACTACTAACAGCCTACTGTTGACCAGAGGCCTTACCAATAACATAAAGTCAATTAACATGTGTTTCGCATATTATATGTATCGTATACTATATTCTTATAATAAAGTAAGCTAGAGAAAAGAAAATATTAGGAAAATCAGAAGGAAGAGAAAATACTATTCATCAAGTGGAAGTGGATGTTCATATAGGTCTTTGTCCTCAGCATCTTCATACTGAAGGGATGGAGGAATAAGAGCAGGTTGGTCTTACTGTCTTAGGAGTGGCAGAGGCAGAAGAAAATCTGTGTATAAGTGAACTCCTGCAGTTCAAACCCATGTTGTTCAAGCATCAACTGTATTTGCATTATACTTACCAGCTGAGCATCCTTAATCCAAAAACCTGAAATCCAAAATGCTCCAATGAGCATTTCCTTTGAATATCATGCTGGTGCTGAAAAAGTTTTGAAAATTGCTTTGGGCAAGGATTTCATGACCAAGAACCCAAAAGCAAATGCAATAAAAACAAAAATAAGGAGTTGAGACTTAATTAAAGAGCTTTTGCACAGCAAAAGGAACAGTCAGCAGAGTAAATAGACAACCCACAGAGTGGGAGAAAATCTTTATAATCTATACATCTGACAAAGGGCTAATATCCAGAATCTACAAAGAAGTCAAACAAATCAGTAAGAAAGAAACAAACAATTCCATCAAAAAGTGGGCTAAGGACGTGAATAGACAATTCTCAACAGAAGATATACAATGGCCAACAAACATATGAAAAAATGCTCAACATCACTAATGATCAGGGAAATGCAAATCAAGACATCAATGCAATACCACCTTACTCCTGCAAGAATGACCATAATTTAAAAACGTAGATGTTCGTGTGGATGCGGTGAACAGGGAACACTTTTACACTGCTGGTGGGAACGTAAACTATTACAACCACTATGGAAAACAGTGTGGAGATTTCTTAAAGGGCTAAAAGTAGAACTACCATTGGATCCAGCATTCCCACTACTGGGTATCTACTCAGGAAAAAAAGTCATTATGTGAAAAAGATACTTGCACACACATATTTATAACAGTACAATTCACAATTGCAAAATCATGGAACCAACCCAAATGCCCATCAATGAGTGAATAAAGAAACTGCGGTATATTTATATGAAGGAATACTACTCAGCCATAAAAAGGAAAGAATTAACGGCATTTGCAGCAACCTGAATGAGGTTGGAGACTATTATTTTAAGTGAATTAACTCAGGAATGGAAAACCAAACATCATATGTTCTCAGTGATATGTGGAAGCTAAGCTATGAGGATGCAAAGGTCTAAGAATGATACAATGGACTTTGGGAACTTCGAGGGAAGGGTGGGGGTGTGCGAGGGATAAAAGGCTACAAATATGGTGCAGTATATACTGCTCAGGTGATGGGTGCAAAGAAATCTCACAAGTCACCCTTAAAGAACTTATGTAAGCACATACCACCTGTACCCCAATAACTTATGGGAAAATAAAAGTTTTGAATTTTGAAGCATTTCAGATTTTTGGATTAGGAATACTCAACCTATGTAGCATTTGGGGTGGGGAACCCACTGAAGATAGAAGACTCTCTTAATATTGAGGAGCAAATCCCCAGGAAGATGGAACAATTCTATGTTTCTGTGCACCTAATAACAAAGCCTTAAAGTACATAACATTTGACAGTTCTACAAAGGAAATTGACAAATCTGCAATTTTTGTGGGAATTTTTTTGTGGGAGATTTTTAATGCACTTCTCACAGTAACTAATTTAACAAGCAGGCAGAAGATCAGTAAGTACATAAAAGATTTGAACAACACAGTTCACAAATTTGACCTAGTAGACAAACAAATGTAGAATATATATTTTTAAAAGTATTCGTGAGCAGTTAGAAATTTGATCTTATACTACTCATAGAACAAGCCTCAATATAATTTCAGAGGACTGAAATTACAGAATATGTTCTCTGACCACATTGCAATTTAACTGGAAGTAAAGGCAAAAGGATAATTGGAAAATCACCATACTTTTGGAAATTAATAAATACACTTTGAAATAAACCAAGGGTCAAGAAGAAATCACAATAATGATGAAGATACAACATTTCACAACTTACGGAAAACAGCTAAAGAAGTGATTAGAGGGAAATTTATAGAATTAAATGCACTTATTGGGAAAGAAGTAAGATTAAAAATAAGCCAAGCATATATCTCACTAAGTTAGGAAAAGAATGGCAAAATAAAAGAAGTAGAAGGAAGGGGATAAACATAAGAGTAGAAATAAATGAAATATAAAATAAAAATATAATAGAGTGATCCACAAAGCCAAAAACTGGCACTTTGATAAACTTATAAAATTTAAAAGATTGGCATTTAAAGAAAAAAAGAGAAAAGACACAAATAATTCATATTAAGAATAAGAAAAAATTTTACACATCATGCAGACATTAAAAATAAGAGGTACTAGGAGCACAACTTCAGGCCACATATTTGAAAATTTAGGGCCGGGCACGGTGGCTCACGCCTGTAATCCCAGCACTTTGGGAGGCCAAGGCGGGTGGATCACGAGGTCAGGAGATCGAGACCATCCTGGCTAACACAGTGAAACCCCGTCTCTACTAAAAATACAAAAAATTAGCCAGGCATGGCGGTGGGCGCCTGTAGTCCCAGCTACTTGGGAGGCTGAGGCAGGAGAATGGCGTGAACCCGGGAGGCGGAGCTTGCAGTGAGCTGAGATCACGCCACTGCACTCCAGCCTGGGTGACAGAGCGAGACTCCATCTCAAAAAAAAAAAAAAAAATTAGATGAAATTACAAATTCCTAGAAAAATTGCAATTTGGCCAAGTGCAGTGGCTCACGCCTGTAATCCCAACACTTTGGGAGGCTGAGGGGGGTGGGTCACTTGAGGCCAGGAGTTCAAGACCAGCTTGGCCAACTTGGGAAAACCCTGTCTCTACTAAAAATACAAAGCTCAGCTGGGCGTGGTGGCACACACCTGTAATCCCAGCTACTTGGGAGGCTGAGGAGGGAGAATCACTTGAACCCAGGAGACGGAAGTTGCAGTGAGCTGAGATTGCACCACTGCACTCCAATCTGAGTGCCAAGTGAGACATTGTCTCAAAAATAAATAAATACAATTTACCAAAAACAGATGCAAATAGTAGCAAACTAAATATAGCAATATATTTAAAAAGGTAATGCATACGACCAAATTGGCTTTATTTTAGGAATGAAAGATTAGACATTTGAAAAATCAGCCAATGTCCTTTGACACATTAACAGGTTAAAGAAAGAAAATCATATGATCGGCCAGGCACAGTGGCTCACACCTGTAATCCCAGTACTTTGGGAGGTCGAGGCAGGTGGATCATGAGGTCAGGAGTTCAAAACCAGTTTGGCCAACATGGCGAAACCTCGTCTCTACTAAAAATACAAGAATTAGCCAGGCATGGTGGCATCTGCCTGTAATGCCAGCTACTCAGGAGGCTGAGGCAGGAGAATTGCTTGAACCCGGGAGGTGGAGGTTGCAATGAGCTGAGATCGCGCCACTGCACTCCAGCCTGGGTGACAGGGTGAGACTCTGTCTCAAAATAAACAAATAAATAAAAAAGAAAATCATATGATGATCTCAATAGATCAAGATAGTCTTTTATCAAATAGCCTTTGATAAAAGCCAATTCATTAAAGATTTTAAAATCTCCTAGCAAAGTAAAAATAGAGGAAACTATTTTAACCTGATAAAGGATTTAAAAAAAAACTATAGTAAATATAGTGAAAATTATTATTTTTCCTTTTGATATTGGAAGCACATCGATACTGTCCTACAGTACAGTGGAAGAGCCTAGCCAGGTCAATGAGGCAAGGAAAGTAAAATATATAAGATTGAAAACAATAATCAAGTCATTATCTACAGATGATATTACAAAAGGAATTATTAGAATTCATGAGAGTTTTGCTTTGTTTCTGAACACAGTATCAGTGTACAGCAATGAATTGCATTACCATGTGTCAGCCATAAATAAGATGAATTTTTTTTTTTAAGAGACAGAGTCTCACTATGTTGCCCAAGCTAAAGCATGGTGGGTATTTACAAGGATGATCATAACTCACTGTAACCTCAAACTCCTGGGCTCAAGTGATCTTCCTGACTCATCCTCCCAAAGTAGTGGGAGTGAGTAGCTGTGACTACAGGCTTACACCATCATGCCCAGCTAATTTTTTTTTTTAATTTTAATTTTTCTTGTAGAGACAGGGTCTTGCTATGTTGCCTAGGCTGGTCTCAAACTCCTGGGCTTGAGTAATCCTTCTATCTCGGCCTCCCAAAGCACTGGGATTATAGGTGTGAGGGACTGCACCCAGCCAACAAAATAAAATTTTTAAAAATGCACTATTTAAAATTTTTGTCTTTACGTCATAAGAATAAGTAAGTGCAAATTTATTTATTTATTTATTTATTTATTATTTATTTATTTTTGAGATGGAGTCTCACTCTGTCACCCAGGCTGGAGTGCAGTGGTGCGATCTCGGCTCACTGCAACCTCCGCCTGCCGGGTTCAAGCGATTCTCCTGCCTCAGCCTCCTGAGTAGCTGGGATTACAGGCGCCCGCCACCACACCCAGCTAATTATTGTATTTTTTAGTAGAAATGGAGTTTCACCATATTGGCCAGGCTGGTCTCGAACTCCTGACCTCAGGTGATCTGCCCACCTTAGCCTCCCAAAGTGCTGAGATTACAGGTGTGAGTCACTGCGTCCGGCCAAATTTTTAATATTCAATCAAATGTAACCTCGTTATATATTTACAATAACATTTAAATAATATCAAAAATATCACCTGTCTAGGGACAAATCTAATAATATGTGGAAGACTCTACATGGAAAACACAAAACTTTATTGGAATTTTTTTTTCTTTTTTTTTTTTGAGATGGAGTCTTGCTCTGTCACCCAGGCTGGAGTGCAGTGGAGCGATCTCAGCTCACTGCAAGCTCCACCTCCCAGGTTCACGCCATTCTCCTGCCTCAGCCTCCCAAGTAGCTGGGACTATGGGCGCCCACCAGTATGACCAGCTAATTTTTTTTTCTTTTTAATTATTAGTAGAGATGGAGTTTCATCGTGTTAGCCAGGATGGTCATGATCTCCTGACCTCATGATCTGCCTGCCTTGGCCTCCCAAAGTGCTGGGATTACTTACAGGCGTGAGCCACTGTGCTCGGCCTTTTTTTTTTTTTTTTTTTTTTTTTTTTTGAGATGGAATCTTCCTCTGTTGCTCAGGCTGGAGTGCAGTGGCAGGATCTCAGCTCATTGCAACCTCTGCCTCCCAGGTTCAAGCGATTTTCCTGCCTCAGCCTCTCAAGTAGTTGGGATTACAGGCACACGCCACCACACTCAGCTAGTTTTTGTATTTTTAGTAGAAATGGGATTTTGCCATGTTGGCCAGGCTGATCTGGAACTCCTGACCTCAGGTGATCTACCCCACCTTGGCCTCCGAAAGTGCTGGGATTACAGGCGTGAGCCACCATGCCTGGCAGAAAATTTTTAAGGACTTAAATAAATGGAGAGGTATCAGGTTTATGAATTTTGAAAACTCAATATTTTAAAGATGTCAGTTCATCCTAAATCGATATATTTATCAATTCAGACTCCATCAAAATACTAACCATTTTTTTGGAGTGGAATTTGAGAAACTCTTTCAAATTTTACATGGGATGCAAATGACCAAGAATAAGCAAAAAGTTTTGAGGAAGGAAAATGATATCAGCATTTGTTCTATGGTACATCAAGCATTATTTTAAAATGTGGTGTTAGCAAAGAGATTGACAACTAGACCAATGGAACAGAATAGAGGGACCCAAAATAGATCCATGCACCTGTTTTTTGACAAAAGCGGCATTATAGAGTAGTAATGTGAGGACAATTTTTTCAACAGATTACATTGGGATTACTACTTTACACCAAATATGAAAAAAAAAAAACAATTCCATGTGGATTGTAGACATGACTATGAGGCAAAATAATAATACCACTGGTGTTCAGTGCGTAAGTATAAAATGGGAAATATAAGCGGAAAAACATACAAGGTAAGAAGTAAAAAGGGTACACACAGTGAACCATGGAAAGGAATCCAGTTGGCAAGGACATCACCACCTTAATGCTCTACATTATTCTAGGGAAGTGGGGACAGCAGTCAGTCTACTGTGTAATAGTGGAGGTTCCTGGGCCAGAAAGTAGTCTTTTTTGCAAAGGAAGATCTTTTGGAGTTCAGTTTCTGCTGTCAGCTTGCTTTTATACTGAGCTAAGTTACCAGAGGGAGGAGGAAATCAGTCCTCAGATTTGTTTCTCCTCAAAGATAGTATTAGGAAAATATTATCGGGACCTCGGATTAGGAAAATGTTTATTTATAAGGACCCAAAAAGCACCAACTACAAAGAAAAAGATTGATATAAATAACTACACTAAAATTAATAATTTCCGCTCATTAAAAGGTACCACTGAGAGAGTAGAAGACAAATTACAAAAGGGGGAGGTATTTAAAACACAGGCGGGGCACGGTGGCTCACGCCTGTAATCCCAGCACTTTGGGAGGCCGAGGCGGGCGGATCACAAGGTCAGGAGATCGAGAACACCCTGGCTAACACGGTGAAACCCCGTCTCTACTAAAAATACAAGAAAAAAAATTAGCTGGGCGTGGTGGCGGGCGCCTGTAGTCCCAGCTACTCGGGAGGCTGAGGCAGGAGAATGGCGTGAACCCAGGAGCCAAAGCTTGCAGTGAGCTGAGATCGCATCACTGCACTCCAGCTTGGGCGACAGAGCGAGACTCCGTCTCAAAAACATAAATAAATAAAATAAAACACAAATAAGAATAGGTTCATAACCACCATATACAAAGAACACATTTAAAAAAAACCCAGTAGAATAAAAATGATCAAGGCCAGGCGTGGTGGCTTGTGCCTGTAATTCCAGCACTTTGGGACGCCAAGGCCAGTGGACTGCTTAAGGCCAGGAGTTTGAGACCAGCGTGGCCAACGTGGCGAAACCCCGTCTCTACTTAAAAAATACAAAAATCAGCTGGGCATGGTGGCATGTGCCTCTAGTCCCAGCTAATTGGGAGGCTGAGGCAGGAGAACTGCTTGAACCCAGGAAGCAGAGGCTGCAGTGAGCTGAGATCGAGCCACTGCACTCCAACCTTAGTGACAGGGCGAGACCCTGTCTTAAAAAATATATATATATTATATATATTATATAAAATATATATTATATATATTATATAATATATAATATATATAATATATATTTCATATAATATATATAATATATATAAAGAAAAAAAAGATCAAGACTTGAAAAGGCACTTCACCAAAGAGAAAATTCAGTTCAAATGGTGTATGTGTGTGTGTGTGTGCATATAACATTACATATATATACAGACATAATTTAAATATATGAAAAACTGATCAAACAGTAATCAAGATACTGCATATTAAAACTGCAATGATATGTCTTTATACTCCAGCATAATGCCTAAATCAGAGAGAAGAACAATACTATGTTTTGGCAAGGATATGGAATAATTGGAACTCTTTAATACTAGGAGAAAAAAATTGGATACAACACTTTAACAAATAGTTTAGACTTATCTAATAAAGTTATAGAACCATATATTCTTTATATTCTTTGAGTCAAAGATTCATTTCCTTTTTCTTGGGGTTTTTTTTTTTTGACTGGATCGCACTCTGTCACCCAGGCTGGAGTGCAGTGCAATGGTGCTCTAATGGCTCATTGTAGCCTCAACTTCCTGAACTCAAGGCATCCTCCCACTTAGACCTCCCGAAGTGCTGGGATTATAGGCGTGAGCCACCACACCCGGCCCCAAATTCACTTCTAAGTATATGCTCTATGGAAAAACAAAGACACATAGCAGCATTATTTGTAATAGTCACAACCTAGAAACCACCCAAATATCAATTAACAGCAGAATGGATAAGTTAATTGTGGTATATTCATACAATGCAATACTGTACAATAATTAATATGAAGCAATTATAATGGTGTTGAAATAAATTACCTTGTGTAAGTACATGATGTAAATTCTTTTACATTATGTCAAATAATACATAATGTATCGTATCATTTATAGGACTGAAATACAAGAAAAAACAAATTGTAATATTTAGGGATATATACTGAAGTAGTAAGTCTGTAATGGAAAACAAGGATGTGGTTGCCATACAAGTCAGGATAGTGCTTAATATAGTTGGGAGTTATAGGGTAGGGACTGGGAAGAGTCATGTGCAAGGCTTCTGGAATGCTGAAAATATTTTATTTATTTATTTATTTATTTATTTATTTATTTTGCGATGGCATCTTGCTTTGTCACCCAGGCTAGAGTGTGGTGGCGCGATCTCGGCTCACTGCAACCTCTGTCTCCTGGGTTCAGGCGATTCTCCTGCCTCAGACTCCCAAGTAGCTGGGACTACAGGCACACGCCACCACAGCTGGCTAATTTTTGTATTTTTAGTAGAGATGGGGTTTCACCATGTTGGCCAAGCTGGTCTCAAACTCCTGACCTCAGGTGGTCCACCTGCCTCAGCCTCCCAAAGTACCGGGATTACAGGCATGAGCCACCGTGTCCAGCCTGAAAATATTTTTTATTTTTTGATTCAGATGGTGGTTATAGGGATGTTCACCTTACAATAATTTCTCATCCTGTATATTTATGTTTTCTTTTCTTTTCTTTTTTATTTATTTCTTTCTTTTTTTTTTGTTTTTGAGACAAGGTCTTACTCTGTCACCCAGGCTGGAGTGCAGTGGCATGATCTCAGTTCACTGCAACCTCCAACTCCCGGGTTCAAGCAATTCTCCTGCCTCAGCCTCCCGAGTAGCTGGGACTACAGGCCCCTCACACCACGCTCAGCTAAGTTTTGTATTTTTAGTAGAGACAAGGTTTCACCATATTGGCCAGGCTGGTCTTGAACTGACCTCAGGCGATCCACCCGCTTCAGCCTCCCAAAGTGCTGGGATTACAGGCTTGAGCCACTGCGTTCAGCCTATTTGTGTTTTCTAAAATTTCCCTCTATATATTATATTCATAACAAGAAAGGTTAAAATGGAAAGCATAGGCTTTGGGGCCATATAATCATGAATTTAAATTCTACTTCTGAGGTTAACAGATGGTGCTATACTTTTATTTTTAAAACTTATATAATGTATGTGAAGTGTCTAACATGTAATGAATGCTCAACCTTTGTTAACCCTCAATTCCTTCTGGTATCCATTAAACCTATCAAAGAATAAGTACTGGTATGCTAATCTTCAAAGAGGGTGTGATGGCCTTCAAGATGGCCCCCAATCATTCTTTCTCCCAACATTGACATCTTCAAGTAGCACTGTCCTATGTTGAATAGGACTGACCTGTGCAACCAATAGGATGTTGAGAAAATGATAGAGTTGAACTTCAAGGTTAGGCCATAAAAGAGATTGTGGCCTCTATCTTTACCTCTCTTGGATCATTTGCTCTTGAAGAATCCATCTGCCATGTTGTGAGGATACTTAAGTAGCCCTAAGGCGAAGACCACACAGCAAGGAACTGAGACCTTTTGACAACAACCTGTACCAATTCACCATTCCTTTGAGTCAGCTATCTTAAATGGGATCCTCTGGTCCCAACAAGCCTTAAATGACTGCAACCCCAGCTAATATCTTGACTATAGCCTTATAAGAGATCCTGAGCCAGACCACCCACTTTTCTTTTTCTTTTTCTTTTTTGAGACAGGGTTTTGCTGTGTTGCCCAGGCTTGAGTGCAGTGGTACAATCTTAGTCACTGCAACCTACACTTCCCAGGCTCAAGCCACCCTCCCACCAGCCTCCCGAGTAGCTGGGACTACAGGTGCATGCCACCACACCCAGATAATTTTTTGTATTTTGTGTAGAGTTGGGGTTTCTCCATGTTGCTCATGTTGGTCTCGAACTCCTGGACTCAAGTGATACACCTGCCTTGGCCTCCCAAATTGCTGGGATTACAGGTGTAAGCCACCATGCCTGGCCCAGAAACATGCACTTAAGCTACTTTTAACTTCCTGACTCAGAAAAATTGTATATAATAGTAAATGTTTATTTTTGTGTTACTCTCCTAAGTAATTTGTTATGCAGCAACAGATAACCAGTACAAAGAAGCAAGAAAGTAGGAAACTGAGGAATCTGTGACTTAGTCTGAAAGTTGACTTTGGGGGAGAGGATTTCCAAAAGATAAACAAGGGAGCAAAAAGTAGGCTGAAATACTGAAGCAAAGAAGGTAAAGGAGATTGCTCAGAGCGGTACTGGGCTAAGAAAAGGCTGTGTATTGAGGAGAAGAGTCTATATGGGATTCTCCAACAAGGCTTTATTAAGAACACAGCATTTTCTCTCAGTGTGTATCATTGGAATGCCCACTCCTTGCCAGGTATGGACCAACAATAAGGATACAGAAATGAATACAAAAGAGTCCCCAAAGGACAGTCTGGTGGAGAAATAAGCAAACTAACATTTATAATACAATCTAAATACTAAACTACCGTACAATGACCAAAATAGAAAAGATCTATCAGCCCTAAAATAAATTTGGGACACTTCCTAATGAAGGTGACATCTAAGCTGAGTTTTGAGAGATAAGACAAATGGAAGAAGTGGTAATGGAGGAGACAGCAGAAGAATGTGGGACAACAAAGAGACATGCGCAAGGATGTGGCAGTGAAGACTTTGCAGGTATGCTGCAAGGGGAGAGGAGCGGGGAGGAATGAGACTGGAGAAGTAGCCTGTAGTTTCCCATGTGCACTGAAGTAAGAAAGGAGGCAGAGAGACCCGTTAGGAAGCTATTGGTGTGTTAAGAGAGGTGGAGTGGGAAGGGATGAATTACAGAAGTAGAATCGACAGGTCTTAGTTATCAAATGGGTATGGAATCATGACACTCCCTGAGATACAAAATCGAGAAAGAGATTCACGGTGAGGAAAGAATTGAGTTGAGTTTAAAATTAGGAACCTTAAAGTTCAGGATTATCCTAAGGAGAGAGCTGGATGCTGTGGTGAGCACCTTTAATCCCAGCTACACAGGAAGCTGAGGCAGGAAGATCATTTGAGCTCGGGTATTTGAGACTAGCCTAGGCAACATAGCAAGACCTTGTCTCAAAAAAACAAACGACAAAAGAAGAAAAGAACTGGCAGGGAGGGAAATTCTGAACTTCTTTTCCTATTCATGTCTTTCTTTTTACAGTTAAGCTTTCCAAACGAGGTGCCTACTTTTTTTTTTTTTTTTTTTTTGAGACAGGGTTTTTCTGTGTTGCCCAGCTGGAGTGCAGTGGCAGGATCAAAGCTCACTGCAACTTCCGCCTCCCCAGCTCAAGCAATCCTCCTTCCTCAGCACCCCACCCCCTACCAATAGCTGGGACTACAGACACATGCCACTACACCCGTTTAATTTTTGTATTTTTTGTAGAGACAGGGTTTCACCATGTTGCCCAGGCTGGTCTTGACCTTCTGAGCTCAAGCCATCTGCCTGCGTCGGCTTCCCAAAGTGCTGGAATTATAGGAATGAGCCACTGCGCCCTGCTGATATATTTTCTTAAGCATAACATTTTAAATAATAAACATACAAGGCCATTTTCTAGACAAAGCATTAAATATTTAAGATCTAAATCTTAAATTTTAAGATTTTTAATTATCTCCAAACTTACTCTAAGCCTTTTGATGGTTATAAAAGTCACACAACAATGGATGTGGAGATTTGTCATCTCAAGGGAGCAGAGATTTCTAGGTTGAAGAATATATGATAGAATAGTTACTTACTGCCACAGGTTCAAACTGGGATGTGGAACCTGAAGACTACATGCTCCCAGGATGATCCTACCTGATTCCCAGAAGGGAAGACTGTCCTTTCTTATTATTGCTGTTGAATAGGCAACTCTTAAGTCAACACATTTTAGCTGAGATTTTTAATCAGCTATCTTCTTTTTTTTGGTCTAATTCTGCTACAACTCTATTGCCATTTTAGTAATGGTATATTATTTTTAAATATTTTAATTTAAAACTTAAAAATGTTCACCAATCTTTTGATGTATGATTGACAAGTCTGGACGGAAGGGCTTGTCTAGACAAGGTTCAAAGATTGGTGAGAATGATCACGTAAGTGATTCTTTATTCACGACTGAACCTGTACAAAAGCAGTGAACAAAATATTTACACAACCAAAGATATGAATAAATGTGGTTCCCCAAAGCCTACCTTTATTCTTCATGGTGGTATACCCAAAGACCAACAGTCTGAGATGCCCTTGGAAATGAAAAATCTGCTAGGTCAGGAGCGCTAGAGCAGTAGGTCAACTGCCTTTTATATCATTTAAAGCTGGAGTGAGGCAAGTGAGGCAACCACAGCCCTGCTTACGAGTCTACCCTATTATTATATGAGAAAATCCCTACGGTGCCGTAATTTAATACTCTGGATTACAGTTCATATGGCTTCAACAAGCCTATATGAAGTTTCAGAGCATCACACCCAGCCATGGGTTTTCAAAGCAGAAAAGCCTTTTCTTTGAATTTTGGAATTCATATTTCTGGGGCTTCAGGACTATTTAATTAAATTACATAATTAGAGTAACGTATAACATGTACGACTGGAAAAACAGGTTTTGGAGCAAATCCATATGACTAATAGCAAGCAGGATGCATCCCAACTTCTGTCAGCAGAAGTACATGACTACGCTGGAAAATAGCCTACTGGTTGAAAGTGTTCAGTATGTCATGGCTTTAGCCTATTTTACAAAGGGAATAGTGAGAATGTAGCTTACTACAGTGCATTAGGTAAAAGGATACAGGTCAAGAACATTTCTACTCTATGTAGGCATGTAAACAATACGAATTTGTTCTGTGTTAGAGTTTGGGAGGATCCCTCCATCTGTTCATATTTTTGTAATTACTTTGTAGAGCTGCCACATCCTTAAGGAGAAGTTCCTCAGTTGTTATGGATTCTCCATTAATAACTTTAAGTGGACACTCATGGCAGAGATAATGCTATATGTTCACTTTTCTCTTCCTGGGTGCCTAGGGAGTTAGGTTGCAACCTTTCTAGAAGTTTGGCTGGTGAGATGTGGGTGGAACTGATATTAGCCATTTTCAGGCCCTGGCCCTTAAAAACTTCTTGGGCTGTCTAGGTGCAGTGGCTCACACCTGTAATCACAGCATTTTGGGAAGCTGAGACGAGAGGATTGCTTGACCCCAGGACTTTGAGACCAATCTGGGTAACAACGAGACCCTGTCTCTACAAAAATAAAAAATTAGCTTGGTATAGAGGCACTATATTCCCAGCTACTCGAGGCCAAGGCAGGAGGATTGCTTGAGCCTGGGAGGTGGAGACTGCAGTGAGCTGTGATTGTGCCATTGCACTCCAGTCTGGGTGACAGAGTGAGACCCTGTCTCAAAATCAAAACAAAAATGAAACCAAAAAAACTTCTTGGGCAACCTTCCTGTCTTATCTTTACTACTGTTACCTTAGAGGCTTCATGATTTGGATGGTATAGCTACAGCATGGTGGAAGTCTTCCCGAACCACAAGAAGTGTCACAGGACTGAGAAATAAACTTTTATGATATTAAGTCACTACAATTTGGAGGTTTGTCATTTGTGGCAGATAGTGTTGATTACTGTGAAAAATACAGTAACATACAACATAATGTGAAATGAAAATAAAAACTCAGAACCCCAATTCACTATGCCAAAGGGAGAAAAAATTAAGCTGAAAGCTGAGTCATGCAGGAAGCTGCCTTTCCTGTTGTTCATAAGCAGAGAGCTACAGATGAAAGGTTCAATATCTCCAAAGGTTCAATATCTCTACTCTGTGTTCACCTTATCTTATGTGAAGTGCCAATTTACTGAGCATGAGACCAGTACATAATTGACCCTTCCCCTACCTGTTTCTTTTCTCTTGCAACATGTGGATTACCATACCTTCCCTCTTTTCCATCCAGTCCACTTTTCCGCATTAAATAGTGAAGCCCTCAAATTCTTCTTTGGAGAAAGGCACAGACCACAGACTTTTTATGATTCCGTGTTCTTGTCTTCTGGGAATGTCCTTAACCTTGGCAAAATAAACTTCTAAATTGATTGAGACCTGTTTCAGATACTTTTTGGTTTATAATAACATCTATGAAATTTGTCCATATTGTTGCATATATCAGTAATTTGTTTTTTTAATTACTATGTAATATTACATTGTTTGAATTTACCAAATTTGTTTATTCATTTTGTTCTTAATGGACATTTGGGCTTGTGATGTTGTGAAATATATACAGTATTTGGTCTTCCTCCCTGTTTTCTGGCATACAACTCCAAAGTGATACGTGACTTTTTGTGTGCTAACAAGTTGACTGATGGCTGGCCACCCCTAGGTAACTTCAGGATGGGGGCTAGTCACTGGAAAGACTAAGCCATCATTAGAGAGTTGGTACTTTCGGTCCCACCTGACAAAAACTTGTCTCGGCAGAAAACTACAAACCAACCTCTTCTATGAATATGATGCATAAGTTTAAAATAAAATCTTTGTAAACAAAATTCAACAGCACTTTGCAAAGACAATACATTGTGACCAAGAGTTTATTCCAGAAATTCAAGAGCGTTTTATTATTACAAAATTCATTAGTGTAATTCATCTTATTAATAGAACTAAGGCAAAAAAGCAGCCAGGTGCAGTGGCTCACGTCTGTAATCCCACATTTTGGGAGGTGAGGTGGGAGGATTGCTTTGAGACCAGCAGTTTGAGACCAGCCTGGGCAACACAGTGAGACTCCATCTCTTAAAAAAAAAAAAAAAAAAAAGTCTGGCACGGTGGTGCAAATCCTAGCTACCCAGGAGGCTGAGGTGGGAGGATCGCTTGAGCCCAGGAGTTTGTGGTTGCAGTGAGCTATGATTGTGTCACTGCACTCCAGCCTGGGTGACAGAGCGAGACACTGTCTAAACAAAACAGAAAACCTAAAAGAACTAAGGAGAACAAGTATATCACGATCTCCACAAATGTAGGAGAATTATCTGGCAAAATTCAACATCCTTTAATGTTAACTCTAAATAAGAATTGAAAGACGCTTCCTTAGTATGACTATATTTATGTGTCTGTATACACACACACACACACACACATACATACTTCAGCTCAAAAGACAGCATTTACTTTTAAAAAGTGTTCCTTCTAAAGTCAGAAATAGAGAATGCTCACTAGCTTCTCTGTCTTTAACAGTGTATAGGTGTTAATAAGAGAAAGGGGAAGAAGCATTGTGAAAAAAAGAGGTTAAGCTATTTCTATTTGGATATGATATAACTGTGTATCTGGAAAACCCAAAAGAATCAACTGCTACAAACAATAAGATAATAGATAAAATAACGTGTTAAAACTGTTACACAAAACCCAATAGCTTCATATATATTACAAAGAAAAGCCAGTTAGAAGATATAATAGAAGATCTTTGCCATAGCATAAATTAATAAATAAATTACTCATGTTTGAACTAAACAAAAAATATTTAATACACCCATAAGGAAAATTATAAGCCACTTTCAAAGACTCACAAGTTGACATAAATAGAGATGTTCCTGGATTGAAAGGCTCAACGTCATAAAGACCACAGCTTACTAATCATCTCCTGTGCCAGTAAATCTTTTTTCTCAGGCATGGCAATCTGGTTATCAAGTTCATTTTGAAGAACATGGAGCTCTAGGTTGGCATGGAGCTAAAAGTTTGTAAACTTGCTGTGTTGTCAAGAATATGTTGTCAACGTATTCTCATGCATTGTAAATTGAAGTATAAATTGACATAAATAGAGACCAATTTGAAAATGCATAATAAAATTATAATGTATAGATACCTTGACCCAGAAATCCCACTCATTCTTGTAGATAATAACATATCTATGGGAAATATTATTTCAACTGATATTGCAGCATTGTTTATAACAGCAAAAGTGATGGGCACCTAAACATTTATCAATGGTATGGTCATGCAGTGGAATACGTAGCACTTATTAGTAAGAATGATGGATCAATACATATCTGCTATGGAAATGACTACAACATACTTTAGAAAAATTAAACAGAGCTAGACACCAGATTATATTGTATGTAGCTTGCTATTGTTTGCAAGGGGAAAATAATATGTATGATTATACATTTAAGTATGTAGACTCATATCTGGAAGAATACACAAAAAATAGTTAATAGTGTTAATAGTATTGCCCTCTGAAGAGAGGAACTCAGAGGCTAACGGGTATGGACAGAACAGAGGCTTTCATTTCAGGGAACAGTATTGTACCTTTTCAATTTTTTAACATACAGATGCATTATCTATTAAATACATATTGGCCAGGATCCCTGGCTCACATCTATAATCCCAGGACTTTAGGAGGCTTAGGTGGGAGGATCACTTAAACCAAGGAGTTTGAGACCAGCCTGGGCAACATGGCAAGATCTCATCTCTACAAAAAAATTTAAAAAATTAGCTGGGTGTGGTGGTGCCCACCTGTGGTCCCAGCTACTTGGGAGGCAGAGGTGGGAGGATCACTGGAGCCCATGAGGTCGAGGCTGCAGTAAGCCATGATCATGCCAGTGCACCCCAGCCTGTGTGACAGAGCAAGACCTGTCTCAAAATAAATAAATACATACATCATAAAATAAATACATAAATAAATATTTACATCTTTTCTCCAATACATGCCAACTGCAAATAGCTGCCAATATTGTGATTTCTGCCAATTTCTCTCTGTAGATCAGTTTTTGCTTTGTTTTATGTTTCAAGGCAGTTTTATAACTAATACAAATACACTTATGACTTACGTGTTGTGTTCCTTTCATCTTTATGTAGTCCCCCTCTGTATCAATGTTTTTGCCTTAAATTCTATTTTGTCTAATACTACTTACTATTAGCTTTCTGTTCATATGTATTTTCTGTAATTTGTAATTGCTTCTGTTTTATTTTCAATTTTTCTTCTCTTTTTGATGTAGGGTCTCACTCTGTCACCCAGGCTGGAGTGAAGTGGTGCCATCGCAGCTCACTGCAACCTTCGCCTTCTGAGCTCAAGCCATTCTCCCTCCTCAAGTGATCTGCCCATCTCAGCCTCCCCAGTAGCTAAGACTACAGGTGTGCGCCACCATGCCTGGTTAATTTTTGTATTTTTTGTAGAGATGGAGTTTCGCCATGTTGCCCAGACTAGTCTTAAACTCCTGGACTCAAGTGATCCACTGACCTCATCCTCCTGAAATGCTGGGTTTACAGGTGTGAGCCACTGCGCCTGGCCTATTTTCAATCTTTCTATGTTGTTTCAGGATTATCTTCTGTAAGATGTATGTGGTTGGATATTTTTAATCCATTGTCTGAGTTTTCCTCTTTAGTACGTGAGTTTAATGCATTTGCATTTATTGTGATTACTAATACCTTTAACTTTATATGTGTATATTTTGTGATTCTGGTACTGTTTTGTTTTTTTTTAATTTTTTTCTCTTTCTCTGCTTTATGTTGGATTATTAACATTTTTTATAGTTCCCCTTTGATTTTCCTTTGCTAGTTTGGGAACTATAAGCTATATTTCTCTTCTTTTAATCATATCTTTAACTCTTTAACTTCACTTATTTGTATCAGTTATCAATTGCTGTCTAATGAATTACCCCAATATTTAGAGGCTTAAAACAACAATAAACATTTGCCTCGGCATGGTGGCTCATGCCTGTAATCCCAGCACTTTGGGAGGCCGAAGTGGGCAGATCACTTGAGATCAGAAGTTCAATACCAGCCTGACTAATATGGTGAAACCCCGTCTCTACTAAAACTACAAAAATTAGCTGGGCGTGGTGGCAGGCACCTGTAGTCCCAGCTACTCGGGAAGCTGAGGCAGGAGAATCGCTTGAACCTGGGAAGCAGAGGTTGCAGTGAGCTGAGATTGTGCCACTGTACTCCAGCCTGGGAGACAGAGTGAGACTCCATCTCAAACAAACAAACAAGAAGAAAACAATAAACGTGTCACCTCACTCAGTTTTGGTGGGTAATAAGTTCAGGAGGGACTTAATTGGGGTGCTCTGGCTTGGAATCTCTCATGCCTTGTCAAGATGTCAGCTGGCCTACAGTCATTTGAGGCTTCACTGGGCCTGGAAGACACTCTCAAGGACCCATGTAGCTGGCAAGTTGTTGAGGCAGGAGGCCTTAGTTCCTTACCATGTGAACCTCTCGATACAGCTGTTGGATAATCCTCATTATATGGCATCTGGTCTTCCCTAGAGGAAGGTTTCTCTACCTCAGTACTATTGACATTTTGTACTTCATAATTTGCTGCTGTAGGGGGCCAGAGGTGCTGTTCTATTTAGGATGTTTAACAGCATCCTTGACCTCTACCCACTACATGGCAGTAGCGCTCCCAGTTGCGACAATCAAAAATGTCTCCCTAGACATCTCCAAATGGTCCCTGGGGTGAGCATGGGGGACAAAATCATCCCCAATTGAGAATCATTGCCATAGAGCCAATGCTTCGAGAGAGACAGAGAGACCACGGTGGAAATTGCCACATCTTTGACGAAGTAGCCTCAGGAGTCAAAGCCCTCTCACTTCTGCTGTATTTTATGTGGCACACTGGGAAGCCACGATTCAGTGACAATACCAGGAGGTGAGGATATTGGGAGCCATCATAGGAGGCTGGCTACCACACTACTTAAATATAAAAACTTCCAAGGCTAAAGCTTTTCAGTATCTTTACCCTTCTACTGAACCTTTGCATGCTATAATTATCCATTGAATACTCCCTATCCCTATTTTCTTATTTTTGTCCAGGGTTTCAGTTTAGTTTTAGTTTCTTCTAAAAATTATTTTTAGAGTTCACATTTAATTAAATTTAACAACATATTTTATCAAGTTCTGTGTTCTCTCATGCCTTACGTCCCACTCCTTTAAAGTTCATTTCTCTTGCTAACTCACACCCTTTGGTAGTTCTTTCAGTGAGGCTCAGAAGAGAATACTCTCTCCCATTCTTTATATGCTGTTTCATCCTCACTTTTTTTTTTTTTGAAACAGAATCTCGCTCTGTCACCAAGGCTGGAGTGTAGTGGTGCCATCTCGGTTCACTGCAACCTCCACCTCTCGGCTTCAAGTGATTATCCTGCCTCAGCCTCCTGAGTAGCTGGGATTACAGGTGTGCGCCACCAAGCCCACCTAATTTTTGTATTTTTAGTAGAGACAGGGTTTCACCATGTTGGCCAGGCTGGTCTCAAACTCCTGGCCTCAAGCGATCCACCCACCTCGACCTCCCACAGTGCTGGGATTACAGGCGTGAGGCACTATGCCTGGCCCATCCTCACACTTGAATGATAGTTAAGCTGCATATAGATTTTTAGGTTGACAATTACAGTTGACCCTTGAACAACATGGGTTTGAACTGCACGGGTCCACTACGACAGGGATTTTTTCCAACCAAACACAGATGAAAATACAGCATTAGTGGGATGTGAAACCCACTTATATGGAGGGCTAACTTCCTATATGCAGGTTTTTAGGGTAGACTGTGGGACTTGAGTATGTAAGGATTTTGTTATACACCCAGTGGGTGGTGGGGGATCTTGGAACCAATCTGCTGTATGTACTGAGAAAAGACTGTATTTACTTTCAGCAATTTGAAGCAATATTCCTATATGTATAATGATTTTTTAATAGATAATTTAGTAGAGAGGCTTTTAGCAATTTATCTATATCTTTGATGTTTTTCAGTGTTACTTTTTTTTTTTTGTCCAGGCTGGAGTGCAGTGGCGCGATCTCAGCTCACAGCAGCCTTGACGAACTTGGGCTCAAGCTATCCTCCCATCTCAGTCTCCCGAGTAGCTGGGACTACAGGCGCACACCATCATATGTGGCTAATTTTTGTAGTTTTTGTAGAAATGAGGCTTTGCCATGTTGCCTAGGCTGGTCTATAACTACTGAGCTCAAGCAATCCACCTGCCTCAGCCTCCCAAAGTGCTGGGATAACAGGCGTGAGCCTCCATGCCCAGCCTACTTGTTTGAATATAAAGGTGTGGATTTTTCTTTATTCTGCAGAAGTGGACTTTCAATCTGAAGATTCATATGTTCCTTTAGTTCTTGAGTCTACTCAGCTATTATCACTTTCAGTGCAATTTTTCAAGACGGAATCTTGCTCTGTCTCCCAGGCTGGAGTGCAATGGCATGATTTCATTGCAACCTCCCCCTGCCAGGTTGAAGCGATTCTTCTGTCTCAGCCTCCTGAGTAGCTGGGACTACAGGCACCAGCCACCATGCCCAGCTAATTTTTGTATTTTTAATAGAGACGAGGTTTCACCATGTTGGCCAGGCTGGTCTCAAACTCCTGACCTCAGGTGATCTGCCCGCCTCAGCCTCCCAAAGTGTTGGGATTACAGGCGTGAGCCACTGCACATGGCCTTAATGCTGTTTTTCTATAATTCCTTTATAGTCTCTTCTTCTGAACTCCAATTAATTGTATGTTATTTTTTCTGTCCTGTCTCATATTTTGTCTTTTTGTAATGTGTTTTGAATGCATTTTTCAATATTATCTTCCAAGTTCACTACTCAGATTTGTCCAGTCTTACATTTACCCTATTATTATTATTATTATTATTATTTTTTGATTTAATTCTTCAGCTAAAACAGCAGAAGAGGTGATTTATTATATGGTTGTTACACTCGGCCACAAATAAACACAGAAATAGTCCAGAATGTCACAGGTCCAGGGCAGAGGACCAACATGGGCATTTTGTTTATGAGCAAGGTGGGTTTCAGAGGTGATTGGCGATCAGAGGGCGATGAAGTTCTAGATCCATTGAGACAAGCTCTAGACAGTAGCATGCAGTCCCACAACTTGTACCAGCATCCCCAGCATCTGGCATTCCATGTTTCTGCTCCTGTGGCCTCCACGGTGCAACAAGCCGGCAGTTTACTTGGACCTCTGCCTCATCTTTCTTCTTTTGCGCTTCAGCCTGCGCATTCGCTTCTTCCTCCACTTGGCTTTCATGGTGCGGGGTTTCCAAGAAAATGGCGCTAAGGCCGAGAGCTATTATTATTATTATTATTGTTATTTTTAAAAAATAGCTTCACTGAGGTGGGAAATGGCGGCTCACACCTGTAATCCTAGCACTCTAGGAGGCTGAAGCAGGAGGATTGCTTGAGGCCAGGAGTTTGAGACCAGTCTCTATAAATTTTCTTTTGTAATTAGCTCAGCATGGTGGTAGGCACCTGTAGTCCTATCTACTTGGGAGGCTGAGGTGAGAGGATGGCTTGAGCCCAGGAGTTCATGCCACTGGAGCCCAGCTTGGGGGACAGAGTGAGATCCTGTCTTGAAAAAATAAATAAATGGGCGGGGTGCAGTGGCTCATGCCTGTAATCCCAGCACTTTGGGAGGCTGAGGTGGGTGGATCACTTGAGGTCAGAAGTTCAAGACCAGCCTGGCCAACATGGCAAAACTCCATCTCTACTAAAAATACAAAAATTAGCTGGGTGTAGTGGCAAGTACCTGTAATCCCAGCTACTAGGGAGGCTGAGGCAGGAGAATCGCTTGAACCTGGGAGGCGGAGGTTGCAGTGAGCCAAGATCGTGCCACTGCACTCCAGCCTGGGCAACAGAGCAAGACTCTGTCTCAAAAAAAAAAAAAGAAAAGAAAAGAAAAAATAAATGAAAAGTTTCACTGAGGTGTAATTTACTTACCATTTAATTTTATTTCTATTTTTTTATTGAAGTAAAACATACATATATAATTTGCCATCTTTACCATTTTATATACAGTTTTAAATGTACAATTCAATGGTTTTTGATCTGTTTATGAAGTTGTACAACCATTATCACAATCCAGTTTTAGAAGATTTCTTTCACCACAAAATGATCCCTTATGCCCATTTGCAGTCCACCTTTGTCCCTACCTCTAGCCCCAGGCACCACTAATATACTTTCTGTTTCTATATATTTGCCTTTTCCGGACATTTCATATAAACATAATTATACAGTATGTGTTATGCACTTGGTTTCTTCAAGGTTCATTTTGTAGCCTGTATCCGTTTTTTTGTTCCTTGATACTGCTGAAAGTATTCCATTATATAGATGTACCACATTGCGTTTATCCCTTCACTAGTTGATGGACATTTGGATTGTTTCCACTTTTTGACAATTATGAATACTGCTGCTATTAACGTGTACCAGTCTTTGTGTACACACACACAAAAAAACAAAATTAAAAATAAATTCATTATGAAAGGTGAAAAATACTGATCTAAAGTAACATGAGGCTGGTGTGGTGGCTCACACCTGTAATCCCAGCATTCTGGGAAGCTGAAGCAGGAGGATCACTTCAGCCCAGGAGACCAGCCTGGGCAACAAGGAAGACCCCATCTCTACCAAAAATTTAAAAAGTAGCCAGGGGCTTAGTGATGTGCTCCTGTGGTTCCAGCTACTCAGGAGGTTGAGATGAGAGAATCACCTGGGCCCTGGAGGTTGAGGCTGCAATGAGCTGTGATGGCGCCACTGTACACCAGCCTGGGCAACAGAGCAAGACCTTGTCTCAAAAAAAAAAAAAAAAAAAAAAAAAGGCAACATGAGGTTGTATATGAGGTTGTGAGTTTATCACCTCAGACTCCTCAGGACATGAGAACAGTGTGGCCACAGGACCTCAAGTGTGTTTGCAGTCTGGAGCTCCCTGTATAGCATTTGTGGTGGGTTAGAGACTATATATGGGTTTGCCTTTGGTAGGGTCCATTCTTCTCAAGATCCTGGATATTGTCTGGCTCTGTGCAGGAGATATGTGGAGTACCAGTGAGGGCCCTAGTAGCCCCCACCCCACCTCCAGGGGTCATGGGTCTCCCCTCCTCACCGTGAAGAGGATGTGCATCTTGTTTCTTTGCGGAAAAGGGTCATGGCAAGACTGACTAATGGGTGTGATGAGTGGGCCGGAAGACAGAGTTCTGGGGTGAAGGTACAAGGGTAGCCTGGGAGGTGCCCTGATCCCTGAGGGAAGCTAACTGCCACACGCCCCAGCTGGAGGACTAAGAAAACAGCCCAAATGCTCGCGGTTTGAGAGAAACTTCAGAGCCAGCTGGCAGAGTTAACTTGTGCCGTGACTCCCCAGGAAGGCTGAGGTGGGAGGAATCCAGGACCAAAGACAGATGTTTCCCTGGGGATGTGCTTGGGGTTCACACATGGGAAGGCCAGGAGTCAACTTTCTTCTAAGGCACCAGAGACATCTCCAACCCATCCCACAGGCATCCAAGTCTCCTAAGGGCCAACGGACGCACAGCATCCCCCAGAAAGGGAGAACTTGCCAAGCCTACTCCAGGCCTCTGCATTTGTGACTCTTGCCAGTTCCAGTGCCTTCCTCTGGCTGGCTCCTTCTCATCAGTTAGGCCTCAGCTCAAACCTCCCTAGAGTGGCCATTGCTAATGTACCCCCACCCTCGGCCAAGTCATCCTCTACCTCCTTCACTTGTTGGGTTTTCCTAAGGCATGGGTCCATTTCTCATTCCCCTATCCTATGTGAACATCAGTTCTGTGGGAGCAGGGACCACATTCATCTTGTTCACTGCTGTACCCCAAGCCCCTAGAACAAGGCCTGGCATGAAGCAGAGACTCATACACGTTTCCTCTTCAGAGGAAAGGAAGTGGCCAACACTGTGCCATCTGAGGTGACCTGCATTGCATCCCAGGTGGGGCTGTTACACCCTCCTGCAGGCAGGGAAGTGGCGCAGAGGAGACCACAGGACACAGAGTAGTGGGCAGGCCGGATGTGGGAGACCACAAAGCCCAAGGCGGAAGCCATGTCATGAGGTAGTCCCCTCCCCATCCCCTTGAAACAATTCCGCTCAGCCTCACTTACCGTATTAAAGCCCCTCCACCTTCTCAGCCTCCTGGGAGCCCTGAGAGGTGGTGTGGGATTGTGGGTGGGAGCCCCAGCTTCTCTGACACTAACTGGCCACATGTCCTCAGGGCACTGCCTACCCATCCTCCTCTTGGCTCTCCTCTCTCCTCCCCCATCAGTTATTATTATCATTATTTTTTGAGACAGAGTCGTGCTCTGTTGCCCAGGCTGGAGTGGAGTGGTGCTGTCTCAGCTCACTGCAACCCCCGCCTCACCGGCTCAAGCGATTTTCCTGCCTCAGCCTCCCGAGTAGCTGGGGTTACAGGCATGTGCCACCATGCCCGGCTAATTTTTGTATTTTCAGTAGAGACAGGGTTTCACCATGTTGGCCAGGCTGGTCCCGACCTCCTGACCTTAAGTGATCTGCCCGCCTCGGCTTCCCAAAGTGCTGGGATTACAGTCGTGACCCACCACACCCGGCCCCCATTTAGTTTTGAGTTTCCATGTCCATTGGCTCAGGGAGCTGACCCAGGACAGGGATACTGTCTTGATTTGCAGATGAGGGGACTGAGGCCCAGAAGGGGCAGGGACTCGCCCCTTGTTGGCCAAGAAGGCACTAACAGAGCCAGGTGTGGAGCCCACGACTATGTTCATCACACCTGGTGCTGGCCCTACCTGAACTGCTGGTACTCCTGCAAGACACAGGGCCCGCGGCCCGGCTGCCACTTTCCCCCAAGGTCCCAGTGGCCGAACCGGCGGATGTCCTCGAAACATAGGGCGAGCCGGGGGCCAGGCGGGGCCGTGTAAAAGCGCAGGTGGGCATGGCGTGGCAGCGGCTCGCGGGGCACCAGCTGAAAAGAGCCGGACATGCCGAAGCGGAAGACCAGGACCAGCGGCTCCTGGGGGCGCTGGGCCCCAGGCAGAGGGCTCAGTATCAGGCGCAGCTCCTTGCTGCCGGCTGAAGCTGAGATGCGGTAGGCACTGCTCTCAAAGGGCACCTCAGGGTTGCGGCTGACAGAGGACTTCTCCACGCAGCCGCCGAACACCAGCGCCCTGCAGGCCTCGTTCACAAACTGGCTGGCCAGGTGCAGCTCAGGGCCCTCAGGCATCCTGAGGGAGGGTAGCAGAGTCCCGTTGGGGAGGAAGGCAGCGGGTTGAGCCCGGTGTGGACTTCGTGAGGTAGGGGCTGTCAGCCCCATTTTTAGAGAACTCGGAGGGTCAGATGGGCATGTGGCCAGCTGTGGCTGGCAGGAAAGTGCGGGCCTCGCCACGGCCCTCAATCCTCTACCCGGACAAGTGTCTGCAAAGCCCAGGGCGCTGGGAGCTGGGGCTGCAGAGGGAGCAGGACTCTGCCTTGCTGCTAACCGCTTCCTTCCATGGGCTTCCGCCGCGTTTAGAGGAAAGTCCGAACCCTTGCGGGGCCGCGGCTGCAGCCTTACTTCTTCCGGGCTCCCCTCGCTCACTGATGTCATCTCCGCCTTGGTCCCTGCTGTCCCTCTGTCCCGGACACTTGAAGGAGACTTCCTGACCCCCCATCTGAGGGAGCACCCCCTCCGCACACGCTCTTTCTCCAGGCCCTCCCACCATCTGAAAGGGTCTTAGGGTCGCGTGGCCGCCCCTCCCTGCGCCCCCACCCCACCCACTTAGGACGCGCCTGGATCTGGCCGCTCACCACCGAGGGAAAGAGCGAAGCTCGGCCTGGCGCGGGGGAGCGGCTGGATCGGCCGCTCGGCCGCAGCGAGCCCCGGGCCTGCCCCACCGGCCGGCCATCCCCGCGGCCGCCCCCGGGTCAGGGCAGGGGCCAGGACGAGGCGGGGGGGCTGCCTCCATGCGCTGGAGCCGCTCCCCATGGCTCCGCAGGAGGACGGCGGGCACCAGGGAGGCTCCGGCCCCGGGCCTGGGGGAGGGAAAGGGCCCGCGGCAGCGCCTGGTCCCTGGGGTGGGGGGTATCGACTCCTGACCTTCGCCCTCCCCGCTTTGCCACTTGCCTGTCTCCCCGGGCGGTTCGGAATCGGAGGCGAAGGTGTGCCTTAAGTGGAAGTGGGCACTTAGCGACGGCAGACGCCCGTACCTTGCCCCCTCCACACCTGGGCGCCGCCCCTGGCCTGGCACCCACAGGGCTGGTTTTGCGGGAGAACGTAAGGCTCCAAATCCTAGTTCTGGGGAGGAGCGGCGCTCTAGAGCCCGTCCTCCCCATGCCCCCGCTGCGACCCTGTCCTCGGTTAATCCTGACTCCCCTCCTCCTCAGTGCCCCCCAAAGCCTATCCTCTCCTTAGCCCTACAGCGCACCCCCCGCACCCCGATCCTGCACGCCCCCTCCCCGGGAACCCGCACCCCGTACCGCTCGTCGCCACTGCAGGCACTAAAGGGTTAAGGCCTGGACGGGCGGTGCCCGGGAGCCGCTGGGAGGTGTAGTCCCTCACGGAGGCGGTAGCGACTCTTCGGGGTGGGGTCCCCGAGCTGGAGGGGTTCCAGGCTTTGGGGCAGGCTTCGGGGCAGTTACCTGGCTGGGAGGTGGCGGAGGAACCTGACTTCCCACTGCCTGGCGCCGGCGGGATGCGGGGGCAGGTCTGAGGCCCCGGGTCGCCGCTGTCTCTGCGGCTGGGGGAAGTCACCCAGCTAGCCTGGGACAGGGTCGGCACCCCCAGCAGGAAACAGCAGCGACGAGCCAAAGAGGAGTCGCCTGCAGCTGCGCGCAGGACGTGCACAGGTGCGCGGTACGCACAGGCCCTAGGGACCCGGTGGGGATCCTAAGCACCAACGAACAGTCAGACCTAACTCATAAACAAACATCATCACGGCCTGCCCGGTCAGAAGTGCAGCCAAGCAACGACAACAAAAAAAGGCGAGGAGGTAGACCCACTTGAGATGGTTCTGTCGCGGAGAGTCTCTGAAACCACAAGGCGCCAGCCCGCGAAAACCCGACATGTCCGGCGGAATGAACCGCCAGTGCAAAGGCCCTGGGGCGAGAAACAGATTGGTCACTGAAAGAACTCAAAGAAATCCTGTGTGGCTGGAGTGTAGCTGCGGGTAGTGCTGGCAGGTGAAGACAGAGAAGCAAACAGGGCCCAGGTCAGGTCCGGTTGGGCCTCTGGAGGGCCTCCGTGTGGGGTCTGCACTTCATTCTAAGTGTACACCTAACCCATCGCCACGATTTCCCCTCCTTCACACTACCCTGCTACGTCTCCTTATTAGGTGTAATAAAATTATGTGGCTTTGTAAGAAATTGGTTTTTATAGATGCATGTTAAAGTATTGGGTATGAAATGTCATGATTTGTCTAATTTACTTTAAAATACTTCTGCCAAAATAAATGAATAGAATTAACAACTTGCTATTAGTTGACAATATCTAATAATATCTAAGTTATTAGATATTAGTTAACAGTAACTTCTTTTTTTGAGACAGGGTCTCACTGTGTCACCCAGGCTGGAGTGCGGTGGCAAAATCTTGGCTCACTGCAGCCTCCGCTTCCCGGGTTCAAGTGATTCTCCTGCCTCAGCCTCCCGAGTAACTGGGATTACAGGCGTGTG
Organism: Nomascus leucogenys; assembly: GCF_006542625.1. Classification (NCBI taxonomy): domain Eukaryota; kingdom Metazoa; phylum Chordata; class Mammalia; order Primates; family Hylobatidae; genus Nomascus; species Nomascus leucogenys. The sequence continues at coordinate 78,146,541 of NC_044386.1, forward strand.
CCACATGCCTGGCTAATTTTCATATTTTTCGTAGAGACAGGGTTTCGCCTTGTTGGTCAGGCTGGTCTTGAACTCCTGACCTCAAGTAATCTGCCCACCTCGGCCTATACATACACATACATACATATAGACAGGGTCTCACTCTGTCCCCCAGGCTACAATCATGGCTCATTGCAGCCTCTGACCTCCCGGACTCAAGTGATCCTTAGCCTCAGCCTCCCGAGTAGCTGGGACTACAGGCACACACCACCATGCCTGGCTAATTCATGTTTTGTAAAGACGTGGTCTCACTATGTTGCCTAGGCTGGCCTCAAACTCCTGGGCTCAAGCCATCCCCCCACCTCGGGGTCCCAAAGTGTTAGGATTACAGGTGTGAGCCATGGTGCTCGGCCCTCAAAATGTCTTTATAGCTGGTTTCTTCAAGTAGATTCCAATATGTTTTTTTTTTTTTTTTTTTTTTTTTTTTTTGAGACGGAGTCTCGCTCTGTCTCCCAGGCTGGAGTGTAGTGGCACGATCTCCGGTCACTGCAAGCTCCGCCTCCCAGGTTCACACCATTCTCCTGCCTCAGCCTCCCGAGTAGCTGGGACTACAGGCACCCGCCACCATACCCAGCTAATTTTTTTGTATTTTTTTGGTAGAGACGGGGTTTCACTCTGTTGGCCGGGATGGTCTCGATCTCCTGACCCTGTGATCTGCCCACCTTGGGCTCCCAAAGTGCTGGGATTACAGGTGTGAGCCACCATGCCTGGCTGGATTATATCTTTTTAACAATTTTAAATCTAGATGAAACCACCTTCCCTCTCCCACCCACTTCATCCCCTTCTTTGGTCTTCATGATACCTTTCTGAAGAGTCTCAGCCAGTTGTCCTTTGAGATAGATGATGCATCACATTCTCAATAGGTCTGAATGTATCCTCAGGGTGTCACTGATATTGTCACAGAGATTGTTCCTCTATCTGTGGTTCATCCTGCATGCTGGGAATTAGATCTAAAGGCTTGATTATATAAATATTCAGGGATACTTCCTAGGTGCTGCTCCGTACTTCATTGTTTTTTGTTTTGTTTTATTTGAGATGGAGTCTTGCTCTGTTACCCAGACTGGAGTGCAGTGGCACGATCTTGGCTCACTGCAACCTCTGCCTCCCGGGTTCAACTGATTCTCTTGCCTCAGCCTCCTGAGTAGCTGAGACTACAGGCATGTGTCACCACTCCCAGCTAATTTTTGTATTTTTAGCGGAGAAGGGGTTTTACCATGTTGGCCAGGCTGGTCTCAAACTTCTGACCTCAGGTGATCCGCCTGCCTCAGCCTCCCAAAGTGCTGGGATTACAGGGATGAGCCACTGAGCCTGGCCACTGCTCTGTACTTTGAATTGCATCATATCAGGAGGCACCTAATATCTCATTGTCCCACTTTAGTGGGAGCTGAAATTGATCAAGATGGGGGCTGTGGCAGCCAGACCTCTGCATTAGAAAACATATGCTTCCTACCTTGTGACCACCAAATAATCTATGGAGTAATTTGTTTGTTGTTCTCTTGTTTAAATAAAGGTATAATTTACATATAGTAAAATGTACCCCTTTCAGACAAATACATAGTCATGTAACTGCCACCCCAATCAAGAGATAACACACATTGAAGCATTATTCCCAAGATGTGGAAACAACCGATACATGGATTTTTTAAAATGTGATATATAATAGGCTGGGCATGGTGGCTCATGCATGTAATCTCAGCACTTTGGGAGGCCAAGACAGGAGGATCGCTTGAGCCCACGAGTTCAAGACCAGCCTGGTCAACATAGGAAGATTCCATCTCTATATAAAAAAAGAATTAGCATAGCGGTATGCATCTGTAGTCCCAGCTACTCCAGAGGCTGTGGCTGGAGGACTGCTTGAGCCTGGGAGTCAGAGGCTACAGTGAACTGTGACCATGCCACTGCACTCTAGCCTGGATGACAGAGTGAGACCTTATCCCCATCCCTGCACCCACTAAAAAAAAAATGTGGTATACAATGGAATATTATTCAGCCTTTAAAAAAAGGAAATACTGCCACATGCAACAACACGGGTAATCTCGAAGACATTGCACTAGAAGGACAAATACTTAGGTTGGACACAGTGGCTCACGCTTGTAATCCCAACACTTTGGGAGGCCGAGGCAGGTGGATCACGAGGTCAGGAGATCGAGATCATCCTGGCCAACATGGTGAAACCCTGTCTCTAATAACAATACAAAAATTATCCAGGTGTGGTGGCGGGTGCCTCTAGTCCCAGCTACTTGGGAGGCTGAGGCAGGAGAATTGCTTGAACTCAGGAGGCAGAGGTTGCAGTGAGCCGAGATCGTGCCACTGCACTCCAGCCTGGAGACAGAGCAAGACTCCGTCTCATAAAACAAATAAGCAAAAAAACCCCAGAAAGACAAATACTTCATGGTTCCACTTATATCAGGTATCTAAATAGTTAAACACATAGAAGCAGCAAGTAGAATGGTGGTTGCCAGGAGCTGCCGGGAAGGAGGAAATGGGTAGTTGCTATTCAATGAATATAAAGTTTTGGGTTTTTAGCCAGGCGCAGTGGCTGACGCCTGTAATCCCAACACTATGGGAGGCCGAGGCAGGGGTGAATCACTTGAGGCCAGGAGTTCAAGACCAGCCTGGCCAACATGGTGAAACCCCGTCTTTACTAAAAATACAAAAATTTGCTTTGAGATCCTGTCTCAAAAGAAAATAAAATAAAGTTTTAGGTTTTTATTGTTGTTTTTGAGACAGGTCTCACTCTAGAGTTCGATGGTGCAATCTCGGCTCACTGCAGCCTCGAGCTCCCAGTAGCTGGGATTACAGGTGGGGGCCACCACGCCTAAATTTTTGTATTTTTAGTAGAGACAGGGTTTTACCACGTTGCCAAGACTAGTCTCAAACTCCTGACCCAAGCGATCCACCCGCCTTGGCCTCCCAGAGTATTGGGATTACAGGCGTGAGCCACCGTGTCCAACCTCAAAGTGATTTTCTAATTGTCATTCTTAATATATTTGATAGAATCCATCTGTCAAATATAGCTTTACCTCATTGACCAGGGCTATTTGGTTATCCTGACTAAAAAGACAGGATAAGCTCTTATTTTTTTTTGAGACAGGGTCTCACTCTGTCACTCAAGGATGGAGTGCAGTGGTATGATCATAGTTCACTGCAACCTCGAACTCCTGGGCTCAGGTGATCCTCCAACCTCAGCCTCCTGAGTAGCTGGGACAATGGTACATACCACCACACCTGACTAATTTTTGTATTTTTTTGTAGAGATGGGGTTTTGCCATGTTGCCAAGGCTAGTCTCCTTGTGATTTTTTTTTATCACTTTGTTTATTCCCAGTTTTCAGTTTTGTTTCTTCTTGCCCAAATGTGGCTAGTTGAACATATTTTAGAATACCAGTTTGACTTATCTATAGTTTTATTTTTAATTGACAAATAATAATTGTATACATTTATGGGGTACAGTGTGATGTTTTGTTACATGTATACATTGTGGAATGATCAAATCAGCTGGGCACGGTGGCTCACGCCTATAATCCCAGCACTGTGGGCGGCCAGGGCAGGTAGATCACCTGAGGTCAGAAGCTTAAAACCAGCCTGGCCAACATAGTGAAACTCTGTCTCTACAAAAAATACAAAAAATTAGCCAGGGGTGGTGGTGCATGCCTGTAGTCCCAGCTACTACAGAGGCTGAGGCAGGAGAATCACTTAAACTTGGGGGGCGGGGGTTGCAGTGAGCCAAGATCACGCCACTGCACTCCAGCCTAGGCAACAGAGTGAGACTCCATCTCAAGAAAAAACAAAAACCACAAAAAAAGATCAAATCAGGCTAATTAGGATATCCATTACCTCAAATATTTATTTCTTTGTGATGAGAACATTTAAAACCCTCTTTTAGCTATTTTGAAGTATACATCGTTATTAACTGGTCACTACGCTGTGCAATAAATCATCAGAATTTACTCCTCCTAACTGGAACTTTGTACCTTTTGACCAGTGTCTCCCCTTTCCCCCACAACCCACCCCCTCTCTCCTCCAGCCTCTGCTAACCACCATTCTACTGTCGACTGCTATGAACTTTTTTGTTTTTTTGAGACAGGGTCTCACTCTGTCACCCAGGCTGGAGTGCAGGGGCACTATCATGGTTCACTGCAGCCTTGACCTCCCTGGCTCAAGCAATCCTGGCACTACAGGCATGTGCCACTGCACCCAGCTAATTTTTTTACTTTTTGTAGAGACAGGTTTGCCATGTTGCCCAGCCTGTTCTCGAACTTCTGGGCTTAAGCGATCCTCTCACCTTGGCTTCCCAAAGTGCTGGGATTACAGGCGTGAGCCACTGCCCCAGGCCTTTTTTTCAACTCCAGGCATAAGTGAGGTGACGCAGTATTTGTCTCTCTGTGCCTGGCTTATTTCACTTAGCATCATGTCATCTAGGTTCATCCATGTCACAAATGACAGAACCTTCTGCTTTTGAAGGGCTGAATAATATTCCAATGTGTATACATACTTTTTTTCTTTTTTTTTGAGACAGAGTCTCAGCTGTTACCCAGGCTGGAGTGCAGAGGTATGATCACAGCTCACTGCAGCCTCAAACCCCTGGGCTCAAGCGATTGATCCTCCTGCCTCAGCCTTCTGAGTAGCTGAGACTATAAGCACGCACCACTATGATCGGCTAATTTTTTATTTTTTGGAGAGACTGAGTCTCCCTGTGTTGCTCAGGCCAGTTGCAAGGTCTAAAGCAATTGTCCCACCTCTCAAAGTGCTGGGATTACAGGCATGAGCCACTGCACCTGGCCTTTGGCGATTATTTTTTTGAATACTTTTTCCATTCCACTCTCTTCCTCCTTACCTTCTGAGACTAATTATGAATGTTAGCACTTTTGTATAGTTCTACAGATCTGTGATGATCAATTTTGTGTCAACCTGACTGGGCCATGGGGTCCAGATTCCAGGACTTTCTCTGCTGTGTGGAGCCTCAGGTCCTGAGGATCCCAGCCAGGCTAGGCTGCCTTCTCTCCATCGCTCAGTCTTTTTGTTTGTTTTATATGTAACATCCAGGGTTGTTAACTGTACTTAGTGGGAGGAATAGGGAAAACACCTACTTCATTTTTCCAGAAGCAGAAGTCAGGAGTGGAGTCAGTACTTATCTCTTTTGATGTTCCAATTGTCCCATCTTTGGCCAGTGGAACAAGCCATTATTCTTTGATAGGTTCCTTACACCAAAGGATACTCCAGGTGAGTCCTCCTTGTACCCTCCATGTGCCAACCCTGGCATCAGCCTTTTCTACAAGGAGCCCTAGCTGGTCTGGGCCAGTCCTGGGAGCCCATCTGCCTTAGTCTTCTCGAGCTGCTATAACAATGCCACAGACCAGTGGCTTACACCATAGAGATTTCTTTCTCACAGTTCTGGAGGCTGGGAAGTTCAAGATCAAGGTGCCAGCAGATGCAGTTCCTGTTGACAGCCCTCTTCCTGGCCTAGTAGACAGCCACCTCGTGTGCTCACATGGCCCTCATCTGGTGTGCACGTGTGGACAGAGGCTTCAGCATATGAATTCTGGAGGAACATGAACATTCAGTCCGTAACACCGTTCCCCTTGCCAATGACTGGTTCAGGCATGGTCACTTCTCTCTTCCTAAAGAAGATGGCAGTGGCTGGGCGCAGCGGCTTATGCCTGTAATCCCAGCACTTTGGGAGGGCAAGGCGGGTGGATCACCTGAGGTCAGGAGTTGAGACCAGCCTGACCAACATGGAGAAATCTCGTCTCTACTGAAAAAAAAAAAAAAAAAATACAAAATTAGCTGGGAGTGGTGGGGCATGCCTGTAATCCCACCTACTCGGGAGGCTGAGGCAGAATTGCTTGAACCCAGGAGGCAGAGGTTGTGGTGAGCCAAGATCGTGCCACTGTACCATCTCAAAATAAATAAATAACAAGATGGCAGTGAAACCTGGGCAAGAGGAGCGAAACTCCATCTCTAAATAAATAAATAAATAAATAGAAGATGGCAGTGAAACAAGGGCAATCTCCTTTCTGTACAAGGGGCATTTGGCTTTGGGGCCACCAATTTGCTGCTAGCCTGAGGACATGGCCAGGGGACAAAGACAGCAGAGCCAAGAGCATCCCAGATCTGGGAGCCAGAACCCTGATTTTCTTCTCACTAGACAAGCAGATGCACTTTGGTCCTCAGTTGGCCTCACCTGTGACCTCCCTCAATCAGCAATTGAGAAAAGAAAATGAGTGATGGACCAAGGAAGCCCGTATGCCACTTTTTTTCTCTCACAAAAACCCTTGATCTGAACCCAAACAGAACCCCCTGCACACATTCCTTTATACTTCTGTTTATTTTTCCTGCTCATGAAAACAGCCAACAATTGCCTTTCAAGGGAAGGGAAGGTAATGCTGGGAAAGTTCCTCAGGAGCCCTGAGCCGAGTTCTCAAGAGAGAAGTGAGGCAGCTGGGGATCTGGGAGGCCAGAGTCCAGGCCAGGGCCTCAGCATCCTAGAACCAGGGCTGCCTCCCGAAGAGCAGTTCAGAGGGCGTGACTCCATACGGGCAGGGCAGCTCCACACAGGCCTGGAACACCTTTCTCCTCAGCCGAGGGAGCTCATCAGGGTCTGGGCCTGCTTCAGTTCTGCAGAGGGAAGAGGTGGGCAGGTGGGAGGCAGTCAGGCGGACCTGGGAGAGCCTCTTACCCGTCAAGGAATAGCTGAGCCTCACCTGCCAGGAGGACCTGGAACTTGTCTGCGGAGAGGGACATGGCAACAGGCTGGGCTGGGGTCCCTGGGGCAGCTGCCACCTCCAGCCGCAGGTGCACCATGGGCTCTTCCACGGACCGCAGCAGGCTGGAGCTCAGGGTGTAGTCCACCCGCCAGCCCACGCCTGCCAACCTATTCACTGTGAGATGGGGTGGGTGGCTCTCAGGATCAAAGCAGGCAAGCCAAGTGGCCCTCAGCCGACACCCACGCTCAGCTCTCAACCCTTCAAGGCTATGTGGCCTCTAAGAAGCTCCCATCCTGCTGACCCAGGCTCAGAACAGGGCAGGTGCCCGATAATCCGTTCGGATCACCCACAGCAGACCTCAGTGAGAAGAAACCTTGGCTGGAGTCAGGAGACCCAGGGCCAGGTCCCAGCTCTATGGCTGCTAGTAACCATGTGACCATGGTTAAGTCATCTCCCTGGACTCTCCATGCACTTTGCGTGCTGCATGCACCTTCTAGAATGAGCCTGGACCCTGGCTGGCCTCATACTTACTGCGTAGGCTGCAGACCCGCAAGTGCTTCTGCAAGGGGCTTTGCTTCTCCTCGTAACAGCGGCACAGGCTGGCCGCGTGCTCTGCAGGTAGAACGGAGTAGCTCTGGAGGTAGCAGGTGGGAGCTGGGCTTGGGCTCCTGGCCCAAACAGGGCCTGTCCCCCTCTCTACCAGCCCTTGGCCCACAGGCTGCCCAGCTGCCAACCCACAACCCATACCTTTGGGCAGCCCCAGCTGCTGCAGTTCACTGGACAAGGATTCGCCATCGACACTGTGCTTGGCCGCACTGGAGAGGATGAAACTCAGCACCGCCACTGTGGCCTTCACATCACCTGACTCTGAGGGACCCGTGGGTGGGGCAGGGGGGTGTCACTGTGGGTCCAGCCACCTCCCTGTTGCCCTATTAACTTTAACTCAAAGCTCCCAGGCCTCCTGGAGCCACAGGCACTGCTACTGCTCCACCAGGAGCTGGCAGAGGACAGGAAGGTGGGACTGTCAATGTCTTTCCTTCCTTCATGCTCCTCCACTAGGGAAGGCAGGTTAAGGACGCTGCTGGGAGGGGTGGGGAGCCCCTCTGTACCAGGCACCAGGCCGAGTTCCCAGGGTTGCCTGGGGCCTATAGACTCAGTGGGCTACTCACCAAACTTGGCGTCAGCCGTGAGCTTCAGGATCTTCTCATACTATGGGGAAAGGAGACCTTCAGGGGGTGCCAGGCCCCTGCTCACCAGCCCCTCACCCCCAGCCTGGATCCTGTGATAAGGAACAGACAAGCTGGAAAGAAGGAAGGGAGGTGCCCAGAGAGGTTGAGACTGGGTCACCCGTCTCCCCAGGCCTAGTGCAGAGTTTTAGGGCAGTGGGGGTCATAAGGTCATGGGACAATGGGGTGCTGGATCTTGTACTCACATCAATTCCCTGTCCCAGCAGCTCCTTTAGTACCTGGCTGCAGAGCAGCCGCAACTTCACAGAGGACTGGAAGGGAAGTCCTTACATCAGCCAGGCTGGCAAACCTCACCCCTCCTTCCTTGGGACAGGCTCAGAGCAAGCCAGCCACTGATCAAGGTCACAAAGCATGGTAGCACAGGCTGAGAGCACTGAGGCCCTAACCCCAGAGAAACCTCGCCATCCTCTACACCCACAATCCCCAGCCCAACACCCCTCCTCCACCCAGAGTAGACCCTGTGCACTCAACCATCTTGGCCAGCGTGCTGATCTCTGCCAGGACCCAGTCGGGACAGTCCAGATCACCACAGAACCGGAACCTCTGCAAGGGAGGGAGGCAGGTAATCAGGCTGGAGGGAGGTCTGAGGTGTGGCCAGGATCCATGTGTCTCCCACACTGCTGCCCATCAGGGACCCCTGGTCCCCAACATAGATGGATACCCTCTGGCCTCTTGTTCTCCCCTATCATTAGGCTGTTGAGTAAACTCTCTCCCTGACCCACCCTGCCACCAAACCCTGCTCTGAGGTCTACTCCAGGCATTCATCTGCTCAGCAAACATCAATTGAGCGCCTTCTCTATGCTAGCTCCCACTGTAAGTGCTGGGGGTACAGCAAGGGATAAAACAAAGTCCTGTGCCTCACAGAGACGAGTGACCTCTCTCCCCTCTTCCTTGTACCCACACAACTCCAGCCACTCCAGCATCCCTGCTGCTGCTCAGGAACACCAGCCTCACTCCCGCCTCCATGCCTGCTGCACTCTATGTGGCTTGCTATCCTTTTTTTTTTTTTTTTTTGAGATAATTTCACTCTTGTTCCCCAGGCTGGAGTGCAATGGTGCAACCTCGGCTCACCGCAACCTCTGCTTCCCAGGTTCAAGTGATTCTCCTGCCTCAGCCTCCCAAGTAGCTGGGATTACAGGCATGTGCCACCACACCCGGCTAATTTTGTATTTTTAGTAGAGACAGGGTTTCACCATGTTAGCCAGGCTGGTCTCGAACTCCCGACCTCAGGTGATCCGCCCCCCCCTCAGCCTCCCAAAGTGCTGGGATTACAGGCGTGAGCCACGGCGCCCGGCCAGTGGCCTGCTATCCCTTAAGTGACACATCAGACCAGCCTTTCTTTTTTAAAAAAATAAAAAAATAAGAGTCTCCCTCTGTTGCCCAGGCTGGAGTGCCATGGCCATGCTAGTCTCGAACTCCTGACCTCAGGTGATCCACCCTCTTCACTCTCCCAAAGTGCTAGGATTACAGGCGTGAGCCACCGCACCCGGCCAGAACAGCCCTTCTTGATAATACTTCTTAAAATAGCCCTTCACCCAAGGAAATTATGGAGGCCGGTGGATATGTTCATTATCTTCATTGTGGTGATCCAAGAGCCAGGAAGATTTGTTCTTTACTTGTCCAGCCTCATCTTTCCCTAACTTCCTGAAGATACTCTCCCAGCTATGGGAAATGCATTCATTCCTGAGGAGCCATGCTCTCTCTCACCTGAAGTCTCTGCACATGCTGTTCCCTGTCTGAAGACACACGTCTCCCACGCTTGCCTCCGAACCCCAGGTACACAAATTGTACTTCAGCCAGCCAGCTCCTGCTATCCACCTTTAAGGTTGATGGCATCCTCAGGGAGCCCCCTTAGCACTACACACAAGGCGCTGTTAGGTCTCTGCCCCTGGAGCCTTAACTGTGACTGCCAATTCAGGCCTCCGATTTCCCCTTCCCTAGGCAGCTCAAGTCCTCCCAGTGCCTAGCACACTTCATGGTATAGAGTAGGCTCTTAGAACGTACGGATGGATGGATTGGATGGATGTATGGACAAGTCTCAACCCCAAAACTACTACTTTCTGGCTCTGGAAAGAGCGGAGGGGCTTCCTGTTAAACAGTGTGCAAGAGTGATCCTGATTCTAAGCACCTTCTTGTACAAGCCCCACAGCAGGGCTGGGTAAGGGGGTGTCCTTGGGAGGTCCTCTTGGGGATGGGGAAGACCTGAAAGGACTCCCAGCTCCAGACAAGCCCTAGTTCCTGCCCCGGGTGGCAGGGGCCCTTCCTTTCACCAGGGAAGCACCGGGACTCTAAGCCGGCCGGCCTGCTCTGTCTTACCCGCCCCCTACCCCCGCCCCCGTCTCGGGAGCGGGGTAGCGGTGGATTTTTCCCTACCAGACCCACAGCCCTCACGCCCGCACACACTGTGTTTGCGGAGAGGCCAGTACAACCTCCCCCAGTTTCCGGAGCCACTTGGCGCCCCCTCATTCCCGCTCCAGCAGCCCAAGCCTCGCTTCGCCCCTGGTGCCTCACCATCGCGCCAAGAAGCCTGGGCCCGGGAATTTCTTTTTCCGGTCCGACGGGGTCAGCTGAGTCGGCGATCACGTGACTTGTACTAAAGGCCTCTGGGAGGGCGGGCCCTGCTCGAGTGAGGCTGGGAGCGGACCGCAGCCCACGGGAGGTGCCGGGGACGGAATGCTGGCGTCTCATCCTCCGTCTCCCAGAATCTTTCCCTGGAAAAACTGGCGCCAACCGCAAGTTTAACTGAGGACCGAATTAAAGCATTAGAAAAGACAGTGGAAGTTATTTCTTTTGTTTAACTTAAGGGGGTAGGATCCCGGGAGCTAGGGTGTTTCAGGTCATTGCCATGTTTTCCACTGTTAAGCAAATAGCATTATACACAGCTGCGGGCTGTGGCAAAAGATATATTTTTAAAACTATTGAAATATACTACATATACAGAAAACTGTACCTATTATAAAGCTTAATAAGTTTTCATCAACTGTACATCTCACATAACCAGCACCCAGGTAAGGAAATAAACCAGATAACTTCTTCAAGTGCGTGGGTATTTTACTTCATTTTGATGAATCGTCTAGGTGCCTAGCAGAAAGGGCTGTCATAATTAACTTTCTCAGGAAAACTCCCTACAGCTTCAACATCAATGGATGCTTATCTTAATTTTTGCCAATCTGATGGGGAAGAAAAATCGGTTGCTTAGATTGCAGTGGTGGTCTGATTACTGGTAGCTTTGAGCTAATGGGTAGTCTAGAACAACTAAGTTTCCGACGTTGACTTGAAGAGGCAAAAACAAAAAGACAAAACAACAACAAAAATACATTAGAGAATAGACTAATAACCAGAGAAGAAATTGAACACAGTCATCCCTTGGTAACCTCAGGATGTTGGTTCCAGGACCCCAGAGATACCAAAATTCACAGATACTCAAGTCCCTGATATAATATGGCATAGTATTTGCAAATAACCTGTGCACATCCTTCCGTATATTTTAAATCATCTGTAGATTACTATAATATCTAATGCAATGTAAATGCTTTGTAAATAGCTGCTGTAAAGTTTTTTAATTTTTTTTTTTTTGAGACGGAGTCTTGCTCTGTCGCCCAGGCTGGAGTGCAGTGGTGCCATCTCCGCTCGCTGCCAGCTCCGCCTTCTGGGTTCACGCCATTCTCCTGCCTCAGCCTCCTCAGTAGCTGGGACTACAGGCGCCCGCCACTGCACCCGGCCTGTGTTTTTTTATTGTTTTACTTTTTCCAAATATTTTCGATGCACAGTTGGTTAAATCCAAGGATCCAGAAACCCAGGATACAGAGGGCTGACCGTAGTTTGAGCTCTCTCCTCAATTCCATGCCTATCCCATGCAACAGGTGCAGCTGGTTTTATTGTTGCAGGCTTTCAGGCTTTCAAAAGACAGAGCCCATGACAATTAAACTGCACTATAAAATAGAAAGAAATGTAAAGTGTCCCAATTCATGGTAAAATTGAGCTCATTTCTGAAGAGTTCTTTTACAAATCATAACCACTAGCCTGTTGAAAACAACAGTACTTTAAGTTACTAGACTATCCTATACCATGTCAAAAAATTTTTTTAAGAACATAAGACCTGTAATCATAGCATTTTGGTAGGCCAAGGCCGGTGGATCGCTTGAGCCCAGGAGTTCTAGACCAGCTTGTGCAACATAGGGAGACCCCAGTCTCTGCAAAAAATTACCTGCTTGTCCTGGTGCACACGTGTTGTCCCAGCTACCTAAGAGGCTGAGGTCAGAGGATCTCTTGAGCCTGGGAGGTGGAGGCTGCAGTGAACCATGATGGCACCACTGTACTCCATCCATCCTGAGCAACAGAAGGAGACCATCTCAAAAAAAATAAAAAATAAAAAATAAAAATAAATTTAAAAAAGGCTGGGCACGGTGGCTCATGCCTGTAATCCTAGCACTTTGGGAGGCCGAGACAGGCAGATCACCTGAGGTCAGGAGTTCGAGAGCAGTGGCCTGGCTAACATGGCAAAACCCCGTCTCTACTGAAAAAAAAAAAATTAGCAAGGTGTGGTGGTGGGTGCCTGTAATACCAGCCAGTCGGGAGGCTGAGGCACAAGAATTGCTTCAACCCAGAAGGTGGAGGTTGCAGTGAGCTGAGATTGCACCACTGCATTTCAGTCAGCTTGGGCAACAGGGTGAGACTCCGTCTCAAAAAAAAAGATGATTTGACTATTTAGACCAGTGGTTCTCACACATTAGAGTGCATCATCATCACCTGCAGGGCTTGTGAAACTGGCTGCTGGGCCCCACACCAGAGTTTCTAACTCAATAGGACTGAGGTGGGGCCTGAGCATTGCATATCTATGTTCCCAGGTGACATTTGAGACCATGCTTTGAAAACCACTAGTGTAGGGAAATATACTAGAGAATATGTATATATGTTAACTTACAGGTTTCTGTCCAGTAGAAAAGATAACTCCCAAAGATTGCAGTTTTATTTCCCAGTATGATTTTTTTTTTTTTTTTGAAACGGGAGTCTCACTCCATCGCCCAGGCTGGAGTGCAGTGGCGTGATCTCGGCTCACTGCAACCTCCGCCTCCTGGGTTCACGCCATTCTCCTGCCTCAGCCTACCGAGCAGCTGGGACTACAGGCACCCACCACCACGCTGGGCTAATTTTTTTGTATTTTTAGTAGAGACGGAGTTTCACCATGTTGGCCAGGATGGTCTTGATCTCCTGACCTCATGATCTGCCCGCCTTGGCCTCCCAAAGTGCTGGGATTACAGGCATGAGCCACCGCGCTCGGCCCCTCTTTTTGTTGAGACGGAATCTCGTTCTGTTGCCCAGGCTGGAGTGCAGTGGCACGATCTCAGCTCACTGCAACCTCCGCCTCCAGAGTTCGAGCGATTCTCTTGCCTCAGCCTCCTGAGTAGCTGGGACTACAGGCGCCCACCACTGCACCTTGCTAATTTTGTATTTTTAGTAGATACAGGGTTTCAACATGTTGGCCAGGCTGGTCTTGAACTCCTGACCTCAGGTGATCTGCCTGCCTTGACCTCCCAAAGTGCTGGGATTACAGGTGTGAGCCACCATGCCTAACCTCCCTATAGGATATTAACAAGTTTTGTCTCTATCTCAGAATACATTTCAGAACGCCCTTGCTGGAGCATTACAGACTGTCTCTCTCAAAAAGCTCCTTGAACTCGCTTCACCATGTTGCTAACTCCCTTGTGATTTAAAGAAAATATCTTATACATATTCCTTCATTATTTGTATGAAAGTCATGCTTTTAACATTGTGAAAATTATACTTCAGGCTGGGTGCGGTGGCTCATGCCTGTAATCTCAGCACTTCTGAAGGCCAAAATGGCGGGATCATGTGAAGCCAGAAGTTTGACACCAGCCTGGCCAACATGGTGAAACTCCATCTCTACTAAAAAAAAAAAAAAAAAAAAATCAAAATTAGTTAGGGGGTGGCACATACCTGTAGTTCCAGCTACTTAGGAAGCTGAGGCACAAGAATTGCTTGAACCCAGGAGATGGAGGTTGCAGTTAGCTGAGATCGTGCCACTGCACTCCAGCCAGAGCCAGACTGAGACTCTGTCTCAAAGAAAAAAAAAAGAAAGAAAATTATACGTCGATACAGTATGCTAATATAAAGGATATAATATGGTTTGGCTCTGTGTCCCCATCCAGATCGCACCTTGAATTGCAATAATCCACACGTGTCAAGGGTGGGACCAGGTGGAGACAATTGAAACATGGGGGTGGTTTCTCCCATGCTGTTCTCGTGATCGTGAGTTCTCACGAGATCTGATGGTTTTATTATGGGCTTTCCCCTTTGCTTGGCTCTCCTTCTCTCTCCTGCTGCCCTGTGAAGAGGTGTCTTCTGCCATAATTGTAAGTTTCCTGAGGCCTCCCCAGCCATGCAGAACTGTGAGTCAACTTAAACCTCTTTTCTTTATAAATCACCCAGTCTTGGGTATTTCTTCATAGCAGAGTGAGAATGGACTAATACAGTGTACTAATAACAGCTCAGACCGTAGTATACAGGTACTACTATACTTTGATGCTAGAGGTATTCCCATTAAGGTCAGGAGCAGTATGTGCTATCATTACCATGATCTAACATCGTTCCAGAGGTTTTTAGATCAGCAATTCTCAACTGGAGGTGATTTTGCCTCCCTGGGGATATTTGACAATATCTGAAATCATTTTGGCTGTCACACTCAGGAGTGCTACTGTCATGTAGCAGGCAGAGGCTGGGGATGCTGCTAAACATCCTGCGAGGCACAAACAGCTCCATAACAAAGAATTATCCAGCCCAAAATGTCAGTAGTGCTGCTGTTGAGAAGCCCTAGTCTAGACAAATAAAACATGGGAAATCCATTAACATAAATGTGCGAAAATAATAAACTAGTATTTGCCAATGACAGTCTAGCTAGGAGGTCCAAAAGAAGCACCTGAAGAACAGTTAGATTTTGCACGGGCTGCATGGTGGCTCATGCCTGTAACCCCAGTACATTGTGAGGTCTCATTGGGAGGATCTCTTGAGGCCAGGAGTTCAAGACCAGCCTAGGCAATATAGTGAGACCGCATCTCTACCAAAAATTAAAACAGCCAGATGTGGTGGTGTGCTCTGATAGTCCCAGCTGCTGAAGTGGGAGTATCGCTTGAGCCCAGGAGTTGGAGGCTACGGTGAGCCGTGATCATGGCACTGCACTTGGAAAAGATATTTTTTGAGATAGGGTCTTTCTCTGTTGTATCCTGGGTCTTGCTATGTTGCCTGGGCTGGTCCTGAACTCCTGGCTTCAAGCAGACTTCCTGCCTCAGCCTCTGAAAGTGTTGAGATTACAGGCGTGAGCCACTGCCCCTGGCCTTACAAAATAAAAATAAAAAAATAAGTTGCAGGATGTTATGCGGCCCGTTGAAAAATGTTGGAAAACAGTTGTGCATGTGACCCAGCTGTAACCAGTTATAAAAGTATCAGGATTAAGAAATGTACCGTGTCTGGCTTTCCCAAGTTTAGGTTCCCGCTGAAAGAATGAGATGGACCTTTTCTTCCTCCCCTCCTCACCTCCCTGCAAGAACCAGGATTGTGCATTTTGATGGGCAGGCTGTTACCTCTGGCAAGCCACAGGGGGCATTCAGAGCCTTTCCGCGTGTGTTTTCTGGGCACTTGGATAAAGACCCCCTGTCCAGGCCTTTGTTTAGGATATTTGGCCCATGGAGGAATGAGGGTGGAATCACCTGGGAGGGATAGAGGCTTCAACTGGAAGGAAGAGTGACCTGAACTCCAGGTTCTGGGCTTATACTTTGTTCCCATGCAGCACCCTGTTAGTGGTGACTGGGACCTGGAAGTCAGGGGCCTTGGTGGCCAAGCGTTGGCTGGACAGGAGGAGCTAAGGGAGGTGAGGGGCATCTCTCCAGCACTGTCCCCCACCCCGTCCCCAAGTCAGTGCCCTCTGTCGACTCAGACACAGCCCCAGCCAGCAGCAGTGCAGGTCAGGAAGGGCGAATGCACTCAGCAGGGATCTGCTTCATAGTCTCCGCCTCACTTCATCTCGGGTTGTGAGGAGTGAGTCCCCACAGCACTGATATGATATCCTGTCAGCTGAGACTATTCAGCTTGATTTAGAAAGATAAGGTGGGACATCTCTTGGGCATGGCGTGTGGGGCAGTGCCATCCCTCTGTGGCAGCAAACCAAGCAATAAACGAGAATGTGCAAAACCTGCATCCCAGAATCACCATTCCTGGAGGGAAAGCCTATGTTGTCAAGATGCCCACTCCTAAATTAACCCAAATATTCCACCCAGCCTCGAAAAGCCAGTAGAACTTTGACATTAATACACTAACCCTCAGTTCTATACAGAAATGTGTAAGAATAGCCACGTACTGTAACGTGCGGTCATTGAGAGAGAGGAGCCCATCAGAACAAATGGAACCAAGTCCAGAAACATGTCTGTCTAGGCGCAAGATGCCAGCATGTGAGTCAGCCAGGGAAGCAGAGCAGGAGGAGATATTTATTAAGATTTAAAACCGAACTGCATACCTCAGGCCTATAATTCCAGCACTTTGTGACGCTGAGGTGGGAGGATCACTTGAGCCCAGGAGTTTGATGCTGCAGTAAGCTATGATCGTGCCACTGCATTCCAGCCTAGATGACAGAGCAAGACCCTGTCTCAAAAAAAAAAATAAAAAAGTGCTGAGATGTGCCCTTACGTGAAGCCACCTTGGGCACAGTTTCCAAGACTGGTGAAGCCCCACTCAGGACCAGGGGGCCCAGCCGTAGCTAAGTTTCCACGGCCTGAGTGGCACAGTGTCCTGTAGGTGGCCATAGTGTCCTCAGTCCAGTCTCTGTTGGGCCTCAGATCCGCCAAGCGTTCCCATTCTGCCCAAGCTCTGCCTCATTATGGCGTCCACTGACCGCAGCCTCTTCCACCTTTCCAAAGGGACCCCTGCTCATGCTCTCCAGCCCGCAGTAGTGCCTGCTTCTCCAGGAAGCCCACCCTGCTGGCTCTGGGCTCTATGTAGCAGAGCTAGGCAGGCCGGATCCCACCACTGAGTTCAGTCTCGGGGGTCTCCACCCGTGCTAGGTTTCCACTGATGGGACATAAGTGGCCTGAGGGTCCTTTACGTCCACACAAGAGCCCCATGGTGACCAGGAATGGGGTTCTGAGAGGTTAAATGACTTGCCCAAGACCCCAGAGCTGGCTAGAATTCCTGCACTGCCACATCCAAGGCCATGTTTGGGCCTCCCACCTGGGGGCCCGGACACCCCTCTGCATCTACCAGGCTGGGAAACACATGTCTGCTGCAGCTTCCTCCCAGTGACTTACAGCAGCTGCAGGTTTCTGGGGGGCCTTCTACGGGCCCCAATGCAGCAGGGAGCCGAGAACGCTTACAGAGCCCCGCGTTCTCTCTCTGCCCCCTTCGGCTCCAAACTCATACTAGCTGGTCTGATGTAAGAACAGGCCTTAGTGAGGGTATTGGGGCTCTGCTCAAGTAGCCCAGGCCTTCAGCAATCGGGTGATGTTGATCTGGAGAGAAGGTGCCTACTGGGGGGAGCAAGCATGGCCCAGGGCCCTGGCCTCCTGCAGGGGCAGCCCCCTCTTCCTTCCCAGAGTCCACTAGAATCCAAAGGCATCCAGGGTAAAGTGCGGTGTTCAGCTGTGTCCTGGGGTCCAGGAAAGCCAAAGAGAAGTGGCTCCACCTGCTGTCCACCAGGCACCCTGGCAGAGAACAGCCTCAGTCCACCCCAGCCCAGCACCAGATCCCAGGGATGCATCCACCTGTAAGAGGGCAGCATGAAACTGCCCCCATTGTCCCCAGAGAGTCCCCTCAGTCATGGGCTCTGACCAGGGTGCAGGTGGGTCCAGCAGGCTGCGCATCGTGTGTGTGGCTGCCCATTGGTCCTCTGAAGAGCCTCAGGGGCTTGTAGCAGCTGGTATATGTCTGGGCTTGGAAGCAGAGGATGTTCCCCAGCCAGAAGGCAGGGGACACTTGTTTTGCATTCCAGTCCTCTGCAAGGACAGGGACCCCAGGCTCTGGGAACCCCAGCTCTGCCCGCCCTGCCCACAGCCTACCACCATTTGGCCCAGGCAAGTTGCCCCGGCTCCCACAGAGGGAGCCACCCTTCCTACCTCCTGATGTTTGCCCACACCAGTCAAGTTCCATTCTGGAAAAACCCTCCACGTCCTTGGGAAGGCACCTCCTCCTTGACTCCTTTTCAGAGCTACCGCCCCCACTTCCATTTTCTACCTATCATTCAATGCAGAGACCACCTTCTTCCCTGGGCCAGGGCTGCTCTGGAGGCAGGGAGTTCATGGCCAGGCTGTGGGGTGTAGCAGAGCACCGGGTATAGACCAGGTTCTCCAGGCACACCTGCGCAGAGAAGTCAGCAACCCACAGGTGAATGCCCCTCCTTCCGGCCCCACCCACCTCACAGGCAGAAAGAGGGAGGCTTCACAAGGAGGTTGAGGTAAACAGGAGAGCCCGGGTCACCTCTGTCTGATCTGCTGCCCTCCTGGGACAAAGCCAGAGGTCTGAGCTGGAATGTGTCGAGAGCCCCGGCCCAGTCCAGGTTTCACTGATGAGGCTGAGGGAGGGGCTGGGTCAGCCCAAGTCGCTGAGTCCATAAGGGAGGGCCCTTACCATAACCCAGGACCCTAGGGCTAGCCGAGGCCGCATCCGTTTCCCACCTAGACCAAGGTAGGGGCATGAACTGGCTTCTGGCTTCTAAGGCCGAGGCCCAGCACACCTCTCCCTCCCCTTGCCTGTAGCTGTTGTCACACATCAAAAGTGAGTTTTTCCCTGAGGGGCTGGAGGTGCAGCTCCTTGGGCTGGACCAGGTGGCCAATCCAAACAAGTCCCTGTGCGTCCCCACCAGCCAGGAATTCTCACGCCACACAGCAGCTGGGGGCACCAGGATACCCTGGGGGATTCCAGGGACGAGCCCTCCTACAGGCTCCCACAGCAGCACTGCTGCCCCCAGACCTGCCACCAGCTCTGTGTCCATGCAGCCTTCGAGAACCTGGCCCCTCACACACACCTGCCCCACTCCTCACACCTGGCTTTCCTGTGAAAAGCGGAACTGGTTCCACCTGGGCCAGCTGGAGAAGGGCCTCAGGAAATCACCATTCTGGGGATTCATTCCAATCATTCATTTATTCACCAAATACCCACTGTCCACCTTTCTGTACCAGGCCAGGGGTGATAGTCAAGTGGTACACATGTCCCAAGGAGCTTTCCTCTCTTTAGAGACAGGCAGGCAGACTCTCAGACCCTGAGGTACCCTCTGGGCTAGGGGGTGCCCAGGGCTGGATGCAGGCAAGGGCCTTGCCCACAGGAGGTGCTGGTGGGTACAGATATGGAGGCCACCATGGGAAGAGGGTATCCAGACAGAGGACCTAGCATGTGTCCAGGCCCAGGGTGTAACCTGGGGCAGGTGCGGGGCTGCTCTATCTGGAAGGCTTCCTGACTCTGCCGATGATAGGCCGTGGCTGGATCAGGCTTCATGTCGATTTTTAATATTATGTTTAATACATTTTGATTATGTAACTAAACATGATTATTGTGATAAAAATTATGAAATGTAGAAAATCTAAAAACACAAAAAACTAGCAAACTCCTTCTCTCCCCAAATAACTGCTTCAACAGTATTTTTGGACTTTTTTTCTCATGTATCTGCAACTATAAACATAAGCTTCACAAGATAGTATCCTTCCCCATATTGTTTTGGAGCTGGATTTTTCACTCAGCAGTGAATAGAGGCAGGCTTTAAACAGGCCAGGCATTGTGAGGGCCCTGAGAAAGGAGACCGACCATGTTGCTGGGTGACCTTGGGCAAGTCTCGCCCTCCTCAGAGCCTGGATTTTCTCAGTCCAGTGAAGGGCAGGAAGGGCTGTACTGGACTACATCAGCGCTTCCCAAACTCAGAACTGCCACGTGGAGCTGTGTGAGCTGTCACTGCACAACCCCAGGGGCAGGAGCATTCTTGTCATAGCCTCTGTGAGTGGGGCTCCTGCCCAAAAGTGTGCTGTGCCAACCTGGGGCCCACAAGAGGATTTTAGGCGATATGCAGATGAATTTATTTTTACCATCACCTTCTATTTGTAGTAAGTGAGACTGATTCTCACCCGGAGGGCTGGTTAAACCACAGATCGCTGAAACCACTCCTCAGAGGTTCTGATTTAGGAGGTCTGGGGTGGTGTCTGAGAATGTGCATTTCTAACGTTCTCGGGTGATGGTGATGCTGATGCTGCTGGCTCAGGGACCACACTTTGAGAATCACTAATCACAAATTTCCTTTAATTAATTAATTTATTTAAGGCAGAATTTTGCTCTGTCACCCAGGCTGGAGTATAATGGTGCAACCATGGCTCACTGCAGCCTCGACCTCCTATGCTCAAGCAATCCTCTGGCCTCACTTCTTGAGTAGCTGAAACCATAGGCACACGCCACCACGCTGGATACTTTTTATTTTTTGTAAAGATGGAGTTTCACCATGTTGCTCAGGCTTGTCTCGAACTCCTGGGCTCAAGCAATTCTCCCGCCTGGGCCTCCCAAAGCAAAAGTTTCCTTTTTAAATACATTTATTTAGGTTTTAAAAATGAATAGACTTAAAGCACATGAATAGATCTTCAACACTAACCACTGGGGAAATGCAAATTAAAACCACAGTAAGATATCACTACAGATCCATTAGAACAGCTCAAATCAAACATAGTGACAATATCAAATATCGGTGAGGATGCAGACAAAACTAACTCTCTCATACATCGCTGGTGGGAATATAAAATGGTACAGACACTCTAGAAAATAGTTTGGCAGCTTCTTTAATTAAACATATACCTCAATGTATGACCTAGCAATTGCTTCTGGGCATTTGTACCAGAAAATAAACTGATGTCTGCACAAAAACTCATACATGATTGTTCATGGCAGATTTATTTGTAATAGCCGCAAACTGGAAACAACCAAATACTCCCCAATAGGTGAAAGGTTAAGCAAACTGCTACATCTATTCTATGAAATGCTCTTCAACAATAAAAGGGGGCCAGGCACGATGGCTCATGCCTGTAAACTCAGCCCTTTGGGAGGCCGAGGCAGGTGGATCGCCTGAGGTCAGGAATTCAAGACCAACCTGGCCAACATGGTGTAACTCCGTCTCTACTAAAAATACAAAAAAAATTAGCTGGATGTGGTGGCAGGCACCTGTAATCCCAGCTGCTCAGGAGGCTGGGGCAGGAGAATTGCTAGAACTCGGGAGGCAGAGGTTGCAGTGAGCCGAGATCGCACCATTGTACTGGGTAACAAGAGTAAAACTTCATCTCAAAAAAAAAAAAAAAAAAAAAAGCCAGGCATGGTGGTGGGTGCCTATAATCCCAGCTACTCAGGAGGCTGAGGCAGGAGAATTGCTTGAACCCAGGAGGTGGAGGTTGCAGTGAGCTGAGATTACGCCACTACATTCCAACCTGGGTGACAGAGTGAGACTCCATCTCAAACGGAAAAAAAGAAAAAGGAACATGCACAACTTGGATGGATCTCAAAGGGTATTTGCTGAGTAGAAAAAAAAAAGCCAGTCTCAAAAGGCCACATATTATGTGATTCCATTTATATAATGTTCTTTTTTTCTTTGTTTGGTTTTGTTTTATTTTGTTTTTGAGATGAAGTCTCACTCTGTGGCCCAGCCTGGAGTACAGTGGCACGATCTGGGCTCACTGCAGCCTCTGCCTCCCAGGTTCAAGCAATTCTCGTGCCTCAGCCTCCCAAGTAGCTGGGAGTACAGGCACTCACCATCATGCCTGGCTAATTTTTGTATTTTTAGTAGAGACAGTGTTTTTCCATGTTGGCCAGACTGGCCTCAAACTCCAGGCCTCAATGGTTCCACCTGCCTCGGCCTCCCAAAGCACCGGGATCATAGGTGTGAGCCACCATGCCAGGCCTTCATTCATTCATTCATTGAGAGAGTCTTGCCCTGTTTCTCAAGCTGGACTGCAGTGGCAGGATCACTGTAGCCTCTACCTCCCAGGTTCAAGCGATTCTCCTGCCTCAGCCTCCCACGTAGCTGGAACTACAAGTGGTGCCACCATGCCTAGCTAATTTTTGCATTTTATAATATTCTTGAAGTGACGAGATTATAAAGACAGAAAGCAGGTTAGTGGTTGCCAGGAGTAGGAATAGTGGAGGGGAAGAGCCAGGAATGAGTGCAGAGGAATAGCAGGAGGGGGATTTTTGTGGTGGTGGAATGTAGGGAAAAGAAAGAGAGATCAGACTGTTATTGTGTCTATGTAGAAAAGGAAGATATAAGAAACTCCATTTTGACCTGTACCCTGAACAGTTGCTTTGCCCTGAGATACTGTTAATCTGTAACTTTGCCCCAACCTTGAGCTCACAAAAACGTGTGTTGTATAGAATCAAGGTTTAAGGGATCTAGGGCTGTGCAGGATGTGCCTTGTTAACGAAATGTTTATAAGCAGTATGCTTGGTAAAAGTCATCGCCATTCTCTAGTCTTGATAAACCAGGGGCACAATGCACTGCAGAAAGCCTCAGGGACCTCTGCCCTGGAAAGCCGGGTATTGTCCAAGTTTCTCCCCATGTGATAGTCTGAAATATGGCCTCGTGGGATGGGGAAGAACTGACTGTCCCCCAGCCCGACACCCATGAAGGATCGGTGCTGAGGAGGATTAGTAAAAGAGGAAGGCCTCTGTCTCCTACCTGCCCCTGGGAATGGAATGTTTCGATATAAAACCTGATTGTACATTTGTTCAATTCTGAGGTAAGAGAAAAACCACCCTGTGACGGGAGGCGAGACATGTTGGTAGCAATGCTGCTTTGTTATTCTTTTCTTTTTTTTAAATTTTTTTTATTTTATTTTATTTATTTATTTTTTTTTTGAGACGGAGTCTCGCTCTGTCGCCCAGGCTGGAGTGCAGTGGCGCGATCTCGGCTCACTGCAAGCTCCGCCTCCCGGGTTCACGCCATTCTCCTGCCTCAGCCTGTCCAAGTAGCTGGGACTACAGGCTCCCGCCACCATGCCCGGCTAATTTTTTGTATTTTTAGTAGAGACAGGGTTTCACCGTGGTCTCGATCTCCTGACCTCGTGATCTGCCCGCCTCGGCCTCCCAAAGTGCTGGGATTACAAGCGTGAGCCACCGCGCCCGGCCTGTTATTCTTTTCTCCACTGAGATGTTTGGGTGGAGAGAAGCATAAATCTGGCCAACATGCACATCCAGGCACAGTGTCTTCCCTTGAACCTACTTGTGACACAGATTCCTTTGCTCACATGTTTTCTTGCTGACCTTCTCCCCACTGTCACCTGCTCTCCTACTGCATTCCTCTTGCTGAGATAGTGAAAATAGTAATCGATAAATACTGAGGGAACTCAGAGACCGGTGCCGGTGCAGGTCCTCGGTATGCTGAGCGCCGGTCTCCTGGGCCCACTCTTCTTTCTCTATACTTTGTCTCTGTGTCTTATTTCTTTTATCAGTCTCTCATCCCATCTGACGAGATATACCCACAGGTGTGGAGGGGCAGGCCACCCCTTCAGTGGAACAGTTCTGTATCCTGATTGTAGCGGTGGTTAAATGAGTCTACATATGTGATAAAATGGTATAGACCTAGACACGTGACACTGTTAGATATTGTCCTACATTTATACAAAATAGAACCTTTGGAGGAAACTGAGTGAAGAGTACATGAAACCTCTCTTACCATCTTTGAAATTTCCTCTGAATCTATGTTTCCAAATAAAAGGTTAAAATTTGTAAAGTTGCTTTAGACAAAAATATTAAATAAAAATAATGTCCTCTCCACTCCCGTGAGTAACTTGGCTCCAGGGGCTCCGCTCGCCACCCAGGAACGCGCCACCGACCTCCGCCACGAGCGAACCCTTCCAATGGCCCTTGCTGCGCAGGCCGGGACGCCTCTCCCCCCTCCACCCCCGCCGCGGAAAGTTAAGTTTGAAGAGGGGGGAAGAGGAGAACATGGACATGAAGAGGAGGATCCACCTGGAGCTGAGGAACTGGACCCTGGCAGCTGTTCGGGAACTTGTCTTGGACAACTGCAAATCAAATGATGGAAAAATTGAGGGCTTAACAGCTGAATTTGTGAACTTAGAGTTCCTCAGTTTAAAATGTAGGCTTGATCTCAGTTTCAAATCTTCCCAAGCTGCCTAAATTGAAAAAGCTTAAACTCAGTGAAAATAGAATATTTGGAGGTCTGGACATGTTAGCTGAAAAACTTCCAAATCTCACACGTCTAAACTTAAGCGCAAATAAACTGAAAGATATAAGCACCTTGGAACCTTCGAAAAAGTTAGAATGTCTGAAAAGCCTGGACCTCTTTAACTGTGAGGTTACTAACCTGAATGACTACCGAGAGAGTGTCTTCAAGCTCCTGCCCCAGCTTACTTACATGGATGGCTATGACCAAGAGGACCAGGAAGCACCTGAATCAGATGCTCAGGTGGATGGTGTGGATGAAGAGTAGGAGGGTGAAGAAGAAGATGAGGAAGACGAGGAGGATGAGGATGGTGAAGAAGAGAAGTTTGATGAAGAAGATGATGAAGATGAAAATGTAGGAGATGACGAAGACGAAGTCAGTGAGGAGGAAGAAGAATTTGGACTTGAAGAACATGAAGATGAGGATGAGGATGAAGAGGAGGAAGAAGGCGGGAAAGGTAAAAAGAGGAAGAGAGAAACAGATGATGAAGGAGAAGATGATTAAGACCCCAGATGACCTGCAGAAACAGAACTGTTCAGTATTGGTTGGACTGCTCATGGATTTGGTAGCTGTTTAAAAAAAAAAAGGTAGCTGTGATACAAACCCCAGGACTCCCACCCACCCAAAGAGCCAAAGAATAGTTCCTGTGACATTCCGTCTTCCTCCATGTAGTCCCTCTTGGTAATCTATCAATCTACCATCGAGCTTAGGGACTTCACCCCAACAAAATTGTAAGCGTTGTTAGGTTTCTGTGTGAGACTCTTGCTGTAGCATAGATAGCTATGATTGGTGAGTCAACCATCTGTGGCTACCAGTTACACCGAGATTGTAACAGCATTTTTACTTTCTGTACAACAAAAATCTTTGTAAATAAAATAAAATCTTAACATTAAAATAATAATAATAATGTTGATTGTATGCAGGTCTGGCAAACCTTTGACACATTGAGTGACTGGCATCTCTAATCCATCCACTTCACAATTGCCCCGGCCAGACCCTGTCCTAGGCTAGGTCACCTGCTGGAAGATAAGACTGTGGATTCTCTCCTGCTTGGCTTTGGGGTAGATATGCCAGATAAAATATGGGACAACCAGTTAAATTTAGATTTCTGATAAAAAATAAACTATTTTTTAGTGAGTATGTACCATGCATATTTAGGACATACTTATACTAAAACTTTTTTCTCTAAATTCTTTTTTCACCATCTTCACAGGTGTTGCTATTTCTCTAAATTCTTTAATGTATGTATGTAGTTACTTTAAAGCTCTTGCCTGCTAATTCCAATGTGTGAGCCATTTATGGGTCTGCTCTTTTTTTTTTTTTTTTTTGAGATAGAGTTTTGCTCTTGTAGCCCAGGCTGGAGTGCAATGGCGCCATCTTGGCTCACTCCAACCTCCACCTCACCTGGCTGGTCTTGAATTCCTGGTGATCTGCCTGCCTCAGCCTCCCAAAGTGCTGGGAGTACAAGTGTGAGCCACCGTGCCCGGCCCTTTTTTTGTTGTTGTTTCTTTAAGTTCTCACTCTGTTGTCCAGGCTGAAGTGCAGTGGCATGATCTCAACTCACTGCAACCTCCACCTCCCAGGCTCAAGCCATCCTTTCATCTCAGCCTTCCAAGTAGCTGGGACCACAGGCACGTGCCACCAGCAGTCCTGACTGGTTTCATGGAAGACAATTTTTCCACAGATGGGATCGGGGGCAGTGGTTATGGTATGAAACTGTTCCACTTCAGATCATCAGGCATTAGATTCTCATAAAGAGTGTGAAACCTAGATCCCTTGCATGTGCAGTTCACATTAGGATTCACGCTTCTATGAGAATCTAATGCCTGCTGATCTGATGGAGGGCAGAGCTCAGGCAGTAATGCTGGCTGCCCACCACTCACCTCCTGCTGCTCAGCCTGGTTCCTAACAGGTTACCGATGGGTACAGTCCACAGCCTGGGGGTTATGGACCCCTGCACACCACCACACCTGACTTGTTTTTGAATTTTTAGTAGAGATGGGGTTACGCCATGTTGCCCAGGCTGGTCTCGAAGTCTTGAGCTCAAGTGATCTACTTGCCTTGGCCTCCCAAAGTGCTGGGATTACAGGCGTGAGCCACCATGCACGGTGGGTCTGTTCATATTGACTGGTTTTCTCTTAATTTTAGGGTATATTTTCTCACTTTTTCACACATCTAGTAAGTATTTCTTGAGCTGTTGGACACTGTGAACCTTCATTGTAGAGATGTGGGTTAGTTATCCTACTCTAGTGTTGAGTTTTATTTTGGCAGGGAATTAAATTGCTGATGGGTTAACTTGATCATGAGTGTCAAGGCTACATTTTAGGCTTTGTTAGGGTGAGCTGTTTTACAGTTTTGCCCTTATTCCCAGGGCATCTTCCTTAATCCCAAGGCATGGCCTTCTAGGCCCTCTGTGAATGTCTGGAATATTCATCAAGACCTGAGATTTCAAGAGTGGAGACTCTGGCTGAGCCAGAATTCAGGTGTATCTCCAGCAGTCTGTGACCACTGAAATCACTGTTTAGCTTTCAGCTCCCCATCGGCTGTTCTGTGCTGGGCCTTGCAGAGTCTCAATCCGCACATTCATCGTTTGGGATTTGGCCAAGGACCTGCAGCAACCTCTGTAAGATTTCTGGGGCTTCTTCTCTGCAACTCCGTCTTTTCTGATACTCTGCCACACACATTTTAGCAGCCCTGAGTGGCAGTCTCTGTTTCCTCCACCAAACAAGACTGATCTTCTTGGCTTGGACTCTGCTTCCTCCTGCTGTAATTGAAGGTTTAGAAACTTTCCCCACCAGAAAAACACAGCAGTCACTTCATGTGATTCCCTTTTCTCAGACTGTACCTGGAACAGCCTATTGCCCAATGGCTGAAGACAATTTCTTCATGTACTTTGTCCAGCTTTGTAGTTGTTTATGCTGGAAGACTGTCATCAATACAGGTACTCCATCATGGCCACAATTCAAAGTATGATTAATATCATATTCATTCTATTCTAAAAGTAGAGAAGACAAAGACCAACAATTCTAAGAAAAATGGAAAAAAAATATATGAAAGTTCAAAGAAAAAGAAACCCAAATGCCACTGACACAAGGAAAAAATGTTTAACTTCACTGATAATAAGAAAGATACAATTTTAGGCTGGGTGCAGTGGCTCACACCTGTAATCCCAGCACTTTGGGAGGCTGAGGTGGGAGGATCACTTGAGGCCACAAAGTGAAGGTGGCAGTGAGGCGAGATGGCACCACTTGGGGTGACAGAGTGAGAGCCTGTCTCAAAAAAAGATACAGATATAAACAACATCCTGCAACCTCTACATGTGGCCACAATTGATAACAGGGACCAGATTTGCCTCCCACCTTGAACAACTAGGAAAATGGAACAACATATATAAAACAATAGTTTTCGGACATCGGAGAACAGGTCAAGCAGAACTATCATCCCTAAAAGAAGGTGAACCCTACAGTGTCCTCGGTTTACTGCCAGAAGCATTTAAGGCTCCAACACAGGGAGGGGAATCCAAAGTCCAGTGGTCTTGGTGGATTGAAGAGACAGAGATCGGAGCTTGGGAAGGTCTTCAAGGCCAGTAGAATTTGTGAGGTAGAGTACCAGGGAAGAGGTGGGAGAAGAGAGTGCATGAACTCTGGAAAGCTATGGAAGATGCCCTCAAGCCTTTGGCAAAGGGCTGATACGGACATATGTGAGAAGAAAGTACCCAAGGAAAGATTTTTATTCTTTACCTATTACCCAGTCTCATGTATTTTGTTATAGCAGCACAAATGGACTAAGACAGTATCTTACATACAGTGAGGTGCATATAACTTAAGTTACAACTCCGTATTTTTTTTTGTTTTTGAGATGGAGTCTCTCTCTGTTGCCCAGACTGGAGTGCAGTGACTCGATCTTGGCTCAGTGAAAACTCCGCCTCCTGCATTCAAGCAATTCTCCTGCCTCAGCCTCCCGAGTAGCTGGCATTACAGGCGCCTACCACCATGCCTGGCTAATTTTTGTATTGTAGTAGAGATGGGGTTTCACCATGTTGGCCAGGCTATTCTTGAACTCCTGACCTCAAGTAATCTGCCTGCCTCAGCCTCTCAAACTGCTGGGATTACAGGTGTGAGCCACTGCGCCTGGCCAACTCCATAGTATTTACATATGTGCACTTTCATGTAACCACCACTCAGCTCAAGATACAGAATGTTCCCATCAACACAGAGGGCTGCCTCTTTCCCCTTCTCAGTTGCTGTCCCCTCAAAGTTAACCAGGATCCTGACCTCTGTCACCATGGATTAGTTTCACCTGTTCTTGAGCTTCATATAAATGGAATCATTCAGTGTGTGTGCGTTTGTGGCTGGCTTCTTTCATTCAACATAATCCTGTGAGATTTAACCACGTTTTGGGTACTGGTAGTTGTTTATTTTTCTGGTTGTGTAATTTTCCATATTTCATTTATTACCCTTCTATTTTTGTCTCTAACTCAGTGTCTTGTGGGGTCTATTGGTCCTTTTTAGCTAGATTGATATTAAGCATCTTCTTATCAATGGAGCTTAGGACATTTTTAGAAGACAAAAGCCTAATAAACCCAAGCCCCCCAATCTTAAGCCAAGTTTCCTTCTCACGCCTGCTTCAGTTGCTCTTCTTCATGTGGTATTTTTTCCCTCAGAAAACTGATGGAAATTAAGAAACCCAAAAGCTCTTCATCATGTTATCAGCTTAGGGACGCTTGTCATCTGAATAACAGGGTAGATATTTATAATCTGAAATGTTAAAATAACTATAGCAAACACTTATGTAACACTAACTGGTGTTCACAGTGCTTTATATATATTATTTTCATCAAAACAACTCTGTGAAATAGACACTATTATTGTCATCCCCACATTTTAGATGGGGAAATGGAGGCACAGAGAGACCATGTAACTTTCCCAAGGTGGTAGGACCAGGACTTGAAACTGTGTTTTCTGGTTTTAGAGCCTGCACCGTTCACCACCACACCATATTGTGTAGCATGATACTTCATGTGGTTAAAGTATTTTCTTCACTTGGGAGCATTTTGTGAATAATCTGAATCTTATAAATTTGCTTCAAAGAATACAAGTAAATTGAAATGGCAGATCTAATAGACTTAAGTTATTGTCATACGATTTACATTCTATTTAATTTTTCTTAAATATATGACAAAATACCTACACAAAGAGTGGTATTTCAGTTAATATAGTAAATTTATTTTCCAGACTGACATTCAGCTTAAATATGCCAGTGTGTGATTTAATCCATAGGTACCCGATGAACACATTATTGTCAGATTGGTTACAGATGCTAAACGCTATCTGAAGATCATTCCTAGTCATTTATATTTATCAGGGTAAAAGTGAAGTGATTTGAACTATAAAAATACCTTTGAAATAATTTATCAATGTATTAGGTAAACCCAGTTTCAGAAACTGTTAGACCAAATAAGGTGGCTAATTAACAGTGGTATGATTTCTAGCCTGAGGGTCTAAATTGGACTTAAACTGTCTTTAAACTGAACTCAGCCAGGCGCGGTGGCTCACGCCTGTAATCCCAGCACTTTGGGAGGCCGAGGTGGGCGGATCACGAGGTCAGGAGATCGAGACCATCCTGGCTAACACGGTGAAACCCCGTTTCTACTAAAAATACAAAAAAATTAGCCGGGCGTGGTGGCGGGCGCCTGTAGTCCCAGCTACGTGGGAGGCTGAGGCAGGAGAATGGCTTGAACCCTGGGGGGCGGAGCCTGCAGTGAGCCGAGATCGCGCCACTGCACTCCAGCCTGGGTGAAAGAGCGAGACTCCTTCTCAAAAAAAATAAATAAATAAATAAACTGAACTCAAAGAATGCAAAAGCGGCAAGTTCAGAAAATAAAAGGCAAGAACAGGACTTTAAGTCCATTTTAAACCCTCAGGCTAGAAATCGTACTACTGTTAATTAGCCACATTAGTTGGTCTAACATTTTTTCTTTATAATTCTGAAGCTGAGTTTATCTAATACATTGATAAATTCATACAATTTGGAAGAGTCAGTTGAAGTCACAAGGACTTAATATTTGCACTTTTCCAGTGAATGCAGGCACATCTGTTATTCCATCTGTAAAATTGTATTATTGCTCTCCTATTAATGTCATATTTATAAAAGTATGAGGATGCCAAATGCTAAAAATGGAGATGGTCTAGTAACTAGAAATGCCCACCCCAGGGAGCACACATACATCTCTCCCTGCATCCTAATAATGTGATGTATTTTGGAACACAGACATTAGAACTTCATGAAGTTTTAGCTGACGATTCTTTCCCACGCATCTTAAAGTTATGATTTAGGCAATGTATGACTGAAATAATTCATTCATCACGTATAGGCACATTAACATAAATATGGCACAAAATATGCCTCCAACTGAAACCGAGAGGTATAAAAACATATTTCACTCTTTGTGAAGAACTTTGTGAGGAAACATAACTCTGTGATTTTATAGACACTTTTCCTCATAATACTTTGACATTCACAAACCGTAGATTGCACTGCGGCTTGTAAACATTTTAAGTTGCATAAATTTCGCCTTGATTTTCATATGTAGTATAATACTGTCTACTAAAACTTTTTGTATCAACTAAGTACTCTCACATATATTGGTTTATAATAGTGGTTGTTATTATTTTTAAAGTGTTTTCCATTCAAAGAAAAGAAGTAAATTCCTATGTCAGAGTAACCAATGTGGCTGAAGAATAGGTATTAGCCAGAGAGGTCTAGATGGTAAAAATCAATCTTCTGGCCTCAAAGAAGCTCCATGAACATAGAGGAAGGCCAAGTGTCACATAGCTTTCCTTCACTCGAATTCATTCTTGACTAGAGCCTGTATGCCTCTTCCAGGGACATTTAAACTCTTAAAGGATTTCTTATGATCTTTACTAAATACATTAAGAAGAATGCCAACCAGTGCCCTTTTGTGTACTGGGACATATACTCATGTGATTAAAACAGGTAACATGAACTCTGACTTTCAAATGTATTGTAGATATAAATGCTCTAAGCTAGAAAAGGTTTTCCACATCCACCCACAGTCAATGATGGGAGCATTTCATTCCTCAGAAATAATCCCTTTTTAGGTCATCAAGAAAGGGTACAACTGCTACAGCTCATGATGCAATATCTTCAAGATCCCAGAGCACATACAAATCCTAAGGGAACTACCATAGTACAGCGCTCATTCTTGGCACCAGAACAAATGAAACACACTCTATCCTGCACACACCTGCCAGAGCAGGCCACTTTCCTCTTCTGTGAGATTTAAAAAGCTCCCCAAAATGTTATTACTCCCATCCCCAATACACACAAAATAGGGGAAAGGCTGTTTCCAGTTCTCGGCCTTTAAACAACTGTAAATGTCAGTACTCACAGTGGCATATTACAAAGTAATAAACAGTGCGCATTTGAGGGCAAACCACATATTGAGCTAATGAAGAGCTCACTGTGGTTAGGATTCGATCAAACGTAATAGCAGAACATAAGCAAATTTTATCTGAATTCTGTAATGAATATACATGCTGCAATAACATTAAAAAAGCATGGCAGCCTGTTCCAAACCAGTAAGAATAGTTTTGTGCAAATAGTGGGTCTTTGTGTGTTTGAATTCCCACCACCTAAGGGCAAACTCGATATGTATGCTAATGACCTACAATTATCAAATTAAAAACAAAAATGCTAAAGGATGCCAGAGTGAACATCAGGGAAAGACCAACTCTCCCTTAACTTTTTACAAATAAATTTAAACGGTAAATTAGAAACACAAATAAATGTGAGTGGCTCTAACATTCAAATGGAGTAAATGAATTGTGTAGGAGATTAACCCCATAACTTTTTGTTGTTGTTGTTTTAAATTTCTTGACCAGCTCTTAGATGATGATGATGTTTATCTCCCTGTTCTCAGCTGCCTGGTAAAAGAATGGCACGCAGGGTTTGCTGGGCAAGCCTGGGTGCTCCTGGGTGTCCTGCATTACAGGAAGCAGCTGCACGATCTGCTGTGCAGTGGGGTTGTCATCGGGAGAACCCTCCCTGGCCGCTCCTGGTGCAGGCTTCACGCTGTTGTCCAGGCTCACCTCATAAAAATCTTTGGCGAGAGGGACGCGGGGGTCTGAGTGCAGTGCAAGCCTCCCCTGCTCCTGCCTGCCCACCCCGCCTGAGGGCTCTACTCACCATCATGCTCACCGGCAGCCCCAAGTTCCTGGGGGGCTGGGGCACCTGGAGCGGGCTCATCAGCAGTGTTCTGGGCAGCGGTGAGGAATTTGCCATGCCCTTCATGATTGCCCACAAGGGGCAACACCAGCTCTTGCAGCTCCAGCAGCTTCACCTGAAGGGAGGGGTGCTCAGCTCCCACCCTGGAGCCTGCACCAGCGCCCATGCCCACCCCCACCCCCGCAGAGATGTTGCACGCCCTACCTTCATCTCCTCGTTCTGGGCCAGCCTGATGACATCCTCCATCTCCTGGTGCCACGTGTTTGGCACTGCCCCCTGGCTTTCATATACGGTGAAGGACTCTCCTGCGAGAGGACATGGCTCAGACACTAGGGTGGCCCTGCAGCTCCAATGGCCCTGCAGCTCCCCGTGCCCATGCCCTGGCCTCCCGCTCACTTATGCCATCTGTCGCTCCAGAGGGCTGGATGAATCCAAGCTCTAGTTTCTCCACCTGCTCCTTCCCGTCTGCCTTCTCCTTCGGGAGGTCCATAAAGCTGCTCTGGAGCCAAAATAATGGGGTCACATCTTGGGAGTGACCTGTTCTGCCCCGCCCCCGCTTTTCTAGGCCCATGCCAGGACTCACCCACTTTCACCTTCTCCATGGCCTCCTTCAGGACCCGGTAGCTCTCCCCACACACAAACTCATCCCCAGTCCTCCCTGGGGCCGGGGCCTCTGCCTCTGGCTCCTTCCAGGCCAAGGCCACCAGATGAGCCCGGTGCAGGCAGCACAGCCTTCGCACCTTCCACTGCCCACATAGCATGGCCGTGTCTGTTCCTCCTGGGAATTGGCTCCAGTGGAGTTCAAAAATGCCACTTGAAGGCAAGAGGTGAGTATTCTTGTAGGGGCATAGACAGAACAAATGAGGCAGGGAGGTGGAGCACAGCTTCTTCCCTTGGGGCCTCAGAGAGTGCCCCTGTTGGTCACAGGTGACAAGGTGTCTGACCACTGGCTCCCAGAAGGGGTGAGGGGCCAGAGAAATCAGAAGGTGGGAAAGCCAAGAGCATAAGGGGGTCTGGGAGGAACCACAGAGGAAGGTGGCAAAGTGGGGCAGGGAAAGTCAGGCTCACCGTGGCCTCCTGGCTCTCCAGGTCCTCTGGGATGTTTGGCGTGGGCTGAGGCGCCTCCTCCTCCTCACTGTCCAGATGTTCTCCTCCATCTCCTGTAGGGAGGTGGCCAGAGGGGTCCTCAGACAACCCAACAAGGGAGGTACCGTGGGCCCACCTCTGTCCCCACCTTCACTGTGTAACCCTGAGCCGGCCTCTCCCCAGATAGGAATGAGCTGCTGTTCTTTATTTTTCCTTTTAAGAACCAAGATCTTGCTATATTGCCCAGACACAGTCCCACTACCAGTTGGTGCAGGAGTCCTGACCTGCTCCCTTTCTGATCTGGGCCAGTTCATTCATCCTTAGGCAACCTGGTGGCCCCCTGCTCCCAGGAGGTCACCATATTGATGCCGAACTTAGTACAGACACCCGGTTGGCATAACTACCAGCAGTTCTAAAGGTCTCTTCCAACCCTTCAATCCTATGCTGCTAACAGTCCCCCATTCCTCCTGTGGCTCTCTCCTCTTCCTCTGAGTGGTCTCCTGTACCTTCTCCAGGGAGAGCCATGAGGCTCAACTGGGTCTCCAGCTGTTGGTTCTGCTGGCTGGCAGCTTTTAGGTGCTCCTAAGGGGATGGAAAGCAGAGTGAGAAGGCACGGAGGTTGCCAGGTCATCCCCCTCGGGGCCCCGTCATCAGCAACTCCCTTCCCTGGGTCTCCTGCAACTTTTGGCGGGCCATCTCAGCCACCGCTTTGCCCCAAGCTTCCTGCTGCTGCAGCTGGTCCATGAGCTGGGTCTGCAGCAGTAACTGCCTGTGTAGCGCCTCCTTCTCAGAGGTCAGCTGCTGATAGGTGGCTGTGTACTGCTGCAGGTGACCCAGGTACTAGTCTCGCTGCTGCTGCAGACTCTGAGACTCTTGGCTCTTCAGCTCCACCTGCAGGAAGACCTTGGGCATGAGGGCACGTGGTGGCTGGCTTCCAGGTTCTGGGACCATTAATAGGGTAGCGAGGGCACTGTGGGGCTCTGTCACCTGCCCAGGACCCTGGTCCCTTGCTCCAGGCCTAAGAGGCTTCCTCCCTTGCCTAGAACCCCATACCTCCTTCCCCAGCCTCAAATCTCATGTCCTTCTTCCCATCATTTAAACTGTAGGCCACAGACTGGTGGAAAAGCAGAGGGAGCCAACCACCATCTGCTAAGTGTGCTACATGCCTAATGCTTTCCACGTATTCTCTCATTCAATCCTCAGCACCTCTGCAAGGAAAATGCTAACTTCCTTTTGAAGTTACAGAAACAGAGACTAAGAGATGAACAGTAGTTGAACGGTGA
Source organism: Nomascus leucogenys (assembly GCF_006542625.1). Taxonomy (NCBI): domain Eukaryota; kingdom Metazoa; phylum Chordata; class Mammalia; order Primates; family Hylobatidae; genus Nomascus; species Nomascus leucogenys. The sequence goes on from NC_044386.1 coordinate 78,181,349, forward strand.
CCAGCGGAACCCAGGCCGGAATCCAGTTGGAATCTAAGGAGGCTTTTTTGTTTTGTTTTGAGACAGTGTCACTCTCTGGCCCAGGCTGGAGTGCAGTGGTGCAATCTCAGCCCACTGCAACCTCCACCACCTGGACTTAAGCGATTCTCGTGCCTCAGCCTCCTGAGTAGCTGGGATTACAGGCATGCGCCACCATGCCTGGCTAATTTTTCTTGTTGTTGTAATTTTAGTAGAGGTGAGGTTTCACCATGTTGGCAAGGCTGGTCTCAAACTCCTGACCTCAAGTGATTCTCCTGCTTCAGCCTCCCAAAGTGCTGGGATTACAGGTGCGAGCCACCATGCCCAGATAAGGACTGTCTTGTACCACTGTCTCTTCCCCTATGACTGGGGGCTCCATGCCTCTAGCTGTGATGATGATGTCCAGATCTGGGAGGAGCCCAGGGCTACCCACCTCTAAAAGTCAGAGGGCAGGAAGCAAGAAACAGTCATAGGGCTGCCCTGGCAGGTGCTGGGGTCACCTGCCCCCCAGCTGGAGCTGCCTTTGGCCTGGGACCTCCCCTCCCCAGAGGCTGATGCCCGCCTCCCAGCCCTTCTTGGATGGGGTGGAGGTTACCATCTCCTTCGCCTTGTCTAGCTTCTCCTGCAGCTCCTTTACTTGCTGCTCCAACTGCAGTGTGCTCTTGTTCTCATTGTTCTGCACAGAGAGAAGCAATCAGCGGCCACCCACTGCAGCTGGAGACACCAGAACTGGGTGTCTGCCTCCCATATCACCGGGAAGGGTGGAGGCAGGTTAGAAAAATCATCCCTTCTCCCCCACAGCCATCAGAGCAGGGCCTGATGAGCTGTAGCTCACAGGTGCCTTTAGAAGTACCATTTCATGTGAGGGCTACACTGCCCCATTTTACAGGTGGGGAAACAAAGGCCTGGAGGGATAGGGATGAGGGCAGGCTCCCCAGGTGGGGCAACCCACCAGATGCTCGAAGCTGCACTATGGCTCCGCCAGCTGCTTGTTGAGCTTGTGGTTCTGGGAGAGCGTGAGTCTCTCCTCCTGCTTTCACGGCCTCTCCTCCTGCTTCTGTAGCCTCTCGTCCTTCTCCCACAGCCTCTCTTCCTGGTCCCACAGCCTCTTCTCCTGCTTTCACAGCCTCTCCTCCTTTCGCAGCCTCTCCTCCTCCTTCCGCAGCCTCTCCTCCTCCTTCCGCAGCCTCTCCTCCTCCTTCCGCAGCCTCTCCTCCTCATTTCGCAGCCTCTCCTCCTCCTTTCGCAGCCTCTCCTCCTCCTTTCGCAGCCTCTCCTCCTCCTTTCGCAGCCTCTCCTCCTCCTTTCGCAGCCTCTCCTCCTGCTTGTGTAGCCTCTGCTCCTGCTTTCGCAGCCTCTCACCCTGCTCCCGTAGCGTCTCCTTTTGTTCACACAGTCTCTCCTGCTCTCGGAGGCTCTTCTCCTGCTCCTGGAGCCTCTGCTTTTGTTCCTTGCTCAGCAGACTCAAGGCCTGATTGTTTTCCACCTGGGATCGGAGCTTTCCCTCCAGACCCTCCACCTCCTGCCTTAGGTGTTTGGCCTCATCTTGTAGCTGCTCCACCACAGAGGTCACTGCCAGGGGCGCCAGGGATGGGGGCTCAGCTGAGAAACAAAGCAGACAATAAGGGCCTCTGGATTCCCCACCCCCCCTCAAAAAAAAACCCCTCCTCTTGATGCACAGCTCCTCTCAGGCTTCCCAAACTTGGCCTCACTGCTAATGATTCCTTGCACCCGATGGTAGCCAATTTCCAAGCCACTTTCAGATAGAGAGCACTGTGGGTGGCTGACAATGGGCACTCCTCCCTCTTTGCTCATGGGGACCCTGAGGCTTATGGAGATGACAAAACTTGCTGTCTCCTGGCACAGACCCCTTTCCCTCTGCCTCAAAGCCCTTCCATCCACTCACCTCCCTGGGGCCTTCTAAGCCACCCCCACAGACCTCTGATGTCAGTCCTGCTCCCAGGTCACACCAGCCCCATCTTACCCATCTGGTTTTTGAGTTCGGACAAGCTCCTCTCCAGCTCCTATATCTGATGTATGTCACGCTTCTTCTCCTCCTTCAATGTGCGAGCCTGCCCAAAGCACAGGGGAAAGGGCCCTGGAGAGAGGGGCTGGTGGCTGGACAGGCCACCATCTCCCTCTCTGCCCCCATCTCCACAAAGCCCAGACCCATGACCACCTCTCGCTGTACTATTCCCATTTTACGGATGCCCAGAAAGATCCAGCGGCCTATCGAAGGTTGGGGGCTGAAGGGTCAGATCTCACCTCCACCGACATTTTCTGTATCCTCTCCTGCCACCGGGCCCTCTCTCCTTTTATATGCTGAGCATATTCATCTCTCTCTAGATGGACTTGTTTAAGTGACTCTGTCACCTGCAAGAAATGGGCACAGAAGTTAGGAAGGGCTGTCACTGGTCCTCACCTGCTCCTGGCCACCTGGGGTCATCTTCCTTCCACATCCCTCCCTCTGCAAAGCCTCACCTGTGTTACGTGGGCGTTCAGCAGCGCCCGCTCCTTTATGGTCTGCTGTAACCGCCACTGGAGAACCGCTTCACTGCAGCTCGAGGACTGGATGGTGAAGAGTGAGAAGTTTCGATCTGGAGAGCCCAGGCAGTGCCCTTTAAAAGGGCTAGGGCTAGGCTCAATATACAACTCGGTTAGTAAAGATCAAGGCATTTCCAAGCCCGTGGCCTGGTTATTAAAAGAACTCAGTAAAGTTGGAAGGGACAGGGAAAGAGATCGAATTTACAGCTTGCTAACAGAGGCCCAGAGAGATCAGATAATATTGCTATTGTTATTACTGTTATTACTACCACTGTTTGAACCGTTATGGAGTGCTTCACCAGGTTCCATGCTAGCAATCCCATTTAATCCTCACAACCACCATATGAGACAGTTACCAGGATTACCTCTATTCTGTAGATCAAAAACATCGAGAGTTCGAGGTTAAGTGCTTGCCTAAGATCACTTAGACAGAGCTGGGATTTGAACACCCAGGTCTATCCTATTCTGTAAGCCCATTTTTCTTGCTGGGGGTGGGGGCACAGATAGGCAGGGGGAAATTAATCTTTTGTTCGCTTTTTGAAAGGATGATACATTCATATAGTCCAAAACTCAGAAGGTAAAGAAGGGAGGTGTCTCCCAGGCACACTGTTACTCTCTCCTGAGTTTTTTATGAATGCTTGCAGACATGTTTTTGTATATTATCATAGTACACACACACACACACACACACACACACACACACACACCCCTTTCCTCTCTCTACAGAAACGGTAACATACTAAAGGTACTCTTCTGTACCTTCACAGTACAACTACCCAATACTCCACCTAGGACTTGGCCAAGGCCACAGCCAGGAAAGGGCAGGGCAGGCACTTGGCCTCCAAGCTCTGCATCCAGTGCTCACTCCCCACAGTGCCCCCCAACTCACTCACAGCAGCTGACTCAGCCCCAGGCTGCCTCTAACAACCATACACAAAAGTAGTGAGAAATGACCATGCTGCCTTCTGGGCAGGACACTCCATCCTGCAGAAGGGACCTTTAGGCTCACTCCTCAATCTGGGAAGCCAGGCTGCCAGGGGATGGGGCAGCTGGTTGGACTCACCCTGTCTTCTTCCTGCTGCTGTGTAGACACAGCAGAGAGAGCCCGCTCCAATTCTTGAATACGCTGTAAGGAGTATTGCAGGTGGCCAGCCAGATCCTTGGACTCTTCTGTAATGAGAGAGGTTGAGATGGGGCGCAAAAGACTCCCCCTAAAGACCTGTCAAGGTGCCAGGTTGAAGGATGATGGGATGCCCAGATTACCACCTTCAAAGTGTCGGGCAGCACGTTTAGTATGGTAAAGGGTGGTCTTCAAGTCTGCCTTTTCCAACTTGAGGATGTTGATTGTCTGGAATTAAACATTTGGGAGAAAAGCCAAGCAAGTGCTGAAAGAGAAGGAAAGAAACATTCTCCAGAGGACAGGAGAAATCTCCCCACCTGCCACTCATCTCTAACTGCTCTGTTTGTGCTTTGTGTATTTCATTGTTTGCTTTCTTTGCCTATAGGAAGAGGAAGACAGAGCTCTTACCACAGGGAGGCAGAGATGGCACAGCAAGAGACATGCCCCCAGAATGCCACCAATGCCCCAGGACAGGCCCACCCATGGGACCAGGTTATCAGGGACCCTGTGGGGATGGGGTGGAATCTGAGGGGTGAGCCTTCTTCCCCAGGCCGGGAATGGACAAGATGAGACTGGCACCTCTACATCTGAGTGCCCCCCAAACCCAGCAGTCATGTTGTGAGCAAAGAAATCATGTTACTTCTTCCAGCTGATGTTCCACTTCTTTCTTCTGCTGTTTCTGTGGGGAGATTCAAATTCAGGTGACTGAGAGTGGCCTCCTCAACTCTATTCCCCAGACTAGGAAGCGGTAGGCAGGGGCCAGCAATGGATTTTAAAGGCAACATTCTCAGACCCAATGGCAACACGAACTGGTCAACTCTCCTCAAGCTCCCAAGGACAGAGGATTTGGGTCTTTGTTGGTTTTTGCCCACAGCCACAGAACTCAAAGTCTGAATCTGGATTATCTTGAAAGGACAGTAACATAAACCTCTAGAGAGACAGTCTCAGGAAGACCCACCCTTCTGCCAGCTTGTGATTTAGAAAGATGCCTTCATTCAAGAAACATTTACTGAGCACATGCGGGCCAGGTGTGGTTCTTCACAGCAGATATGGGATGGAAAAGGACAGACAGGAGCTCTGGGCCCTCAGGTTTCCATTCTAGGGGCCTTTAAATTTCAGACTCTCAGAGGTAACAGAGACCTTTGATGCTCTACCTCCTCTGGAAACACGAGCCCAAGGAGGACAGGTGGCTTGTCCAGACTCAAAGCAAATTGGGGACTGAGTCAGGGCAGAAATACAGGGCCCCTGACAACCAGTCAGGCTAGCACTTCCCTGAGAGGTGACAACCCCAGGGCGTGTGTGGCAAGGACTGGAGCAGGGGTGTCTGGAGAAGAGACAGTCGGCAAAGAGGGCAGCAACAGAAGAGCCAAGCTTCATGCTCCATGCTCTGGGGTCCCTCTAGGTGAGGCCTGGGTGCTCCAGCTCCCCATTTGCCCTTGGCACCAGGAGCCCCCAGCCCCTTTCTTCCGGTCCCCAAGGGGAAAATAAGGCCCAGGATTGGCAGTGTGGAATCAGGGGACCCCACTGGACTCTTACCAATGATTCTATGTTTTCATTGAGTTGATTGATTGTCACGGAGCTTGACTTCAGGGCTACTGCTAGTTCTTGGTACTGGCTCTGAGGCACATGCAGAGAGGAGGAGTTGGAAGAGGATTGTGGGGAGAGGTAGACAGAACAATCATTAGGGCTGGGGTGTGTGTGGGCTGTCTCAGCTGGCAGAGGGTCACCCAGCCCCCACTGTGAGAGGAGGTTGGAGGGCTGTCCTGCAGAGTCACTCCACCTTGGCCCAGGGCCTCTTACTTCTAGATCCTTCAGTGTAACAGATGATGCAGGATTAATAAAAATGAGAAATTAAAAAAAAAAAAGAAACTTACATGGGAAATAGTTATGTATATAGAGAAAGTATAAAAACAGCAAGGAGCCAGGCACAGTGGCTCACACATGTAATCCCAGCAGTTCGGGAGGCTGAGGTGAGTGGATCACTTGAGGTCAGGAGTTCAAGACCAGCCTGGCCGACATGGTGAAACCGCATCTCTACTGAAAATACAAAGATTAGCCAGGCGTGGTGGCAGGTGCCTGTAATCCCAGCTACTCAGGAGGCTAAGGCAAGAGAATCGCTTGAACCCGGGAGGCAGAGGTTGTAGTGAGCGGAGATCGCACCACTCCACTCCAGTCTGGGTGACAGAGTGAGACTCTGTCTCAAAAAAAAAAAAAAAAAAAAAAGGCCCAAATCCCACATGCGTGCTCTGTATGTTATTCCCAAATTACTTTTAAACTTTTAGGTCTCACCATTTCCAAGATGATAAAAGATGCGGGGAAGGAAAAAACCCAATCGATCAATCAAGCAGGTGAAGAAGCAGACAGAAACAGGCTGAAGGTTAATGGCAGCAACATAAAACAAGGCAGAGGCCAAGTATCCCCCAAACCAGAGAAGCCTCAGGGCCAAGCACAGCTGCAGACAGCAACCCAGAGAGGGGTCTTGGCACTGCCTCACCTTCCACTTGTCCAATGGGGGAGCGCTACCCCATTGGAGTGGTTAAGGTTGGACACCAGCACCTTCAGAATGTTCTGAATCTACAGGAGGTGACAAGGGAAAAACGAAGGCAGGGGGTGAAAGACAGAAGTGGCTTACAGAGAAGCAAGAAAGTCAGGGTAGGAGGAAGATGTGGATTCAGGAAAAGGAAATGCTGAAGAAGAGCAGAGGAGATTAAAACCATGGCCTGTGCCATTCTTCCAAATGGCCACCTGCTGCCTTGCCAGGGGCAGGAACAAATACATGGAAAAGTCCCCCGAGTGATGCAGTCACAGAGTGGAGTCAGCTGACCAATGCAGCTCTTAATATGCTCACTGCACCCCTCTCCTCAGGCCCAGGACATGGGCGATGAATCTGGTAGAGCTCCAGACCTCCACCTCCATTAAAAAAACAGACTCCTGAGTAAGAGTTCACTTGAACTAAGGGGGCTCCAGCTAAAAAACAAGTTTGAAAGACACTGATCTTATCCAGTATCATCTTACAGAGGAGGAAACTGAGGCCTAGCGGAAGAAGTGATTTTTCTGTGGTCACCCAGCAAGCTGGTGGCAAGTTAGACCTTCTCTTGCTCCCAGTGCCTGGGGCTCTCCTCACCACACCCTGGTTCCCCTTCAGTGACTCCTAAAAGGACAGCCTTATGGCAAATGGCTGTACTCATTAGCCCAGCTTCCCCTTGAGAGTGGGGATCAGGAAAATCAAACAGCAATGACCGTTTCCTGGGTATCCTGGGTGTTTACAGCAGGCCACATACTAGGGGCTAACATGAAAACAACAACAATAAGGAATCTCATTTAAACTTCACAAATGGAAGTCAAACAATACTACCCCTATTTTACAGATGTGAAAAGAGAGGCCCAAAGAAACTTGCCATAAATCGGATCCCTAGGAGATGGAGAAGCAGGATTCAAACCCAGAATTCTTAACCAGTACCCAGCAATCTCAACAATTACCCTCTACTGCCCCTTGGGCCCCCTGTCCCCAGGAGCCTGGCCAGCCAAGACTCACATCCCCAGGTGAGTGGCAAGCTGAGACAATCTCAGGGCTACTGCCAGTTTTTTTTCTTTTTTCTTTTCGCTCCTGCTGGAACACCAGGGCTCTTCCTTTGCTGATATTCTTTTAGCTGTGGGAAAGAAGAGCAGTAATACTCATGAGAACTACCAGCCCCTACAGCCACGCCTTCCTTACAGTTTTTGCAAAATACTCTTATACACCATCTGATTTAATGCCACCAACAATGGTACAAGGTGTTGTCACAATCACTTAATGATTGAGAGGGATGGATATTATGGCTAAAAAAAAAGTTGGGGGGGGGCAATAATGGAACTTAAATTCAGTCTTCTGACTCCAAGCTCTAGGGTTTTGCCATGAATCAGCAGCTGCCAGGGACCAAAACCAGAGGCAGAGGTAGAAAAGTAAACATTACATAGGCAAGAACTACACGCTGTGTGGTTTAGAGTCATACATCCTCACATGTCTGTTAGTGTGAAGAAGTGCACCAGTATCTCTCAAACTTTTATATCAATGTGTCCTCATGGCAGAAGGCAGCTTTTTTGTTAAATCTGGGAATTTATCAGAAAGAGGATAACCCAAGTCTCATTTCAGAGAGAAGTCTGGTATACTCTTAGAAACCTATGTGAGGGTCATCCATAAGTATATTAATGTTTTTTCTCTCTCAAGAGAATCAAGGGAAACTGATGCTTCAGAAAGATCTCCCACATTTATCCTGTGGCACTCAATGTACCCCAAGTTGAGATGATATGAGGAAGATTCAAGCTGTCAAGTTCAGTTTCCCAAGATCTGTTCCAGAGAAGATGAGCAAATCTCACTTCAGAGACCACTGACTGAAGGGCAGTCTGGTCCCAGAACCGTGGAGAATTAGAATATGAGGTGGAGAACTCAGAAAAAAATGTTAAAGTCTCTCTGGAGAGTAGAAGCCTGGGAGAAAACCAAACCAAGCCCATTCTCCCATCACCACCCAGAGATACTGTCAACGTTTTGGGCTCACAGGGGAAGTGTAGGCTTTTCCCACTGTCAATGTCTATGTGAAGGGAGTAAGGCAGCCTGAAACCTCTTGCTCTAGGTCCCAGAGTCCCCATTTCCCTTCTAGCCGGAAATTTATGCTGTGACCAGAGGAACCAGAAATGGGGTGAGAATGCTTAGGGGACTGGGTTGTAAGATCAAAGGCCGGTCTTGCAGCAGTAATGACAGTTCCTAGGGGGACTGTGACATCACTACATTCCACTCCTCCTGGGGGTGGGGGGAACCACATTGATGCAATGGCTGAGTTGCCGATCCACGATGGGGGAGGGGGGTGTAGGGCTGGGACCCAGGTCCTTGGAGATGCCAGTCCAGAGAGCCCAGGGAGGTCAGGCTTGGGTCAGCAGGAGGGGATAGCAGAGTCTGCTCAGGGAACCCCAGGAGTCACCAGCCCAAAGTCACCCAGGGATGACTGGCAATGCTGTGGGGGTTGGGGCTGGGGGGCCCAGGTCCTTGGAGAGGTGAGCCCAAAGAACCCAGGGAGGTTGGGCTTGGGGTGGCAGGACGTGAGAGCTGAATATGGAGCAGGGAGCCCCAGCAGTCACCTGCCAAAAGTCACCGCAGAGTGATTGGCGAGGGCAGAGGCTGGGCTGCTTGCTGAAGGAGTGAGGCTGACTGACAAGACTTTGGTGCGGGGAGCCCAGAGGCGCTGGGGTGAGGGGGCCCAGCCTGGTGTGCCTCAGGAGTGCTGTGGACTCTGGGAGTGGTCTTGTCATCGGAGGGAATCTCTGGCTAGGTTGGGGGGCCATGACCTTTTTCTTGGCTTTTTACCTTTTTCTTGGCTGCTGCCAATTTGTTCTATTGAGTTTCTTCTAACATCATGGGGTGGGGAGGGAGGTAGGGTTGGGGCCACATCAGTGAACACCTCCAGTCACCTACCAGGTGGCTGTGTGACTGAGCCAGAGGAGGCGTAACCAGGGAACATATGTTTTTATTTTCTTGGAAATATATCTAGGAGTGGAATTTCTTGATATGACTGTAAATGTAAGTTTGTTTGGTGACTGTAAATTTAAGTCTGCTTATTTATTTATTTGTTTATTTCCTGAGACAGAGTCTCACTCTGTCGCCCAGGTTGGAGTGCAGTGGCACGATCTCGGCTCACTGCAACCTCCGCCTCCTGGATTCAAGCAATTCTCACACCTCAGCCTCCTGAGTAGCTGGGACTACAGGCATGCGCCACCATACCCAGCTAATATTTGTATTTTTAGTAGAGACAGGGTTTCACCATGCTGGCCAGGCTGGTCTTGAACTCTTGACGTCAAGTGATTCAACCATCTGGGCCTCCCAAAGTGCTGGGATTACAGACATGAGCCACTGCACCTGGCCTATGTTTATTTTTAAGGACACTGACAGTTTTCCATAGTAGCTGTATCATTTTGCATACTCTTCAGCAAAATTTGAGGGTTCTATTTCTTCACACCCTTTCCAACACTTGTTATTTTCTTTTTTATTATAGCCGTCCTAGTAGATGTGAATGGTATCTTAATGTGGTTTTAATTTGCATTTCCCTAATGTACCAATTCCAGCCATTCATATATCTTTTTTGGTAAAATGCCTGTTTAAATATTTTGCCTGTTTTTAATTGGGTTGCTTTTGAGTTTCCATTAAATTTTCACTGCTACTTTTTAATTTCTGAAATTTCTAATGGGCACGCTTTATATCCATCTACTCTTGTTTTATTTTTGTCTGCTTTTTATAATCGTTTATTTGTGACAAATGTTACTTCATTTATCTCTGAGGATCTTTAACATGATTATACTTTCTTTTTTTGTCTTTTGGGAGTTTTTTTTGTTTGTTTTTGAAACGGGTTCTAAGTTGCTTAGGCTGGTCTCAAACTCCTGGGCTCTGAAAGGTGGAGGCTGCAGTAAGCCGTGATCATTCCACTGTACTGCAGCTGGGGTGACAGAGTGAGACCTTGTCTCAGGAAAAAAAAAAAAAAAAAAAAAACTCCTGGGCTCAAACAATCCTCCTGCTTCAGCCTCCCAAATAGCTGGGATTATAGGTACATGCCATCATGCCCAGCTCTCGTTTTTTTATTTTGGAAAATTTCAAATGTTTTCAAAAGTGGAAAGAGAATGAATTGGACCCTCATGAACTTATCACTCAGCTTAATGTATCTCCCACCTCTTAAGGCTAATTCCCTTAAAAACCTTATCCTAGGCTGCTTAGGAAAAACCTGTTGAAATCTTGCCCACATATTACAAGTTTCCCCATGTAGATGGTACTGTTGGAATAGCAGTGCTTATTTATGTCATACAAAAACTGGTCTCTGCATGACCAGGACAAGCTGTACCAGCAGGACAGGAGAGGATAGTATGCAGGAAATCATACCTGCAGAAGAACCCTTCTTGCAAAACTTCTTTCCTTACTGGGTAAGAAAGTAAATGGCCCTAAACCTACTAGAAAGTTTTCATATGAAGTGATTATGGGAGGGTTTTTACCAGAGTCATACTTTGTCACTTTGTCTTCTTTACCAGCCTCCTCTTTTTTTTTTTGAGATGGAGTTTTGCTCTTGTTGTCCAGGCTGGAGTGCAATGGCACAATCTTGGCTCACCACAACCTCTGCCTGCTAGGTTCAAGCGATTCTCCTGCCTCAGCCTTCTGAGTAGTTGGGATTACAGGCACCTGCCACTACACCCAGCTAATTTTTGTATTTTTAGTAGAGGCGGGATTTCACTGTATTGGTCAGGCTGGTTTTGAACTCCTGACCTCATGATCCACCCACCTTGGCCTCCCAAAGTGCTAGGATTACAGGTGTGAGCCAGCAGTGCCTGGCCTAACAGCCTCCTTCTTATATTGGGCTTATCTCCTTTCTTAAGGAGTTGTAAAAGGATCTCACTGTAATATGTCTCCTCAGCTTTCTTCCTTTCATGAAACACTGCGTAATAATTATTGTAGGGATGTTGTTCAGAATGTTGTTTACAGTCACACAGTGCCTGTATAATGATGATTGTTTTTAAGGTCTTGATGTAAGGAAAAGTTATGCTTCTTCTAAGACATATTCGCTTATTAACACTATGAATTTTTTAATTGATTGCATTTCCCTATTGGCTCTGGTTGAAAGGAATCTAAACCTAAATTTGTGACTCATGCCTAGAAATTGTCCAAGACTCTATGGTATGCATTTTTGCATCATATTAATAGTTACCTCTGTCCGAATTTTGCCATCCTTTTTTTCTTGTTCTGCCCCTTAGGGTCTTAATCCATTTAGGTTTCTATCCTAATGATTACGTGTGTTCATGTAAGCTATCACAAATACTGTTAGAGAATAGGGCTGGGCATGTGTGCATAAGTAAGTAAATATAATAAAAGATGATTCATTTAAAATGGCACTTGTGGGCCAGGCATGGTGGCTCAGGTCTGTAATCCCAGCATTTTGTGAGGCCGAGGTGATGGATCATCTGAGCTCAGGAGTTTGAGACCAGCCTGGGCAACATGGGAAAACCCCGTCTCCAGCAAAATACAAAAAATTAGCCAGGTGTGTTGGCATGTGCCTGTGGTCCCAGCTATAGGGAGGCTCACATGGGAGGGTCACTTGAGCCTGGGAGGCGGGGGTTGCAGTGAGTCAAGATCGTGCCACTGCACTCCAGCCTGGGTGACAGAGTGAGGCCCTGTCTCAAAAATAAAAAGAAAATTAAAAATAAAATAAAGTGGCACTTGTGGCCAGGAATTGGTATGTCACATTTGAAAATACAGGTATAATTTCAGATCTTTAGATTGCATCCCTAAGCTCATTTTCTCTTATTTATTTATTTATTTATTTTTGAGACGGAGTCTCACTCTGTCACCCAGGCTGGAGTGCAGTGATGTGATCTCGGGTCACTGCCACCTCCGCATCCTGGGTTCAAGCAATTCTCCTGCCTCAGCCTCCTGAGTAGCTGGGATTACAGGTGTGCACCACCACGCCTGGCTAATTTATGTATTTTTAGTAGAGACGGGGTTTCCCCACGTTGGCCATGCTGGTTTCAAACTCCTGACCTCAGGTGATGTACCCGCCTGGGCCTCCCAAAGTGCTGGTATTACAGGTGTCACTCGCCATGCCGCCTGGCCAATTTACTTTTATTTATTTTTAATTTTTATTTATTTATTTTTTTTTGAGACAGAGTCTCGCTCCATCACCCAGGTTGGTGTGCAGTGGCACGATCTCAGCTCACTGCAACCTCTGCCTCCTGGGTTCAAGTGATACTGCTGCCTCCCAAATAGCTGAGATTACAGGCTTGCCCCACCAAGCTTGGCTAATTATTATTATTTTTTTTTAGTAGTTTTTTTGTAGCGACAAGGTTTCACCATGTTGGACTGACAGATCATGAACTCCTGACCTCAAGTGATCCGCCCACCTCAGCCTCCCAAAGTGCTGGGATTACAGGCGTGAGCCACTGCACCCAACTCATTCTTTCATTTTTAAAACTTGGGTTTTTGTTGCACAAACCAAAAGTGAATCTGTGAAAAATATGCTTGCTATAAAGATGAAAACATTCTTTTATTTGTTATTTTATAGACATGGGGTCTCTGTATGTTGGACAGGCTTGTCTCAAACTCCCGGCCACAAGCAATCTTTTTGCCTTGGCCTCTTAAAGCACTGGGCAAAGGGCCAGGTGGAGTGGCTCATGCCTGTAATTCTGGCACTTTAGGAGGCTAGGGCAGGAGGATTCTTCAAGCTTAGGGGTTCAAGACAAGCCTGGGCAACATAGTGAGACCCCCATCCTCTACCAAAAAAACTTTGAAAAAATTAGCCAGGGCCGGGCACGGTGGCTCTTGCCTGTAATCCCAGCACTTTAGGGGGCCAAGGTGGGTGGATCACTTAAGGTCAGGAGTTCGAGACAAGCCTGGCCAACGTGGTAAAACCCCATCTTTACTAAAAATACAAAAATTAGCAGGGCCTGGTGGCATGGGCCTGTAGCCCCAGCCACCTCGGAGGCTGAGGCAGGAGAATTGCTTGGTCCTGGGAGGCAGAGGTTGCAGGGAGCCGAGATGGCACCACTGCACTCCAGCCTGGGTGATAGAACGACACTCTGTCTCTAAAAACTAAATAAATAAATAAATAAACAAATAAATAATAAATATCTAAAATTAGCCAGGTGTGGTGGTGCATGCCTGTAGACCCAGCTACTTGGGAGGCTGAAGCAGGAGGATCACTTGAGCCCAGGAGACTGAAGCTGATGGTGCCACTGCACTCCAGCCTAGGCAACAGAGTGAGACCGTATCTCTAAAAAAAAAAAAGAAAAAAAAAGAAAAAAAGGAAGAACAAAACAGAAGATAAATCAAAGTACTCGGCAAAGATATATGCATATATGCGTGTGTGTGTGTATATATATGTGTGTGTGTGTGTGTGTGTATATATGTATATAGTTTTTTTTTTTTTGAGAGAGAGTCTCAGTTTATCACCCAGGCTGGAGTGCAGTGGTGCTATCACAGCTCACAGCAGCCTCGACCTCCCTGGGTTCAGGTGATCCTCCCACTTCAGCCTCTCTAGTAGCTGGGAGTGGAGGCACACGCCACCATGCCCTGCTAATTTTTGTATTTTTCGTAGATACAAGGTTTTGCCATGTTGCTGAGGCTGGTCTTACTCCTGGGCTCAAGCAGTCCCCTTGTCTCAGCCTCCCAAAGTGCTGGGATTAAAGGCATGAGCCACTGCATCCAGCCTGAAAATATTTTTCTTTTTATTTTTTTATGAAAAAAAAAAAAAAAAAAGACATGTGGCCCAAAATGAGAGAAAATATTTTTAATGTGAAACTTTTTGTCTTGTTTACACCTCCCTTTAACACTTAATATTGACCTTGGCAAGTAATTTAACCTTTCTCAGATATAGTTTTCTCATTTATAATGGGAATAAAGCCTATTTCATTTAATGGTCAGTTCAGGGAGATAGTACCTCTTTAATGAAAAGACATGCTAGATTATTACTGCCTACTAACTTGCTGTGGGATATTGAATAAGTTACTAGACCTTTCTGGGGCTTACTTTTCTCTAGTGGAAAATAGGATGATTGACCTAAATGAACCTTAAGACACTTCATCAAGTTCAACAGAGCTTAAAGGTTAAAAAAAAAAGGCTGGGCACAGTGGCTCATGCCTGCAATCCCAGCACTTTGGGAGGCTGAGGCAGGCGGATCACTTGAGCTCAGGAGTTTGAGACCAGCCTGGGCAATATGGGGAAACCATGTCTCTACCAAAACTACAAAAATTAGCTGGTCATGGTGGCATGCCCCTGTGGTCCTAGCTACTTGTGGAGCTGAAATGGGAGGATCACTGATCACTTGAGCCAGGGGAGGTGGAGGTTACAGTGAGCCAAGATTGTGTCACCGCACTCTAGCCTGGACAACCAAGCCAGACCCCATCTCAAAAATTTATTTATTTATTTATTTTTGTAGAGATGGGTTCTCACGATGTTGCTCAGGCTGGTCTTAAACTCCTGACCTCAAGCAATTTTCCCATCTTAGCCTCCCAAAATGCTGTGATTCCAGATGTGAGCCATCATATTGCCTGTCCTTGTTTTCTGTTCCATTGATTGCTACTTGTTTTTTTCTATCTGAAACATTAAAATTTTACATTTGTTTCCAAAAGTAGAGTTCATATTATGTATAAGCATCATACAGAGGACATAAACATAAACATTGTACAGACTTAGCAGCTGTTGGTCTGTATCAGTTTAACCCCTTCATAATAAGTTTATCTATCAGCAGGGTTGATGCCTCACAAACTTATTTTCTCTGTAAAAGAAAAGTTAACCTAATAACAGGTAACAAGTTAATGTTATTCTTTTCTATCACCTTCTTTCCCTGTCTCCAGTTCCTCTTCTCTGGTAATCCATACTCATATTTCAATGTGCACTTCTCAAAGAATTACTCATCATCCAAATCATCATCACTCATTCTACATCTTGGGGTAATTCTTGGGAGAGTTGTCATCATCCACAAGGCGCTTTGCTTTCTTCTTTCTCTTTTTCATTTTCTTTGTCAACTCAGCCAATTGTTCTTGCTCTTCTTTTGGCCACACTGGGCTTATATTTCTAAATCCTTTGTCTTCCTTCTGTATCCCATGATTTGCTTGTTGAGCACCCCATGATTGATTCCATATAGACCTGAGTGCACAGCAGATTCCATGGCATCAGATGACAATGCACTGATCAGAGTCACAAGTTCCCTGAAATCATTTTGTATAAAGTCTTATTCATCTGATGGTCCACAGTCAACCATTGTCAGTAACTGATCAATCTCAGCTAGACCTGTATTTTGTTTGTCTTGAACAAACTATATTGGCACCACGTTACTCAAGATCTGTTGAGACATCAAAAGATGCTTCATTTGTACAGTGCTCTTCTGTAAGATGGCTTCTGTGTGCTCCTTCTGCTCAGCAAAAAGAGTTGTCTTCTAATATACATAGAAAGCTGAGAGGTCTGAAGTCAGAGATACCTTGGAAAGCTACAAATTCAGATTATAGATCTCTTGCTTCACATCGGAGGTGCACTGCAATCTGCGAATGCTTGACAGAGAAGGCCATCCAGGGTCCTTAAGCATATGTGGTCCTCCTTAATTTTCTTTGAGGTATTCTTCATCAGGACTTCTAACTTAGATGGCTTTTAAGTAAAGTGAGACCATAGAGAAAGAGCTTCAGACGAAAACATTATTTCTGACTGCTACTTTTCAAACTGTCAAGGTCATCAAAAACAAGGGAGGTCTGAGAAACTACCACCATCAAGAGGAGTCTACAAAGAGACATGACAATGTCTCATGACAATGAAATCTAATGTAGTATGTTGGATGGGATTTTGGTTTTTGGCAAACTTCTTGAGCAAGTTCTTGTTGCCACAGGAGACAGAACGGCCATAGAGGCACCCGGCTTAGCTGCTGAGCAGTTGCCCAGGAACCAGTGGAGTCCCCCTGCCCCTCAGTTGGTGACCACATACCTTATTTTTATTATTTTCTTCCTTCTGCTTACTTTCAGTTTAATTTGGTCTTCTGATTTCTTAAGATGGAAACTTAGGTCATTGATTTTACAGCTTTCTCCTTTTCTAATATAAGTACTGTATGCTATAAGTTTCCCTGAAAACACTATATTAATGGCATCCCACAAATTTTTAATAATTGTGGTTTTATTTTTATTCATTTAAAATATTTTTAGGCTGGGTCCAGTGGCTCACGCTTGTAATCCCAGCACTTTGGGAGGCCTGGGGGGGAGGTCACTTGAGGTCAGGAGTTCGAGACCAGCCTGGCCAACATGGTGAAACCCCGTCTCTACTAAAATACAAAAACTAGCTAGGCATGGTGGCGCACACCTGTAATCCCAGCTACTCGGGAGGCTGAGGCAGGAGAATCACTTGAACTCAGGAGGCAGAGGTTGTGGTGAGCCCAGATCAAGCCACTGCACTCCAGTTATTTATTTATTTATTTCAAGATGGAGTTTTGCTCTTGTTGCCCAGGCTGGAGTACAGTGGTGCAATCTCGGCTCACCACAGCAACCTCTGCCTCCCGGGGTCAAAAACAATTCTCCTGTCTCAGCCTCCGGAGTAGCTGGGATTACAGGTGCCTGCCACCATGCCTGGCTAATTTTTGTATTTTTAGTAGAGACAGGGTTTCACCATATTGGTCAGGCTGGTCTCAAACTCCTGACCTCAGGTGATCCACTCACCTCAGCCTCCCAAAGTGTTGGGATTACAGGCAGGAGCCACCACGCCCGGCCCGACCTGTCACTTGTTTTTTTGCTTTTGAGATGGAGTCTTGCACTGTCGCCAGGCTGGAGTGCAATGGCATGATCTCGGCTCGCTGCAACCTCTGCCTCCCAGGTTCAAGCGATTCTCCTGCCTCAGCCTCCTGAGTAGCTGGGATTACAGGCATGTGCCACCACACACGGCTAATTTTTGTATTTTTAGTAGAGGTGGGGTTTCACCATGTTGGCCAGGCTGGTCTCGAACTCCTGACCTCAGGTGATCCGCCTGCCTCGGCCTCCCAAAATGCTGGAATTACAGGCGTGAGCCACCACACCCTGCCCCCATCAGTTATTTGTAAGTGTTGTATTTAATTTCCAATTATTCAGGAGAGATTTTCCAAATCTCTGTTACTAAATTTTAATTTAATTCTTTTATAGTGATAAAATACTGTGTAAGAATTCAATCCTTCTAAATTTATTAAGACTTGTTTTATGGCTCAGAATATAGAACACATAACTTGGTAAATGCACCATCTAAACTTGATAAGAATGTGTATTATGTTGTTCCTGGAGATAGGTCGAATCTGTTGATACCGTTCTTCAGGTTTTTATGTCCTCAGTCATTTAAAAAATTTCTTAGGCCGGGCACGGTGGCTCACACCTGTAATCCTAGCACTTTAGGAGCTGAGAGGGGCAGATCACCTGAGGTCAGGGGTTCGAGACCAGCCTAGCCAACATGGTGAAACCCCATCTCTACTAAAAATACAAAAATTAGCCGGATGTGGTGGCACATGCCTGTAAGCCCAGCCACTCGGGAGGCTGAGGCAGTAGAATTGCTTGAACCTGGGAGGTGGAGGTTGCAGTGAGCCAAGATCACGCCACTGCACTCTAGCCTGGGTGACAGACTGAGACTCCATCTTAAAAAATAAAATAAAATAAAATTATTTGTCCTATCAATTGTTAACAGCCAAGTGTTAAAATTTCTAACACTGCTGGGCATGGCGGCTCATGCCTGTAATCCCAGCACTTTGGGAGGCTGAGGTGGGTGGATCACTTGAGGTCAGGAGTTCAAGACCAGTCTGGCCAATATGGTGAAACCCCATCTCTACTAAAAATACAAAAATTAGCTAGGCGCGTTGGTGTGCACCTGTAGTCCCAGCTACTCAGGAGACTGAGGCAGGAGAATCGCTTGAACCTGGGAGGCGGAGGTTGCAGTGAGCTGAGATAGCGCCACTGCACTCCAGCCTGGGCGACAGAGAGAGACTCTGTCTCAAAAATAGTAATAATAATAATAAATCCTCTAACACTAATTATGTGTGCAATTCTTATTTGAGTTCTTTTTTTTAGTAACATACTTCAAGTCTCTTATTAGTGCATACGCATTTAGGATTGTTACCTATTGATGTATTTAACCCCTTTATCATGAAATGAACTTCTTTTTATATAGTAACATTTGTTTCTCTGAAATGTACTTTATCTCATATAACCATTTCAACTTTTTTTCTTTAGTATTAGCATAGTACATATTCTTCCATTCCTTTACTTTTATCTTTTTTTTTTTTTGAGATGGAGTCTTGCTCTATTGGCAAGCTGGAGTGCCGTGGTACGATCTTGGCTCACTGCAACCTCTGCCTCCCAGATTCAAGCAATTCTCCTGCCTCACCCTCCTGAGTAGCTGGGACTACAGGTGTGCACCACCATGCCCGACTAACTTTTGTAATTTTAGTAGAGATGGGGTTTCACCATGTTGGCCAGGATTGTCTTGTTCTCTTGACCTCGTGATCCACCCGCCTCAGCCTCCGAAAGTGCTGGGATTACAGACGTGAGCCACCACTCCCGGCCATACTTTTATCATTTTTTTTTCCTCCACCTTGGCTCAAGCCATCCTCCCACCTCAGCCTCCTGAGTAGCTGGGACTACAGGTGCACACCACCACACCAGGCTAATTTTTGTATTCTTTGTAGAGATGGGGTTTCACTTGTGTTGACCAGGTTGGTCTTGAACTTGTGAACTCAAGCGATTGTCCTACCTCGGCATCCCAAAGTGCTGGGATCACAGGTGTTAGCCACCGTGCCTGGCCCCCGCTTTACTCATATCTGTATCTTTAAATTTATAGTAGGTTTTTCATAGGCAGTATGTGGTTGAGTCTTGATTTTTATCCATTGTGATGATTTCTGCCTTTTAATTAGAATATGTAGACTATAAACATTTAAACTGGATGTATTATATGATTGAATTTGAATATATCATTTTGTTTTTTGTTTATCCCATCTTGTCTTCTAGTTGGGGCACCTGTCTTTTGTTCTTTTTTCCCCTATTTTCCTGACCTTTTTTTGGATTAATTGAGAAATTTTAAATGATTCTGTTTTCTTTTCTTTATTGGCTTAGTAGCTGTTCTAATTTTTGTGTTTTTACTGATTGATACAGCAGTTACAGTACAAATATTTAACTTAGTCTACCATCAAATAATATTGAAACATTGCATATACTGTTTAACAATTATATAACAGCATACTTCTACTTTTTCTCTCCCATTTTTGTCATACATGTAACTTGAATATGTAATTAATTACACAATATGTTGTTACTACTATTACTTTAGCCAGTAAATTATCTCTTAAAGGGAAAAAAATTAAAACAATCTTTTACATTTATCATCCTATTTACCACATATGATGTTATTCATCTGTTTGTGTACACTCAGATTTCCTTCTAGTACCCTTTTCCTTCTCCCTGAAAGATTACTTGAACATTTCCAATACAGTCACTTTACAGGGGATGACTTATCTCATCTTACACATCAGAATTTTTTTTTTAATTTTTCCTTCATTTTTTGAGAGAGATTTCTGCCGGCTATAGAATTATTGGTTGACAGACTTTTTTCTTTTAGTACTTTGTCACCCCCCATTACTTGGCTTAAATTGTTTCTTTTCTTTCTTCTTCTTCTTCTTTTTTTCTTTTTTGTTTTGAGATATGGTCTCACCTGTCACCCAGGCTGGAGTGCAGCTCACTGCAGCCTTGACCTCCCCACGCTCAGATGATCTTCCTACCTCAGCTTCCCAAATAGCTGGGACTACACGCATGAGCCACCATGCTAGGCTAATTTTTAATTTTTCGTAGAGATGGGGTTTTGTTGCTCAGGCTAGTCTCTAACTCCTGAACTCAAGCAATCTGTCCTCCTCAGCCTTCCAGAGTGCTGGGATTATAGGCATGAGCCACTGTGCCTGCCCTTAAATTGTTTATAATGAGTTGTGGGCTGTCTTTCTTATATTTTTCTTCGGTATGTCATTTTTTTTTCCTCTTCCTGCTTTAAAGGTTTGTTCATTGTTTTTGGCCAGGTGCAGTGGCTCATGCTTGTAACCCTGGCACTTTGGGAGGCCAAGGCGGGTGGATCCCTTGAGGCCAGGAGTTTGAGACCAGCCTGGCCAACATGGTGAAACCCTGTCGCTACTAAAAATACAAAAGTTAGCCAGGATGGTGGCATGCGCCTGTAGTCCCAGCTACTTGGGAGGCTGAGGCAGAAGAATCTCTTGAACCTGGGAAGTGGAGGTTTCAGTGAGCTGAGATCGTATCACTGCACTCCAGCCTGGGCGACAGTGAGACTCCGTCTCAAAAAAAAAAAAAAAAAAAAGGATTTTTTCATTGGTTTTTAGCAATTTGATTATTATGTGCCTTTGTGTGGTTTTTGTCATGTATCATTTGCTGAGGGTTCATTGAACTTGTTGGACCTATGAGTTTATATTTTTCATCAAATTTGAAAAATTTCTGGACCATTACTACTTCTACTTCCTCCTCCTCATATCTCCATCTGGGACTCCAGTTGTATGTATGCTAGGCTGTGTGATATTTTCTCACTGATCATTGATAGACTGTTCTTTTTTTTTTTTTTGAGATGGAGTCTTGCCCTGTCACCCAGGCTGGAGTGCAATGGTGCAATATCAGCTCACTGCAACCTCCGCCTCCCGGGTTCAAACGATTCTCCTGCGTCAGCTTCCTGAGTAGCTGGGATTAAAGGTGTGCGCCACCATGCCTGGCTAATTTTTTATATCTCTAGTAGAGACGGAGTTTCACTATGTTGGCCAGGCTGGTCTTGAAACCCTGACCTCACGATCCGCCCACCTCAGTCTCCTAAAGTGCTGGGATCATAGGTGTGAGCCACTGCACCCGGCCTTGTTTTTGTTTTTATTTGTTTTATCTCTGTGCTTATTTTGGATAGTTGTGGCTGTTTTGTCTTTTAGTTTATTAATCTTTTATTTGGTAGTGTCTAAACTGCTGGCAATCCCATGTAGGTTATTTTATATTTCAGATATTATGTTTTTTATCTACAGAAATTTGAGTGGGTCTTTTAACCTTTTATTTTATTTTATTTTGAGACAGGATCTCATTTTGTTTCCCAGGCTGGAGTACAGTGGCATGATCACGGCTCACTGCAGCCTTGACCTTCTGGGCTCAATCAATCCTCCTGTGTCAGCCTCCTGATTAGCTGGGACTATAGACATGCACCACCATGTCTGGCTAATTTTTGTATTTTTTTTTAGAGACGGGGTATTGCCATGTTGCCCAGGCTGGTCTTGAACTCCTGGGCTCAAGCAATCTGCCCACCTAGGCCTCCCAAAATGCTGGGATTGCAGGCATGAGCCACCATGTCCTGCCCTTTCATTTTATTATTTATGATGCTCATGATTTTCTTTATATTCTTGATCAAAGGGAGCACATTTATACTGTTTTAATGTTCTCATCAACAAATTCCAACATCTGTGTTATTGCTGGAAGCTTCTCTTGATTAATTTTCCCTCTGCTGGATTATGGGTTCTATTTTCCTGCTTCTTTGCATGCATGGTAATCTTGTTTGAGCCCCAGGCACTGTGAATTTTACATGCTTGGGTGCTGTATTGTTTTTATTGCTTTGTTTGGACTTTATTCTGGGACCTCATTAAGGTACTTGGAATAAGGGTCATCTTTTAAAGTCTTGCTTTTATGCTTTGTGCACCTGGGTCCAGACAACCTTTATTTTGGACCTAATTTGGCCTCACTGCTGAGGCAATACCTTTTTGACAACCTGACTCCATGCCCTCACGTTTGGAGGTCTTTCCTCCCTAGCTGATGGAGGAAAATTTTTTACAGCATTGTTTGAGCTCCGAAGATGTTTTGCCTACTCTTTTCTGATGGTTCTTTCCCCTCCTCAGTAGTATACTGATACGTATGTGTAGATCAGTCCCCAGTCAAATCCTGAAGCAGCCCCTCTCCAGTTCTTGCGAGCTTCCCCTCTTTCTCTGTGCAGCTTCCTCTTTCCTGATTGTTTGCCTTACAAATTCTAGCTGCCTGGGCGTCTCTGAATCTCTGTCTTATCAACTCATTAAATATTTGAGGTCCATTTGGATTCCCCTTCTCTATGGTGCAGTCCAGAAGCTCCCTCTGGGCAGTCGAAGGGCTCCTCTTGTTTGTATCCCTTCTCTCAGGATCACTGATTTGTCCTGTTGTCCTCTCTGTTGTCCATTTTCTGAAAACTATTGTTTCAAAATATTTTGTCCGATTTTCTAATTGTTTAAGGTAAAACAATAATTCTCTATTATTCCGTCATGGCAGAAAGCAGAAAAATTGAGACCTGGGTTTTTATTTTATTTTAATTTTTCTTTGAGACAGAGTCTCATTCTGTCACCCAGGCTGGAGTGCAGTGGTATGATCTCAGCTCACTGCAACCTCCGCCTCCTGGATTCAAGCGATTCTCCTGCCTCAACCTCCTGAGTAGCTGGGATTAGAGGCACCCACCATCATGCCTGGCTAATTTTTGTGTTTTTAGTAGAGATGGGGTTTCACCACGTTGGCCAGGCTGGTCTCGAACTCCTGAACTCAGGTGATCTGCCCACCTCGGCCTCCCAAAGTGCTGGGATTACAGGCGTTAGCCACCGTGCCCGGCTGAGACCTGGGTTTTTAAAATACTAATTTCGACTTTGCAAAAATTACTTATACTCTCTGATTGTCTTTCCATAAATCTGGATGACAACAAATGAAAAGTATTCAATCTCACTAGGTATCAGGGAAATACAAACTAAAACCTTGGAAATAACATTTACCTTAAAGATGTAGAAATTGAATGAAATAATATATGTAGAATCATTGACATATAGATGTAAATCCAATTCTATACATCTTAGGTTTGGGATTCCTATTAGACATTCAAGTGGAGATGTAGAATAGGCAGTTGAGCATATATATCTGATGCTCAGAAGAACAATCTGGGCAAAGAAATAAAGGAGAGCCTAAAACTAAACCTTCAGGGCAGGACATCCAAAGTTAAATTATAGTGGGGTAGATCATTTGTACCTACCTTCCCATTGAAGGTACTAAAAATTATAGACTACCTATAAATATGTCTTTTAAAAATCATAAAACAGCTAATCATTTAGTGAGGAATTACAAGGCAAGGTATGGGACTTGGGGAGCATGTTTGTCCTAGGAATACGACACTCTGAGGAGGCAAATGAGAAACTAAACTGTAGTTTTAGAAGCCGTGCTGGACCGAAGGAATTAGGGTAGATCTATGGTTCCCACCAAGGATGGTGACCCACTCCCATCTTTGGGCAGGGCCAGGAATGTGTGTCCTCTAAGAGAAAGAATATGGATTATGAGCCACGTGTGGTGTTTCATGCCTTAATCTGAGCACTTTGAGAGGCCGAGGCAGGTAGATCACTTGAGGTCAGGAGTTCAAGGCCAATCTGGCCACCATGGTGAAACCCTGTCTCTACTAAAAATAGAAAAAAATTAGACAGTTGTGGCAGCATGTACCTGTTAGTCCCAGCTACTCAGGAGGCTGAGGCAGGAGGATGGCTTGAACCTGGGAGGTAGAGGTTGCAGTGAGCCGAGATAGCGCCATTGCACTCCAGCCTGGGTGACAGAGCGAGACTCTGTCTCAAAAAAAAAAAAAAAGAGAATATGGATTATGGCCTTCCTTCACATCATGTGGTAGTGCAGAAAACCACACACCTTGGTCCTACACTGCTGACCACCTTGAGCACCTGGCAGATACAGATACAAACCAAGATCCTTTGTGGAGGAAGTTAACATCATAACAAATCTCAGATAATTTTTATAAATAATATTTCAAGCACAGTTTCCTGAAGACAGTGAAAGACAAAGAGGAACACAAAGACACAAGAAGCTGAGTCAGAATCAGCAGGAAAAACAACAGAAAAAGAATCACAGGGACTCCAGAAAATTATAGACATGGGCTATAAAACAACTATGATTACTGTGTTCAAGGGACAAAATCAAGATAGAAAATTTCAGCAGGAAACTGTGAGCTATAAAAAACTGACTTAGCAGATTCGGGTAAAAAAATTCCAGAAGCAAAAGAATATGAGACCAAATTTTTAAAAATTGGATTAGTAGATTAGTTATAACTGAAGAGAGAATTAGGTGACTGAAATAAAGCTCAGAAGAAGCTATCTGGAATGAAGCAAGTAGTAATTAAACAATACAGTATAAAGGGTAAAAGTATACTAAATACAGTGAGAAGATCTAACATATGCAATTGAAGTTTCAGAAGAAAAAGAGAAAGAATGGATTATAGGTAATATTTTAGATATAATGGTTGATAGTCCACTGTCAAGAAGCCCTACGAAGCCCAAGCAGAATAAATAAAAATATTAATAAATGCTCAACTGGACACATCAAAATGAAACTTTAATAATCAAGACAAAAAGAAGTCTTAAAGTAGCCAGAAAAAAATACATCAATTTAGAAGCTACACAAGGGCTTCAGAAGACAGTGAAATGATATCTTCAAAGTGCAGTGAGGAAATAACTATCACTCCAGAAACACTTCATTAATGAAGGTGAATCCATATATTTCCAAGAAAAACAAAAGAGAGATATTGTCAACAGCAGATAAGCACTTAAGTATATTCTAAGGCCGGGCGTGGTGGCTCATGCCTGTAATCCCAGCACTTTGGGAGGCCAAGACAGGTGGATCACCTGAAGTCAGGAGTTTGAGACGAGCCTGACCAACATGGAGAAACCCCGTCTCTACTAAAAATACAAAATTTGCAGGGTGTGGTGGCGCATGCCTGTAATCCCAGCTACTGGGGAGGCTGAGGCAGGGGAATCGCTTGAACCTGGGAGGCGGAGGTTGCAGTGAGCCGAGATCGCACCATTGCACTCCAGCCTGGGCAACAAGAGCAAAACTCCGTCTCAAAAAAAAAAAAAAAAAAAAAAAAAAAATATATATATATATATATATATATATGGATATTCTATAGATTATTCCTCATGCAAAAGGAAAATTATCTTGCATGAAAGATCAGAGATGCAGAAATCAATGAAGACCAAAGAAAATGATAATTATGAGGATAATTCTAAATCATATTGACTGCGGCCGGGTGTGGTGGCTCACGCCTGTAATCCCAGCACTTTGGGAGGCTGAGGCGGGTGGATCATGACGTCAGGAGTTCAAGACCAGCCTGACCAATGTGGTGAAACCCTGTCTCTACTAAAAAAAATACAAAAAAAATTAGTTGGGCGTGGTGGCATGAGCCTGTAATCCCAGCTACTCAGGAGGGCTGAGGCAGGAGAATTGCTTCAATCCAGGAGGCGGAGGTTGCAGTGGGCCAAGATCGCACCACTGCACTCCAGCCTGGGTGATAGAGCAAGACTCTGTCTCAAATAAAAAAAAAATCATATTGACTGCGAAAACAGGGGCTGTGAAAAACAATAACAATGTCTTGTGGGGTTTAAATGTTATAGAATTTCAGTAAATGGCCAAAATATCACAAATGGTATGTGTGTGTATGGAGGAAGAGTATATAGTAGATTTTTTTTATGTTTTTTTTTTTGGAGACGGAGTTTCGCTCTGTTGCCTAGGCTGGAGTGCAGTGGCACAATCTCGGCTCACTGTAAGCTCCGCCTCCCGGGTTCCCGCCATTCTCCTGCCTCAGCCTCCTGAGTAGCTGGGACTACAGGCGCCCACTACCATGCCCGGCTAATTTTTTTTTGTATTTTTAGTAGAGACGGGGTTTCACCGTGGTCTCGATCTCCTGACCTCGTGATCCGCCCGCCTCGGCCTCCCAAAGTGCTGGGATTACAGGCGTGAGCCACCGCGCCTGGCTTGTTTATGTTGTTTATGTTTTTGAGACAGTAGTCTTACTCTGGAGTGCAGTGGCACAATCATTGCTCACTGCAACCTCCGCATCCCAGGCTCAAGTGCTCGTCCCACCTCAGCCTCCCAAGTAGCTGGGACTACAGGTACGCACCACCACACCCAGCTAATTTTAAAATTATTTGTAGAGACAGGGATTTCACCATGTTGCCCAGGCTGATCTTGAACTCCTGGGCTCAAGTGATCCGCTTGCCTTGGCCTCCCAAAGTGCTGGGATTAGAGGCATGAGCCACCGTGCCCAGCTGGTAAATATTTTAAAGTGATTTATGGATTCTTGATCAAAAGGATATTAAAGGTAACAATACTAGATTTTAATAGGTAAGGATGAATGTGGTAATTGCTAAGGCAATCATTAAAAGAATAAAACAGAATATAACTGCAGTGAGATGCTACTTCACACCCACTAGGATGTCTATAATTAAACAGACAGACAATAATAAGTGTTGACAAGGATAGGAGAAATTGGAACCCTCATATAATGCTGATGGGATTGTAAAATGGTGCAATGCAGCCACTGTGGATCAGTTTGGCAGTTCCTCAAAAAGACAGTCATAGAATTACCATTTGACCCAGCTATTGCACTCATAGGTATATACCCATAAGAAATGAAAACAGGAACTCAAACAGATACCTGTACATGAATGCTCATAGCAGCATTATTTATGATCATCAAAATATGGAAGCTTGAGTGTCCATCAATGGGTAAATGAATACATGATTTTAGAATTTTAGAATTCCTTTTCAGTTTTGGGAAATTTTTATTGCTTTTAAAATTTCCTTTTTCCATTTTCTTTGTTCTCCCTTTGAAGAACTTTTATTAGACTTTTTTTTTTTTTTCTTTTAAACGAGATGGGGCTCTCTCTGTGTTGCCCGGGCTGGCCTCAAACTCCTGGGCTCAAGGAATCCTCCTTGATTATAGGTGTGTGCCACCGTACCTTGCTTCTATTAGATATTTTATTTCTAGGGTTGGTCTTCTATATCTCTTATCCTTTCCTTCATGTTTATTTTTCTTTTTGTCTTATATGCCGGAATATTTTCTTTCTTCTGTCTTTCAACCCTTCTATTGAATTTTAATTTCAGGAATCGTATTTTAATTTCTAAAGGTTCTTTCTTCCTTTTTAAAAAATAACATCATTTTCCTATTGTAAGAATGCAGTATCATTTTTAATTTCTGAGGGTATTAAAGAGTTTAAAATATTTTCCCTCTTATGTTTGTTGAATTAGCTCCATTCTCTATTGTCATTTAAAAACCGTTTGTCGGCTGGGCACAGTGGCTCATGCCTGTAATCCCAGCACTTTGGGAGGCTGAGGCAGGCGAACCACCTGAAGTCAGGAGTTCAAGACCAGCCTGGACAACATGGTGAAACCCTGTCTCTACTAAAAATACAAAAATTAGCCAGGCGTAGTGGTGTGCACCTGTAGTCCTAGCTACTCAGGAGGCTGAGGCAGGAGAATCACTTGAACCTGGGAAGTAGAAGCTGCAATGGGCCAAGATCACGCCACTGCACTCCAGCCTGGCAACACAATGAGACTCCATGCCAATAGAGTGAGATTCCATCTCAAAAAACAAAAACAAAAACAACAAAAACAAACAATAAAAAAAAAGTTTATCTTGGACTCTTTTGTTTTATAGGTTTTCCGCAAATATCTGGCATTTCTGGATTGGTTTTTTGTGTTTGAGATGGGGTCCCACTGTGTTGCCCAGGCTGGAGTGCAGTGGCATGATCTCACCTCACCGAACCTCCACCTCCCAAGCACAAGCAATCCAGAGCCTCAGCCTCCCGAATAGTTGGAACCACAGACAAACACCACCAGACCCAACTAATTTTTTGTATTTTTGGTAGAGATGGGATTTCACCCTGTTGATCAGGCTGGTCTCGAATTCCTGAGCGATTTGCCCACCTCAGGCTCCCAAAGTGCTAGTGTTACAGGCGTGAGCCACCGCACTTGGCCCGGCATTTCTTAATTTTTTTTTTGTAGAGATGGGGTCTCACTATGTTGCCCAGGCCAGTCTTAAATTCCTGGGCTCTAGCGATCCTCCCACCTCAGCCTCACAAAGTGTTGGGATTACAGGCGTGAGCCACCATGCTCAGCCCTATCTGGCATTTCTTGGTTGTCAATAAATATATTATTAAATGCAGTCTATTAATGAAAACTAAATGTGGCTGGGCACGGTAGCTTACACCTATAATCCCAACGCTTTAGGAGGCCAAGGTGGGTGGATCACTTGAGGCCAGGAGTTCAAGACCACCTTGGCAACATAGCGAAACCCCATCTCTACTAAAAATACAAAAATTAGCTGGGCATGATGGTGCACACCTGTAATCCCAGCTACCCGGAAGGCTGAGGCAGGAGAGTCACTTGAACCTGGGAGGTGGAGGTTGCAGTGAGCCAAGATGGCGCCATTGTACTCCAGCCTGGGCGACAGAGCAAGACCTTGTCTCAAAAAAAAACCAAAACCAAGAAAACCCTAAGTGTGATGTCTGTGTGGAAGGGTGCTGCCTACCGCCAGGCATGTGGGGCCTATACATCTTAGAATGTGAAGTATTTATCACTGCTTGTCTCACCAGCTGTTCTGGTTCTTCTCAACTACTTCAATCTGTTTCTTTATAGAACTCCCTGCTCCTGTTTTTAGCCTAGGACTTAAAGGCCTAGATGCCACATTTTCTTTACGTGGTGAGAGAGAGGTGAAAAGGTTTCACTGGCCTGTGCCCAGAGAGACTTATGATTAATCTCCTCTGGTTTCATTTCTACGTCTTACTCTTGGCCTCCCTTGCCTTTGGCTTGAGTCCGTAGCCTGTCTTGTATTCTGCAAAGCATAGCAGCTCGCTTGTTGATGCAGCCTTCTTTGACAGTAGTTAATGGTGTAGCTTTTTTTTTTTTTTTTTTGAGACGGAGTCTCGCTCTTGTTGCCCAGGCTGGAGTGCAATGGCTCCATCTTGGCTCACCGCAACCTCTGCCTCCCGGGTTCAAGCGATTCTCCTGGCTCAGTCCCCGGAGTAGCTGGGACTATAGGTGTGCACCACTACGCCCGGCTAATTTTGTATTTTTAGTAGAGATGGGATTTCACCATGTTGGTCAGGCTGGTCTTGGACTTCCCACCTCAGGTGATCCGCTGGCCTTGGCCTCCCAAAGTGCTGGGATTACAGGCGTGAGCCACCCCGCCCGGTCTGGTGTAGCTTTTTTACTTTGCTATAATAATCACCAGTCCTCTGATTTTTATCTTCCAGATATTAGGTGGAATAACTTGCTTGCTAATGACCTTCTCCCATTTTCATTTGTGTTTTGTACGTTTTTAATTCCTTTCTCGTTTGTCAGGGTGATGTTGGGATGATAAACACCTGTGGCCAATCTAGTCCGTTGTCTTCTACTGAAAAATAAAATTTCATTAAATAAAACAATATTTGCTGTATGAAGATTATCTTAAATGTACATCTTTGAGGAAAACAATGCCAGAGCTTTACAGGTTTTGCAGAATGAACTTAATGTTGAGATGTTTAAGCAATTTTGATTCAGTAGGTGGCACTCTTTCCTAGTTTAACTCAATTCTAAATTGTGTTTGAACAGTTTGAAATAGATTTTTCTTATCTGTGTAATTTAAATAGATTGGGTTTCAGAGTTTCATGATTGTCAACCTTAATCACTTGATATTTTCAAAATTTAAAAATACTTAAGCAAATTTTAAAATTAAGATATTAAACTAAAATCTGTAATATTTACAAATTTCTGTTGCGTAATAGTGATTTATGTTCTGTCAAAAGTCATAAAAAAATACAAAAATAATTACAATCTTACCAGAAGCCCTGACCACTAAAGGTGTTTGGATTCAAGTTGTTGAATAAATTTTTAAAATTCCCTTTTAGCACATGGGCACTTTCATTTTATTCTCCTTCTTCTTCTGTATCTTTATTTCTGAACAGTCCCCCAATATATCAGTGTTTTTAATGTACTGTATAATAATTTCTTTTCTTTTTTTTTTTTTTGAAACGTGGTCTCACTGTGTTGCCCTGGCTGGAGTGTAGTGGCTATTCACTGTCACGTTCATAGCACATTGCAGCCCTGAGTACCTCGGCTCCAGTGATCCTCCTGCCTCAGCCTCCTAAGAGCAATGTACTATATA
Source organism: Nomascus leucogenys (assembly GCF_006542625.1). Lineage (NCBI taxonomy): Eukaryota > Metazoa > Chordata > Mammalia > Primates > Hylobatidae > Nomascus > Nomascus leucogenys. The sequence continues at coordinate 78,211,516 of NC_044386.1, forward strand.
ATCTTTTAATTGAACAAAGCACTGTCTCTGCAATTCTGTAACTTAAAGTCATAATCAAGTATTAGTTTGTGCAATTAAAACTACTACTAATGTAGTTTAGAGAAACTTTTAAATGCTTTTGGAAAACTTTGCATGATCTGTAAATAATAACAAGCAAATGCATCAGTGTCTTTACTTCCTGTTCTGAATTTGCAACTAAGTAGCCAGTATGTAAATCACACTTGAAATTGTAATATAGGGTTCTCATAAATCTAATTAGGTCTAAAGCAAAATATGAAATGTTAGAACTTTAAGGCATTTTGGAGGTTATCCAGTCTAACTTTTCAATGATCAGAAACTTTTTTTTGTTTTTTTTGAGATGGGTCCCACTCTGTCACCCAGGCTGGAGTGCAGTGACGTGTTCATAGTTCACTGCAGCCTAAATCTTCCAGGCTCCAGTGATTCTCCTGTCTCAGCCTCCTGAGTAGCTGGGACTACAGGCACATGCCATAATGTCCTACTAACTTTTTTTGATTTTTAGTAGAGATGGAGCCTCACTATTTTGCCCAGGCCGGTCTTGAACTCCTAGGTTCAAGTGATTGTCCCAACTTAGCCTCCCAAAGCACTTAGATTACAGATGTGAGTCCCTGCACCTGGCCAGAAACTTGTAATTGTAAAAAAGATTGCTAATAGAGGTGAGCGCATTAAAAATTCTGAATTTTAAAAGCGACATTGCAAAAGCATTTCAAGAGTTAACAACAACTTAATGAAAATGCTCACTGGTAAACCTCTGACTAACTTTGACCAAGTGTGTAAAAATACTGGTAATTAACAGACTAAACTATTTCTGAGAATGGTTATCAGTCAGTTGGAACTCCTTGCTTGTGATTCTAGGCTTACATTACCAATGGTGGATGGCAGCTTTCACTTCCATTTTTCTACACTTTTATCTTAAAAATATACTTTCACAGAATGAGAGAGCCTCAGACATGCCCAGAATTTGGCCTGATAACCAGAAACGTATCAGGATATTTGAAGTTTTGCTCATCTGCAAAATTCCAGGCATTCTGTGTGCCCTGGTTAGTCCATAATTTGTTACCTCTGTTTTTTAGAAACAGAGTCACAGAGATAGTATTAGTTATTGAGATTTCTTCTTCTTCTTCTTTTTTTAAGACAGAGTCTTGCTCTGTTTGGCATGATCTTGGCTCACTGCAACCTCCGCCTCCTGGGTTCAAGCAATTCTCCTGCCTCAGCCTCCCACGTAGCTGGGATTACAGGCGTGTGCTACCACGCCCAGCTAATTTTTTTATATTTTTAGTAGAGACGGGGTTTCACCGTGTTGGCCAGCCTAGTCTCGAACTGCCAGCCTCAGGTGATCCAACCACCTCGGCCTCCCAAAGTGCTGGGATTACAGGCGTGAGCCACTGTGCCTGGCCTCTTGACGTTTCAAATATATCTTGAAAGTTGCCTTCCAAAGAAAATTGTAAATTTATCAATTGATAAGTACTCACCACAAATGTATTGTCTTTTGAGATTATTCTTCTGCTAAATAGCTCCTCAATTTTTCAGAATCTATGATTGCATTGATTGCAAAACAGTTTCGTGGTAGGATAAAGGGCTGTGTCTAATTACTATCTTTTCTATCTGTTTCTATGTATGTATAATAAAGATTATACAGTACTATATGTAGTATATGCTACATATATAATCTTTAAAAATAGTCTCTTTCCAATCACATAGCCTGAAATCATTTTTTATCTAGATATGTATTTTTTGAGGTGAAGTCTTGTTCTGGTGCCCAGGCTGGAGTGCAGTGGCACGATCTCGGCTCACTGCAACCTCCGCCTCCCGGGTTCAAGCAATTTGTCTCCCTCAGCCTCTTGGGTAGCTGAGATTACAGGTGCCCGCTACCATGTCCAGCTAATTTTTGTATTTTTAGTAGAGATGGGGTTTCACTATGTTGGCCAGGCTGGTCTCCAACTCTTGTCCTCAGGTGATCACCCTTTTCTGCCTCCCAAAGTGCTGGGATTACAGAGATGAGCCGCCACACCCAGCACCTATAGAAAATTTTAATGAGAGCTGTGCTACCTCAACTAAATCAGCAGTTATGGAGTCTATAGCATTTTTCTTTGTTTTAAGTTCCAGTGATATCTTCATATGCCAAGAAGAAAATAAAATATTCTGAATCATGAAGTGATCTGATTAGTTCATCTCTGAGATCTTTTTAATTATTTCCAAAGCTTTACATCTGAGGAAATAGTTCACTAAATACTTTCAAGAATTTCCCAAGATCTTCTAACTCTTGCGTTAAATCTTCAAACTTTTCTCCATTTCTTCCAAATAGCTCACGAAGCTGACCACATAATTAGTTACTCTTACTTGCAGACTTTATACAGTTGTGAAGTATGCAACGGATGATGGGCATACCAGTCTTTCCTTCTGACTTTGATAGTTTGTAGAAATTTTCTCATTCCCCTTGATTGCAGGTGACTCACTAATTCAGCCCAGTATTTCCATGTTTAGACCAAACTCCTCAAATTCCTGTCAGGCAGTAGTTAGATACTGCTGGTCCATATGTGCAGACTGATTTGGTAAACATTATTTGGCTGCAGTTTGAGGAAAGCAGAATTTGGTTTGGAGTGCATTTGGAAAAACTTGATCTCTCCACAAGTGAGTAAAATTAATTTTCAGATATTTAAAGTGATTTGATTAAGGATTTCTGGTTTCTTCTGGCAAAATTGAGATTAGAATCCCAATCTTCTTATTCCGTACAGTTCAATAAATGTTTATTGAGTGCTATTTTTCTACTAAAGAGAGAAAGACATTTTCTCTGATTTTAAGTTTTGAGACAGGTATGTATGTAAACAATCATAATACTTAGATGTAAGTATAAAGCTTGAAGAGAGTACTAAAACTGGAGTATGTCCATTTCAAGGGGTGGGGAGAGAGGTAAGGAAATGCTTCATGGAAGAGGGCTTGGAGGAATGGGTAAGAATTTGTTAAGCAGATAAAGCATGGGTGGGAAATGTGGAGAAGGGGGGTGAATTTTGAGACAGAAGGAACTGTGCAAAGGCAGAGATGGAAAAAGAGAGACGTATATCTAGAAGAATATGGAGTTAAGATTGGGTGAGTCTTGAACCTTGTTGGTATTCTGAAGGGTAAGAAACAGTAGAAAAAGAGAGAGGAAAGATAATGGAAATAAAGAGATGCTGAGTTGAAGAAAGTTCCTATGGAGGCAGAGGAAATGAGATCCAAAGCTCACTTGGAAGAATTAGCCTTGGAGAGGAGAAAGGATAGCCTTTCCACTGAAACACGTGAGAGGGAAGAAGTGAGATTGTACTAATGCAATTAGGTTTGTTAGCTTCATGGGGAAAATTGATAGTTATATAGGAAGAATATACATATACATATATATATATATTTATTTATTTATTTATTTATTTATTTTTTCCTGGAGAACTACAAGAAGTTTGAGAAGTCCACCGAGGTCCAGGAAGGGTCAGGGGACAGGATGGAGACTAGGGCTGGTATGATGTGGTACTGAAGAATCTGGATTTTGAAGAGCTTTATTTGTCATGCTAAGGATTTTAACTTGAAGGTGATGGAGGGTCATTGAAAGATTTAAGCAGTTTAATGTCTAATCAGTTTCTGCCGTACTCTAACTGTGGCTTAAGGTTGAGTTTGGGGTGGTGTGGTGACAGTGGTGGAAGAAGAAGCATAGAAATTAGAAAATTGTTATGTGTAATTCAGGTGAGAGCTGCTTCTCACCCCTACAATCTACCATTATTCCTCTAAATACAACTGCGTAACACCTGTCCCTTCAACCTCACTCCTCTTCTGCTCTGGGTTTCGATTTGTTTCCCTTTTGCCATTATGTTAGTGACTATTCTGATTTTTAAAATCTCTTCTAGTCACTCTCCACCCAGCATTTTCCAAAGCTCATATCTTCATAGATGGCCCTACTTCATGTTTCATAAGGAAGTCAAGGTCATTCAATGAAGAAGCCCTCAGTTTGCCCCCTGAAGCTAACATACCTAAAGTGCAGTCTTCTTCCTTCTCACCTGTTTCAGTGGAAAGGCCATCCCTTCTCCCATCCAAGGCTAAATTTCCATCTGAGCTTTAAATCTCATTTTCTCTGGCTCCATAGGTATTTTTCTCCATTGAGCATCCCTTTATTTTCTTTATCTTTCCGCTCCTTTTTTCTACTGACTCTTTTCCTTCAGCATCCCAACAGTGTTCAGGCCCTCACCTTTTTATTTCACCTGGGGTTTCTCAACTGCACTATTAACATTTTGGGCCAAAGAATTCTTTGTTGTGGAGAGGCCAGCATCCCTAGCCTCTATCCTAGTGGACAGATGCCAGTAGCCACGCCCCTCCTCCCTGAGTTGTAACAAACAACAATGTCTCCGGATGTTGCTAAATCATCCCAGCTTCAGAACCACTGATTTAACCCAATATATCCAAAATATTATTTCAACATATAATAAATATTAAAAAGCACTGAGATTTTTCACAGTCTTTTTTTGTATTGTACCTTTGAAATTCGATGTGTATTTTTCACTTAAAGCACTTTTCAATTATTTTTATTTATTTATTTATTTTAGGAAGGGAGATGGAAAAGGAAAAGGGGAGGGGAGAGGGAGAAGAGGAGGGGGGTCTAGCCACATTTTAAGTGCGCAGCAGCCCCATATGGCTGGTGTCTACCTAATTGAAGAGCACAGGTCAAAAGCTTTAGAAAAAAGGTTAGAGCTGGAAATACAGGTTTGAGAAGTCATGAGATAGTAACAGTTAAAATCAAGGAAGAAGATAAGATAGTCCGGGCAAAATTCTATGTTTAAGAGTGAGAAAATAGGAGGATTGAGGAAAATCCTAGTCGAATGCTCTTTTAGTTTCCACAATCTGCTATCCTTGATTATATTGTAATTTTAAAATCATTTGTGTGTGTGTGTGTGTGTGTGTGTGTGTGTGTGTGTGTGTGTGTGTGTGTGTTGTTTTGAGACGGAATCTCACTCTGTCGCCCAGGCTGGAGTGCGGTGGCACAATTTCGGGCTCACTAAAACCTCTGCCTCCCGGGTCCTAGCGATTCTCCTGTCTCAGCCTCCCGAGTAGCTGGGGTTACAGGCGCCCGCCACTACGCCCGGCTAATTTTTCGTATTTTTAGTAGAGACGGCGTTTCACCGTGTTAGCCAGGATGGTCTTCATCTCCTGACCTCATGATCCGCCCGCCTCGGCCTCCAAAAGTGCTGGGATTACAGGCATGAGCCACCGCGCCCGGCCTTTTTTTTTTTTTTTTTTCTTGGAGACGGAGTCTCCCTGTCACCCGGGCTGGGGTGCAATGGCTCGATCGTGGCTCACTGCAACCTCGGCCACCCCGGCTCAAGCGATTCTCCTGCCTCAGCCTGCCGAGTAGCTGGGATTACAGGCGTCTGCCACCACGCCCAGCTGATTTTTGTATTTTTAGTAGAGAAGGAGTTTCACCATGTTGGCCAGGCTGGTCTTGAACTCCTGATCTCAGATAATCCACCGGCCTCGGCCTCCCAAAGTGCTGGGATTACAGGCATGAGCCACCGTGCCTGGCCAAAATCATTTCTTTACTGAATGATACGGAAAATATGAGTGAACAAAAAAAGTATTGAAAAAGATGAGTTGATGGCAAAGGGAGGGAATTAATGTTTAGCGAACACTTAATTGGCAAGTAATGTTCAGAGCATTATATAAACTGTCTCATTTAATCTAACAAGAACCTTTTGAGGTAAATACGTTATCCCAATATACAGAGGAGGAAACTAAGATTTATAAGGATCTCATCAATCAGAGAACTCTTAAGTGGCATCACTGGATTTTTGAAAGGAAGTCTTCCTGATGGACTGTAAAGCTCGTCCTTTCTCTATCCTCCTAATGCATATAATGACGCATTTGTTATCTACTGACTTTTATAAAATAAACAAGGAGGCTTAAGCGATTGTACAGCCCGAGTTCGCAGGAGATATGTGACCACTTTTGATCTGATTCCGGAAGCAAATTCACTTTAACAGTGAGGTGCCGTGATCTTTATGTCATTAGCGCATATGATATGGGTATCATTTGTTGTGAAAGACACTAACCCATGTTTTTGTTTACGTGTATCTGTAAATGTATTAATTCTGTAGTTGGTTAATTTTTAGTTATGAAAAAATGAACCAAGATGTAGTCAAGATTTGGCTTAAATGTTGAACGCATAATCACCAAAGAAAATTAAATAATGAGCTTTGTGACGCCAACAGACTGATAAAACCAGTACAAAGGGGGAGGGCCGGGACCGAGGGGGCGGGACGGTGAGAAACGGGAATCGAGCAAGCGCAGAAACAAACAGATGTTAATGGAGGCGTGAAGGCTACTGCGCTCTCACTTTCCGAACTGTCGTAAAGAGCCCTAGTGTCGTGCTCTCCTCGGTAGGGGAGGAATTGGTTAGGCGGCGGCGGCGGCGAAGCGGCGGCGGCGGCTGTAGGGGAGCAGCGGCAGTGGCGGCGACGGCGAGGAGGTGTTCGGTCTGCGCAGCGTAGAAACGCCCGCAGCTTCAGAGAAGGAGTTCTTGTGGGACCAAATTAGGCATTCTGAACCCACGCCGGCTTAGCTGGGCCGAGTCCAGGCGCTGCCGCACGTACAGTTTTGGTGGCGGTGACAGACACTGCTCTTGACTCTAGGGGCCTATTAGGCCGACGTCTGAGGCGCAGATCGCTGGCTCTCGACGCATTACTCTTTACGCCTTACATTTCTGTCTTCCTTCCTGGGTCAGTGATTCCCGGACCCTGGAAGAGAAGAGGGTGGCTAATGATTAAGGTAAGGGGAACAGGGGGGAGGGGATCCATTGGAGGCCGCGCGTGCGCGCAACGGGGGAGGGGCCGGCCTGGAGGGGAGAAAGAGGAAGGGCTGCGGCCGCGGAAGGCTGGGGTCGGCGACCGGCCGGTTATCTCTGTCTCGGTGGTGACTTAGGGTCTGGGTCTCCGCAGACGATTTGTGTTTGGGCAAGGCATTCGTCTACCGACACACCCACAGCCTACAGTGAGGGACTGTGGGTGAGGGGATTTCTCTCCCGCTTCCGACTCTCCCTAGAGTCTCAGGATGGGGGCTGAGGACCGAGGCGTGGGAGTGCGATTTGACAATGGAGTGATGAAGGTAACCCGGACCCGGGGAGTTGGAGGGCGCTAAGTCAGCCCTGACGGCTAGGGAGTCGCCTGCTGCTGCTGTGATCAAGGAAACGTAGTCCGCGGAGCAGCTGAAATACAGACGCGTCAGATTTTGTATGGAGTTGGCTTGTTGGTCATTTAAAAAGAAGCTGATGTTTTTACTATTGTCCTTCGATAATTCATCAGAGTCAGTGTCAGTGCTATAGTGGGAATATCTACTCAGTGCAGCAGAAATAGATTTGTTACAACAGTTCTTAAATAGGTTATAGTAGATAGATCTTTATAGATGGGTATTTCTCAACCCAAGTGTAAGTTTGATTATTCAGAAAATACCAGGAAGTATAGGGTATTCATTTAATTTGTTCGTGTGTGTAGTGTGGGATGACTCCATTGCATTGTTGTAAGCTTTCCTGTTTCTTGATTTATGTGCGGCATTAATTTAGAATTCTCTTGAATTACCGGTAAGATGCCAGCTGACGTAGACTACGTTTTGTAGGATTTCCTGTGGCTTTTGAATCTGACTTAATCTAAACTTTATTTCATTTGGCATTTTATAATTTTCTTGTTTTAGGGGCCTCTTCAACTAAAAACAACAAACTGGGAAAAACATAAGCTAAGGTTCCATTTCCTTTCCCATTTGTGTGTGTGTGTGTGTGTGTGTGTGTGTGTGTGTGTGATGCTTGTAAATGCTTGAATGTGATTTTGAGATTACCATACACAAGTTCTGTAACGCTGGACTTAGCTTTATTACAGTAAAGATACACCTTTTGATAGTTTGTTACTATATGTATTTTTGTAAAAATCTTCATGTCAGTATAAGCCACATTGTTTCACCCTAGTATGGTTATATTTATGAGGTAAAACAGATGGATAAGAAGGAAGCCCTTTTACTTTTAAAATAATTTTAAATTTATTTTTTTTTAAAGCCTTGATTTATCTTATTTTGGACACTTCCTTGCCATTTAACCTTGGACAAATGACTTTGTCATCTCTCTTCTGCTCATTTGTTTGTGACCAAAGATTCACAATAGTATTCTAAGAATTGGTGAGGGTGTTTCTAAATCTAAATAATATTATAGGAAAAAGTAGGAAGAGTGAGTCTCCTTGTTTATCACGGGTGCTATATCATGTGCAGATCCTTCTGTCATTTTTTAACTTTTGTTTGGTGTCTGTTGGCCACTTGTTTGCTAGTTATTTCACCAGACATAGAACTGGTTTTTAAAGAAAGGTATAAACAAAGTGACTTCATTTTGGTGAAAAATGCATTACAGCAGAGGTTACACCTTAACGAATTTCACTATGGTACTGCATTTCTACAGATGATTGAGAGAGAGCTATTCTGATGTTTAAGAGAACAGCACCTTGCTTGTATAAAGCTAAGGTATAGTCATTTAGCAGATACTCCTAAATAGTTATTTTACTTTAAAATAAAAAATATAAAAGAAACTAATTGAATCAAACCGTTTAGATTTTTAGATGTTTCCTTTTTTTTTTTTTTGTTATAGTTTAAAGAGAGGTTTCTGTATCATGCTTTACTTGAGGCATACTTATGTGCCCTCATTTTGACTTTTTCTCCCCTTTTGGGCCAAGGCTTCAGTAGGAAATAAAAGAGACCATCTGAAAAATGATAGCAGTTAAAATATGTTATAACTTGACATTACCATTCTATGGGTAACATTATCTTATGAAATAATATAGGGCTAGAGACAGGAGATCTAGATTTTAGATCTGTCTTTGCTTGCTATACATTAAATCTCCGAGTTTATTGTTAACCCTCCTTGGGCTTCAGGTCTCTCTGTTTAAATGAGAATTGTAGAATAGATAACTTTGGTTTTCTTTAGGTCCCAAATCTAATGGTTTGTATATCTAGTTAGGTTTTTGGTATTCGTTGTTGTATTTGTCGTAATTGAATCCCCAGAAAGAAATGCTATACAAAAAGCATCAATTCCCTCATGAAATGTGTATGTGTAAAACCTATCATGAAACTGTGGGCCAGGTGTGGTGGCTCACCCCTGTAATCCCAGCACTTTGGGAGGCCAAGGCGGGCGAATCACTTGAGGTGACCAGTCTGGCCAAAATAGTGAAACCCTATCTCTGCTGAAAATACAAAAAAATTAGCCGAGCTTAGTGGTGTGCGCCTGTAGTCCCAGCTGCCTGGGAAGCTGAGGCAGGAGAATGGCTTGAACCTGGGAGGCGGAGGTTGCAGTAAGCAGAGATCGTGCCATTCACTGCACTCCAGCTTGGGCGACAGAGCGAGACTGTTTCTCAAAACAAACACACAAAAAAACTGATTGTTGTTCCACATATTATTGCTATTGTTGTCCCATTGTAGATATTAATTACTGAAGCTTTAATAGCTTTCAGATGGTACTAAAAATGATTTTTTTTTTATTACTCCTGGTAACATTTTAAAAATCATCCTGAATAATTTGTTTTTCTTTCAGAAACCTGTAATTATTGTTCAGTAAAAGTCCACAATTACATTTGAATGTCTTATACCTCTGTTTGTTTCTTTCCTACATCCTACAGATTCTTGGTAACAGCTGGCCCAGGTTTCTACAGGTACTCAATTTATATCATTACATGAGGAGTGAATTACACATGTTTAAAGACAAATACTTAGCTGAGGCTGGGTGCGCTTGCTCACGCCTGTAATCCCAGCACTTTGGGAAGCCGAGGCGGGTGGATCATCAGGTCAGGGGTTCAAGACCAGCCAGACCAACATGGTGAAACCCCGTCTGTACTAAAAAAAAAAAAATACAAAAATTAGCCCGGCATGATGGTGGCATGCACCTGTAATCCCAGCTGCTCAAGAGGCTAAGGCAGAATTGCTTGAACCCGGGAGGTGGAGGTTCTAGTGAGCTGAGATCTGCACTCCAGCCTGGGTGACAGAGCAAGACTCCGTCTCGAAAAAAACAAAACAACAAAAAAGCCTCAAAATACTTAGCTGAGCTTACATTTTAAAGAGCGGTACTGCATTATTATGTAGATACATTTATTGAATGTCTCACGTTCTAGGCACAGTCACTGGTCTTCAGTGAAGGCACTCTGCCTTCATGGAGCTGACATTCTGTTGTGTGTGGGGGAACATAATAAACAGAATGGTTTCAGGTAGTGGTAAGTGCCATGAGGAAGATAGGACCATGTGATAGGGCATGGATGGAAGTGGTTTTACTGTAGATTCAGTGGTTAGGGAGGGCGTTTTTAGAGGTGGTAATTTGACCTGTGACTTCAGTGACTAGAAAAAATCAGCCATAGTGACAATTTGGAGGAAGACTGCTACAGATAGCAGGAACAGCAAATGCATTAGATGAGGTTTGATTCTAGAGAATCTACAAATGTAAATTAATTATTTGGTTTGTGTGTTAAGCTTTTCATATTTGCTGTCAGATGATGTAGACAGATTAAAATTATTTTATGTGTAGTAACCAAATATAATATGTTGGTGTTGTTTAAACCCTGACTCAAACCAATTGTAGAAAATCATTTTTGAAACATTGGGGGAAATCTGAATATGGATGGGTATTAGATGATATCAAGGAGTTATTGTAACTTTGTTAGGGATGATAATGGCATTATGTTTATGTAAGAAAATGCCCACTTTTTATTAGTGATAGAGACTGAGGAATGAGGGAGAAAACTTGCAAATGTCTGGTATTTTATTTTATTTTATTTTGAGATGGAATTTCCCTCTTGTTGCCCAAGCTGGAGTGCAGTGGCGTGATCTCAGCTCACTGAAGCCTCCACCTCCCGGATTCAAGCAATTCTTCTGCCTCAGCCTCCTGAGTAGCTGGGATTACAGGAGCGTGCCACCACGCCTGCTAACTTTTTGTATTTTTAGTAGAAACGGGGTTTCACCATGTTAGCCAGGCTGGTCTTGAACTCCTGATCTCAGGTGATCCGCCCGTCTCGGCCTCCCAAAGGAGGCCGTGAGCCACCGTGCCCAGCAATGTCTGTTATTTTAAACAGATACCAGATAAAAACCAAAAAATGTGGTGGAGGGAGATGAGATAGATGAAGCAGGTCTGGCACAATCTGGATAATTGTTGGGTTGGGGTGATGGGTACATGGGTATTAATAATATTGTTCTCTGCTTTCGTGAGATTTGAAAATGTTCATATTTTAAAATATATTTTTTTGGCTGGGCCCAGTGGCTCATGCCTGTAATCATAGCACTTTGGGAGGCTGAGGAGGGTGGATTGCTTGAGCCCAGGAGTTTGAGACCAGTCTGGGCAACGTGACGAAATTCTATCTGTAACAAAAAAATACAAAAATTAGACAGGCATAATGGCACATGTCTGTAGTCCCAGCTACTCGGGAGGCTGAGGTGAGAGGATGGTTTGAGCCCAGGAGGCAGAGATTGCAATGAGCTGAGATTGTACCACTGCACTCCAGCCTGGGTGACAAAGCCAGACCCTATCTCAAAATAAATAAGTAGATGAAATAAAGTAAAATAATATTTTTTTGAAAACGTTCATTCATGTTTAGGCTGGACATGGTGGTGCACACCTGTAGTAATTCTAGCACTTCGGGAGGCTGAGGCAGGCGGATCACCTGAGGTCAGGAGTTTGAGACCAGCCTGCTCAACATGGCAAAACCCTGTCTCTACTAAAAAATAGAAAAAGTAGCTGGGCATGGTGGTGGGTGCTTGTAATCCCAGCTACTTGGGAGGTTGAGGCAGGAGAATGACTTGAACCCAGGAGGCAGAGGTTGCAGTGAGCCAAGATTGCGCCACTGCACTCCAGTCTGGGTGACAGAGCAAGATTCCATCTCAAGAATAAAAAGCAAATGTTCAATCATAATTAAAAATGTTTTAAAATAATTTCTAAAAGTGGCCAGGTATAGTGGCTCACACCTGTAATCCCAGAACTTTGGGAGGCCGAGGCGAGTGGATCACCTGAGATCAGGAGTTTGAGACCAGCCTGGCCAACATGGTGAAACCTTGTCTCTACTAAAAACACAAAAATAAAAAAAAAATACAACTACAAATACAAAAATTAGCTGGGCGTGGTGGTGGGTGCCTGTAATCCCAGCTACTTGGGAGGCTGAGACAGGAGAATTGCTTGAACCCAGAAGGTGGAGGTTGCAGTGAGCCGAGATTGCACCACTGCACTCCAACCTGGGTGACAGAGTGAGACTCCGTCTCAAAAAAAATTTGTGAAAGTACCATATTTCAGTGTCTCTTCCTTTCCATGCTTCTTTTGATTTTGATAAAAATACAGTATTTTGTTTCTATTTGTAAATGTTCAGTATTTATTCAACAAACAGGAGTGTTGTATTTCAGGCACTGTGCCAGTGCTTGAGTTACAATAAAGGGCAGGCTCTTAACACCTGCCTGAAGGGGCTTATGGCTTGCTGGTAGAAAGGAGAGTTTGGCAGTGTGGATTGTATTAACATAGAAAAGATTTTTGTGTTTTCCTGAGGGCATACAGGATTAGCATCTTAGTTTAGTTTGTATGTGATTGGAGTCTTAAAAAATATTTTTCCTTTTCTACAGAATAGAAAATTTAAGAAATTCTATATATGGCTAGGTGTCAAGTCTGAATCAATGTTGTAGTCATTTCCCTTATATGTACTATAGGGCACTCGAATAAATTACTTATTTTACTATCTTTTGACATCCCAATTTGTTGTTACTTAAATTTTTTTTTTTTTTTTTTGAATGGAGTCTCACTCTGTGGCCCAGGCGGGAGTGCAGTGGCCCCATCTTGGCTCATTGTCACCTCCACCTTCCAGGTTCAAGTGATTTTCCTGACTCACCCTCCCAGGTAGCTGGGATTAGAGGTGCACGCCACCACACTCAGGTTATTTTTTATATTTTTGGTAGAGACGGGGTTTTGCTATGTTGGCCAGGCTGGTCTCGAACTCCTGACCTCAAGTAATCCGCCCACCTTGGCCTCCCAAAGTGCTGGGATTACAGGCGTGAGCCACCATGGCTGGCTACTTAAATTTTTTATTTTGACATAATTTCAAACTTACCGAAAGATTTAAAAAATAGTACTGAGAACTCTTGAATACTTATTATTCAGATTCACCAGTTTTTAATGTTGTCACACTTGCTTTCTTATTTTCTCTCTCTTTTTTTTTTGAGGTGGAGTCTCGCTGTGTTTTCCAGGCTGGAGTGCAGCAGTGTGATCTCGGCTCCCTGTAACCTCCATGTCCCAGGTTGAAGCGATTCTCCTACCTCAGCCTCCTGAGTAGCTGAGATTATAGGTGCCTGCCACCACGCCCAGCTAATTTTTGTATTTTAGTTAGAGATGAGGTTTCACCGTCTTGGCCAGGCTGGTCTCAAACCCCTGACTTGAAGTTATCAGCCTACTTCGGCCTCCCAAAGTGCTGGGGTGAGCCATTGTGCCTGGCCCCTTATTCTCTCTTGAACCATTTAAAAGTAAATTGCTTACATTATGCCCATTACATTACATTATGCCCATCTGTTTCTAAATATTCACTGTGTATTTTATTCTTTTACATTATCACCACACCAGTTACAAAATTCAGGAAATTTGACTTTGATAATATTAATCTACAGCTCATTTTCCAGTTTCGTCAAATTGTCCCAGTAATAGCATTTATCCCTTTACAGCATTTTCCTCATAGGACCCAGTTCAGGATCACAAAATGCATTTACTTGTCATATCTCTTTAGTCTCCTGTAATGCGGAACAGTGCACCTAGTAAGTAATCTGTGGGGATAACTTTGAGATAGTGCAGATACTCTGCTCCTCATCAGATCATCCTGTTCTTCATCACTCCCCACATCCCCCAAGGCCCATGTAGCATCCATTGATGTTTCTTGCCTATGCTGTTCTTTACTGATCTTTACTCTGATGGTTGGAAAATGTTTATTTTGTAGCTCATCCATTTTCTTCACTAATGGACATTCTTTTATAAGGAAGAGACATTCTTTTATCTGATTAATACAGAATCATGTGTTTCCTGTTTTATTCAGTGGGTTATAACCCATTATAACCTTTATTTTGATGTTCAAATTGTCCCAGATTTGTCCATTGGGAGCCTTTCCACATGGGCTCTTGTGTCTTTTTAACATACCCTCTTTTTTTTTTTTTTTGACGGAGTCTCACTGTGTCGCCCAGGCTGGAGTACAGTGGTGCGATCATGGCTCACTGCAACCTCTGCCTCCCGGGTTCAAGCAGTTCTCTGCCTCAGCCTCCCAAGTAGCTGGGATTATAGGCGCCTGCCACCATGCCCAGCTAATTTTTGTATTTTTAGTAGAGACGGAGTTTCACCGTCTTGGCCAGGCTGGTCTTGAACTCCTGACCTCGTGACCTCGTGATCCACCTGCCTCAGCCTCCCAAAGTGCTGGGATTATAGGCCTGAGCTGCCGTGCCCCAACCTTTTTTTTTTTTTTTTTTTTTTTTTTTTTTTTTTTTAAAAGTATTTCCTGTCTTTCTGGCACAGCAAGATGTTGCAAGCGCATCTTATTTCTTTCCTTTGTCAGTCTTGGAATGAGCCATTTTCCATGGAACCCTGGTTCCTTTTAGTGAGCAATCCAATTTGCTGTTGTGTTATTTATATACAGGGATAATCTCTTTTTTTCATGCATCAGGACATCGCTAGGAAACTAAATTTAAATTAGATTTTTGATAGTAGGTTTATATTTCTTTGAAGATTTTATGAAATAATCACATAAGATTCAGCAACTTACTGTCATAAAGCAATTTTTTCTTCTTTTTCAAATACGTAATGAGTTATGTTCTGATATGTTCTTAATTATGATCATATGAAATGAAAAGATTGTGTGTGTGTGTTTAGCCACTTAACTGTTTATTAAAAAACTGAAGTTTATACTTTTAACTATTTTTAACTAAGTCATCAGACATTCTAATCTGAAGAAAACTGTTGCTTTTTAAGGAACTTTAAAATGAATTTTAAAAATTGGGCTGGGTGCGGTAGCGCATACCTGTAATCCCAGCACTTTGGGAGGCCGAGGCAGATGGATCCCTTGAGGCCAGGAGTTCAAGATCAGCCTGGCCAACCTGGTGAAACCCTGTCTCAACTGAAAAATGCAAAAAAAAAGTAGCCAAGTGGGGTGGTGCATGCCTGTAATCCCAGCTACTTGGGTGGCTGAGGCAGGAGAATCGCTTAAACCTGGGAGGTGGAGGTTGCAGTGAGCCGAGATCATGCCACTGTACTCCAGCCTGGGCAATAGAGCGAGACTCCATCTCAAGAAAAAAAAAATTAAAAAATTATGAAACAATTTTTGTATGTGATTGAAAACTCATCAGTACTTTTTTTTTTTTTTTTTTTTTTTTTTTTTACCCAGGCAGTTACTGTTACATCTTGGTGTATTGCATAGCCAGTTTCTCACCTGTGTATGGATATTTGCTTTATTTACTTATTCAACCTAACTTAATGTGTGTTTTTTCAAAGTAATATTTTGAATATTTTAAATTTTCAACCAATTAATATCTGTACACGGTTTTAAAAGTCAGTTTCAAAAGACTTACAATGAAAAACAGTGGTTTCCTATGCAACTCTCCTAATCCCCTAATTGTACTGCTTAAACAAAAACATTTTAGCTCTCAAAAATTACTTTTCTAGTCTATGCCTTTATATTTCTAAGTAGTATGCTTATATTTCTCTGTATTTACTTGTGTACTTATATTTCTACTAATATGCTTAATTTCTACTTAGTTTTCATGTCAGTTTAAATGTCTTTTTTTAATTTTTTCAGAGGAAAGTAATATATACAAAGTGTACCAAATTTATAAGGTATAAAGAATGTACAGGGAAAAAAAACAAGGCTCCTTGCCATTCTTATCTTCCTATGACCCAAGTCTTTTCTCTGAAGATGTATCTCTTTCCTTCTATATTGTATATGTACATCCAGTGTAGTGGTTCTCAGAGTGTGGTCTGTTGACTCTTGAGGTAGCTCTTCCAAGTGTTCAGGAGGTCCACCAGGTTGAAACTATTTCAGGATAATACCAAGTTCTCATTTTCTGTGTAACTGATGTGAACACCAGTTGACATTTGCACTGATGGTGCAAAAAACAGTGGTGCATTAAACTAGTGGCCCTGTAGCACAAATCAAGACAGTGGCCAAACTGCATTAATAATCACTATATTCTCCATGACTACACATTTGTGGTTAAAAAAAAAAAATCAGGGCTGGGCATGGTGGCTCACGCCTGTAATCCCAGCACTTTGGGAGGCTGAGGCGGGCACATCACGAGGTCAAGAGATCGAGACCATCCTGGCCAACATGAAACTCCATCTCTACTAAAAATGCAAAATTAGCAGGGCGTGGTGGCACATGCCTGTAATCCCAGCTACTCGGGAGGCTGAGGCAGGAGGATGGCTTGAACCCAGGAGGCAGAGGTTGCAGTGAGCCAAGATTGTGCCACTGCACTCCAGGCTGGTGACAGTGTGAGACTCCATCTCAAAAAAAAACAAAAAACAATAAATTTGTAAATTTATTTTGATTCTTGAGCATATGTGTATGTGTTTTTTTGTTTTTTTGTTTTTTTTGAGGCTGAGTCTCACTCTGTTGCCCAGGCTGGAGTGCAGTGGGCTGATCCTGGCTCACTGTAATCTCTGCCTCCCTGGTTCAAGCAATTCTCCTGCCTCAGGCTCCCGAGTAGCTGGGGTTACAGGCCCGTGCCACCACACCTGGCTAATTTTTGTATTTTTAGGAGAGACGGGGGTTTCACCATGTTGCTCAGGCTGGTCTTGATCTCCTGACCTCGTGATCCACCAGCCTCGGCCTCCCAAAGTGCTGGGATTACAGGTGTGAGCCACTGTGGCTGGCTGAGCACATGTGTTTTTAATATTCCATGTGACAAAATGGGAAGTTTTGTTTTTTTTTAACTTTAAGCTCAGGGGTATAAGTGTAGGTTTGTTACATTAGGTAAACTTGTGTCATAGGGTTTGTTGTACAGATTATTTCACCACCCAGGTATTAAGCCTAGTACCTGTTAGTTAGTTTTCCTTATCCTCTCCCTCCTCCCACCCTCCACCCTCTGAAAGATTCCAGTGAGTGTTCTTCCCCTCAGTGTGTCCGTATGTTCTTGGGAAGGTTGTTACAGGGTCTTCCACTGCATACCAAAGTATGATGGTTATTTTGAGAAAAGAACTTGTTTGATTTAGTTATAAACTGGATTAGCAAACTAGTCACTTTTTTCATGGGACACATTTTTACTTGAAAGAAGCAAACTGTAGTTATGTGAACTTGGATATTTGTACATATTTTCTGAAAAATAAATGAAGTGAGCCTTTCACTTCAAGAAAAACAAATGACAGAATTTATTGCCAAGATAAAATTCAGACTTTCAAGCAAAAATCAGAATTGTGGAAAACTCCTATCAGTCAGTGTAATTTTGGCAGTTTCTCAGGACTTTGCAATGAGATTGGTTGTGTTATTAACAAAAAAAAAAATTTTTTTTTTTACTATTACGTAATGAAATGTGTCATGTTTGAAAGAGGTGCATAACTTGGTGAAACAATATTTTTCAGGTGACCGTGATGTTGCAAAGTCTTGTCTGGGTGAAAGATCTATGTAAAGTGCAGTATCGAGCAGTTGATTTTTCACTGAAATAGTATGAGGTTTCATTAATATGATTTCAGATTCCACATTGCAATTAAGTTCAAACTGCCTTTGTAAAGTTTTGGGGTAGTATTAAAGAGGAGTAACACCCACACTTACCTGAAAAGGTTATTAAAAATACTACTCCCTTTTTCAACTACATGTTTGTGTGAAACTGGATTTTCTTATAATTTAACCAGAACAGCATATCATGATAGATTGAATACAGATGCAATGTGACAATCCAGCTTTCTTCTGTTAAGCCAGTCATTAGAGAGATTTGCAAAAAATGTGTAGTATTACCGCTCTTATTAAAGTTTTGAAAATATTTTAATAAAAGTTACTTATATTAGATATAATGGGTTGGCAGTGGGGTTTTTTTGTTTGTTTCTGAGACGGAGTCACACTGTCACCCAGGCTGGAGTGCAGTGGTGCAATCTCAGTTCACTGCAATCTCCGCCTCCCAGGTTCAAGCGATTCTGCTGCCTCAGCCTCCCGAGTAGCTGGGATTACAGGCATGCACCATCACACCCGGCTAATTTTTGTATTTTTAGTAGAGACAGGGTTTCACTATGTTTCCTAGGCTGGTCTCGAACTCCTGAACTCAGGTGATCCGCCCACCTCAGCCTCCTCAAGTGCTGGGATTACAGGTGTCAGCCACCGTGCCTGGCCTATTACTGCAGTTTTAAAATAATACATTTTAAAGCATTTATGAGTTTTACTTTCTAATAGGGTAAGGGTATTAGTTTGTTCTCACACTGCTATAAATAACTGAGACTGGGTAATTTATAAAGAAAAGGGGTTTAATTGGCTCAAGGTTCCATAGGCTGTATAGGAAGCGTGGCAGCATCTGCTTCTGGGGAGGCCTCTGAGCTTTTACTCATGGTAGAGGGCAAAGCAAGAGTAGGTGTCTTACATGGCAGGAGCAGAAGAGAAGGGGGAAGTGCCACACAATTTTAAACAACCTTATCTCATGAGAACTCCATAATGAGAACAGCACCAAAGGGATGGTGCTGAACCATTGGAAACTGCCCCGATAATCCAGTCACCTCCAAGCAGGCCCCACCTCCAACACTGGGAATTACACTTTGACCTGAGATTTGGGTGAGAACACAGATCCAGACCATATCAATAAGTATCAGTAGATATAACCCACATAATAAAAGCTTTTTCAGATCTTCCAATGATTTTTTTTTCCTTTTTTTAATGAGATAGGGTCTCTCTCTGATACCCAGGCTAGAGTGCAGTGGTGAGATCTTAGTTCACTACGTTCTCTGCCTCCTGGGCTCAGGCAATCCTCTCACTTCAGCCTCCCAAGTAGCTGGGACTACAAGCACATACCAGCACACTTAGCTCATTTTTCTATTTTTAGTTGAGACGGGTGTCACCATGTTGTCCAGGCTGGTCTCAAACTCCTGGGCGCCCGGCCCATTTTTAAGATTATGAAGGACCTCAGGACCGGGCCCAGTGGCTCACATCTGTAATCCCAGCACTTTGGGAGGCGGAGGCAGGCGATCACCTGAGGTCAGGAGTTTGAGACCACCCTGGCCAACATGGGGAAACTCTATCTCTACTAAAAATACAAAACAGCCGGGCATGGTGGCGGGTGCCTATCATCCTAGCTATTCGGGAGGCTGAGGCACAAGAATCGCTTGAACTGGGAGGCAGACGTTTCAGTGAGCCAAGATCACACCACTCCACTCCATCTTGGGTGACAGAGCTGAACTCCGTCTCAAAAAAAAAAGATAACTGCTGCTCCAGAGAATTAACCAAGTTTTGATGGTAGATGAACCCACTATTCTCCTTTCATCCCATCTTTCCGTTATGTCAGAATTTTTGATTATTTTAAACAACAATTCAGCAAATGCCTACTGAATGCCAAATATGTGTTCTAAGCTTTTGGGCACATAGTAGTGATCAAAACGAAATCTCTGCTCTGGTGGGGAAACAAATTTTGTAGATGGTAGTTACGGAAATAAGTGAGCTGGAAAAGGAAGATAGAGGGTGGGGTTAACTTTATATTTTTATTTTTTTGCCTTTCCGCAAAAATTTTAATGTTGGTATTAACCACTAATGTAAGGTGGTCAGGGAAGGTATCATGGATAAGGAACCATTTGAACACAGATGTAAAGGAAGTGAATGAGTGAGCCTCGTGGTTATCTGGGGGAAGAGCATTCAAGGCAGCGTGACTAGCTGTAGCATGCTTGACCTGCTTGAGAAATAGCTTAGAAACTATTGGGGCTTTAGTGGAGTAGGTGAGGAGGAGAATGGTAGTCTCTGAGAACAGAGGTATCAAGGGTTCATGTTCTTCAGTTATATGAAATACTTACATTGCCTTTGATAACTTCTTAGCCCTTTGTTTACCTCCCTTCTGTTTTCTGGATTTCCTGTCAGTCAGGTAACAGGATTCTATTGCCATCTCTACTTTGCCTGCTATTAGTTCCTATTTTTGTTGTTGATTAAAAAAAAAATTCCTTTTACTATCACTTTAGTGGGGATTGGAGGGAGATTTGAGATAAAGGTCTTGTGTAACTTACCATGTTTTTAAAAAATGGGAACTTTTGCTTTTGATAATCATGACAGTTTTACCAGGAAAAAGTTGTATTAGTGATATGGAAATGGGCTCTCCATATTTGGCGAATAGGTTCACTTTAGGAAGCCTAAGTCTATTTTGACAGCTAGGTTCTTTAATAGAAAATACTTGGCCGGGTGCAGTGGCTCACGCCTGTAATCCCAGCACTTTGGGGGGCCGAGGAGGGCGGATCAGAAGGTCAGGAGATCGAGACCAAGGCGAAACCCCGTCTCTACTAAAAATACAAAAAATTAGCTGGGTGCGGTGGTGGGCGCCTGTAGTCCCAGCTAGTCGGGAGGCTGAGGCAGGAGAATGGCGTGAACCCGGGAGGTGGAGCTTGCAGTGAGCCGAGATTGCGCCACTGCACTCCAGCCTGGGCGACAGAGCGAGACTCTGTCTCAAAAAAAAAAAAAAAAAAAAAAAGAAAATACTTAATACTTTTATTAAGTGAAGAAAATCATGTGATATAAGATTTGTTACAGAACACCTACAAAACATATATTATCATGGGATTTTATTTTATTTTTTATGAAATCACGTTTAAAGAACCAAGTACAGTAGTCCTTCCTTATCCATGAGGGATAACTAAGTACAGTAGTCCTCCCTTATCCATGAGGGATGCAGTCCCAAGACCCCCAGTAGATGCTTACAACCACAACCTGCATACCTATTATAAAGTTTAATTTATAAATTGGGTAGAGTAAGACATTAATAGCAATAACTAATAAAAAATTTATAACAATATATTCAATAAAAATTGTGTGAATGTGGTCTGTCTCTCAAAATATTGTACTCACCCTTCTTTTGATGATGGAAAATGATGATAAAATGGCGAAATGAGGTTAATGACATGGGCGCTGTGTTGGCATTCATAAGCGTTTAAAGCTTATGAGCTGTTTATTTCTGGAGTTTTTTCTTTAGTATTTTTGGACCATGGTTGACCATAGGTAACTGAAACCGTAGACAGTAAATTGTGGTTAAGGGGAGACTACTGTGTAGTGTTGGTTAAAACTCACCATTCTATTTTCTTGACTATCTTCCTGCTGTTTTCTCTGATGTATCCTTATCCTTATTCTCCACTTGAAATTTTACTTTTAAAGATCAACTCTTAAACTTCTTTCAGGTTTTTCCTTTAGAATTAATAGCTGTCCCTTCTGTGTTCCCGTGGTATTTGGTACTTTCTTATTTGTAGCAGTTACCACGTTTTATTAGAACATTCTTCTGTGAGGGACAAGTTCCTGAAAATCTCCATGGTAAATACGGGAAGTATGGCTGAGTAACATATCTAATAATCCTATGTAAAAGTAGTCATGGGAACTGAAGTTCTGAGTGAAAGCCCTCATAACTGTGCATTTAAATAAAAAAAAAAAAAAAAAAAAAGGGAGTGACCAAACTCAACAACTTAGATAGTTATTTAGATCCAGGCTTTGCTGTCAGGCCTTAGGCAAGTCACTTCTGTAATCTTCAGTTCCCTGTAGTTCTTAGTAAAGATAAAATGAAATAAAAATGTGGCACACAGTTCCCTACAGGCTCTACCTGATCTGGCCGTGACTACCTCTGATCTCATTGTGTGCCATTTCCCCTTCCTTCCACTTCCCTTCTTTCAGTTCTTTGCACCTGTTAGGCATATTCCTGTCACATAGTCTTTCCTGTTTTTTCTCTCCCAGGAATACTCTTCCTCCAGAATTGTGTGGCTTGACTGACTAGTGGCTAGTTTCTTGTCATGATTCATGTCTTTAGCTTCTTAGAGAGGATCCTGTTGATGGTCAACCTTTACCATTTGTTTTGTTTTCTTTCTTCCTTTTTTGTGATAAGATCTCATTATGTTGCAAGTGGTGGGTTGCAGTGGCTATTCACAGGTGCTATTAAAGCTTACTGCAGCCTTGAACCCCTGGCCTCAAGTGATCCTACTGCCTGTTTTCTTTTCTTTTTTTCTTTTTTCGAGACAAGGTCTCACTCTTGCATAGGCTGGAGTGCAGTGGCTCAATGTCAGCTCACTGCAACCTCTGCCTCCTGGGCTCAAGCGATCCTCCCACCTCAGCCTCCTAAGTAGCTGGGACAGGCATGTACCACCACACCCAGCTAAGTTTTTGTAGAGACATGCTTTTGCCCTGTGGCCCAGGCTGGTCTGGAACTCCTGAGCTCAAGCCATCTGCCCACCTTGACCTCCCAAAGTTCTGGGATTACAGGCATGAGCCACCACGCCCGGCCTTTTTCTTTTTCTTTTTTGAGACAGGGTCTGGCTCTGTTGCTCACACTGAGTGCAGTGGCATGATCCCTGCTTACTGCAACCTCCACCTCCTAGGCTCAAACCATCCTTCCACCTCAGCCTCTCCAGTAGCTGGGACTACAGGTGCATGCTACCACACCCAGCTAATTTTTTTAAAATTTTTTGTAGAGACAGGGTTTTGCTGTGTTGCCCAGGCTGGTCTTGAACTCCTGAGCTCAAGCGATCTGCCTGCCTCAGCCTCCCAAAGTGCTGGAATTACAGGTGTGAGCCACTGCGTGTGGCCTATTTTCTTAATAGCACATGTTTTGCTCTAAAATTATCTTGGTTTTTTGGTCTTATTTGCATGTAATTTCCATAAGAGCAAAGACTTTCTATGTCCTGTTCATGGCTGCTGCCAGTGCCTAAAACAAGTGCCTAGCTCATTATAGGCTTTCAATAAATATTTATTGAATGAGAACCATAAATGAATTAGTGATAGCTAATGTATTGTCAGTGATACTGTATCTTCTAAAATATTAATAAGCTACTGTAAAGTTAATTTCTTTTTCCTGAGTGACTTTTCTAGGTTTTGTTCTCATTCCAGATGCTTGGGATGGAAGAAGTTTGAGTGACCTATCCTGTATTTATCCTCCTTGCCATAGCTGAGTTGATCTTTTTGAAACCCTCTTCCCAGACTCTTGGATTTATTTATTTTATTCCAGTGTGAATGTGTGTTTTTTCCCTCATAGATGGCAGTTCTGGATTAGCAGTTTTAAGGTCTTGACTTTGTTTTTAGTTATCTCCTTTTAATGTTTAACAAGCTTTAATTTAAAATATTCCTTCTTTTCTCTCCCAATTATCTTTACTGATCCTCAGTTGTCTCTTTTTATTATCTCCAACAGTAGGAACTTGCTGTTTAGGTTTACTGAAACTAAAATTCTGAAGATTGCAAAAAAGTATACAGGTAAATGTGTGTAGATGAGACTTAACGTGTGCAAGAATTCGCATTAGGATTAGGATTACTATTTTTATCTAGAATATGAAATTTGTTAGGAAAGGGTAGCACCTTACTATCTTTTTATCACCTTGATCAGTGACTTACAGCAAAAATTCAAACCATAAAAGGTTTGTTAAATAAAGTAGCTGACGTCAGTATGCAGGATAATGAATTCTTGGTTTCCCCAAACCAGTATTCTAGAGTTGTTTAATGTCTTGGTATTTTTTCTTTCTTGTAACAAGAATTTTCACTTCACTGTCTGAATATACTGATCCAAGGAAGGCAAAAATGGTATTTAGTCAAAGATAACCTTGGAAATCCCTAAAGTTGCCCGTAAAATATACAGTGTAAATATGCAGTCTCTGGAAGTCCAGCACTTCCCATTTTCCCTCCACTATTGGAACAAATCATGTTTTCATTGTTAAATATCAGAGAAAGAGTAAGTTTGTGTATATGGCCTATAATATGGGAAAAATAAATGGCTCTAAAGATTAGAATCTGACAGCATAGTAAGATGCTCACATTCTGAGAGACACTTGGGAAGTGAGACCCAATAGAGAGCAGCAAAATTTAATCTCCTATTTTGTGTTAATTCTAGGCATACAATCAGTGAGCAGAAGGGCAAGCATAGTCTACATGGTTTAAATTATTTTTTTCTTGTCAAGTTCACTTTATGGGCTCGATGTCTATCCAGAGGTGTTCTCCCACATTCCAACTTTCAGTATGCCTGTACTGTCAGGCATTAAAGTGTGGGTAATTCTTCCTGGTTTTCCTCTTACAACTCATGTTCTCTTTCTTTAGTATATACTGTTTGTTTATTTGTCGAGACGTCTCGCCTATGTTGCCTAGGCTGATCTCAAACTCCTGGGCACAAGCATTCCTCCCCGCGTGAAGTGCTGGGATTACAGGCACGAGCCACTGCACCCAGCCTCTAGAACATAATCTTTCATTACTATTCTCCAGGTTACATGTTTTGACTGACCTAAATCATATATGTAGAGTAAAAACAAATTTTATCTAAATAAACTTATTGGACTTCATTCAAGGAGAAATTGTTTCCTTGGGCAGTTTTGCTCCCAACAGTAGATCCTGCGTTCTCAGGACAGCTGTCATCTTTTTAATTTAGTTTTCTGATTTTATTTTTATTTATTTTGTTACTCCAACCTTTGCTTTGGCCTTTAACAACGCAATGTTTTGGTCTAATCTTCAAGAGGAATTTGAGGTTCACTCGAATAAGTTAGACTAGTTTGAAGTGGGTGTAGCTAGAGGATTGAAGGCCCGCCAAAAAAAAAAAGTATATGTGTATCTATATATATATGTATATGTATATATACGTGTATATGTATATGTATATACGTATACGTATATGTATATGTATATACGTATACATATATACATATGTATACGTATATACATATATATATGGTGATCGTGGGTAGGGGGAAGAATTCAGAGGGAAGAAGCTTGGGGACTTCTTTCCCTGGATGATTTCTAAAAACTAGCTGACTCGTCATCTTTAAAACAACAACAATAAAAGCTATCATATGCATATGTTACTTTGTTTAATATTTACAACAACCCTTTGTGGTAAATATATTCATTTTTCAGATGAGGAAATTCAGGCACAGAATGATTAATAACTTGCTAATGAGTCACAGCAGTGGTGGGGATGTGGGGATTTAAATCAATGCGTTTTGAGTTGCCTGAGTAAAGAATTCCAAAATTTAGGAAGTCACTATTTCTGTATTTCCTTCTAAGGAAAACAGTCTAAAGTATATTTTTATCTCCAGTAGGCATGGTCATTGTCAAGAGAAGGAAAGGTTGGTGATTTTATTTGGGTGATGGGATTGGGACTTAATTTCTCTGTGTATTCCAGATTTTATATGGTGAACTTATTTTAAAAACCAACCAAGTTGATGTTGGATGTATAATTTATACACAATATGAGGAACACGTTTTATGTATAGTTGGATAGTTGGATGAATTTTGGCAAATGTGTCTATCCATGCAGTCAGCACCCCAATCAGGACATAAAACATTCCATCACTCTAGAAAGTTCGTTTGTGCTCTTTTGCCATCAACCACCCACATCCATCTGAAATTTGACATCATAGATGAGTTTTCTTTGTTTTAGAATTCCATGTAAGTAATATTATTATTACTCTTGTGTTTGATACTCTGCTCATCAAATGTTTTCCCTTTAGCATTTTATTATGCAAAATTGCAAACAGAAAAGATAAAAGAATTGTACAGTGAATGCCCATCTCCCTGCCACCTAGATTCTATGATTAACAATTTGCTATTTTTTTGCTTTATGATATTTCTAGCCATCTATTTGTTTCTCCAACCACCCATCAACCAAACCTGTTGCTTTTTATGCATTTTAAAGTTAAAAAATTAAAAAAAAAATAACGTTACAGACGTCAGTGCATTTTACCGCTAAAAAACTACAGTTTCATGTCACTAACTAGAGTCAAATATTTGTTTACAGTTATTTATTTTTTTTCTTTGAGACGGAGTCTCGCTGTGTCGTCCAGGCTGGAGTGCAGTGGGATGATCTTGGCTCACTGCAACCTCCGCCTCCCGGGTTCAAGCAGTTCTCTGCCTCAGCCCCCCCCGAGTAGCTAGGATTGCAGGCACCCGCCACCACGCCCAGCTAATTTTTTTGTATTTTTAGTAGAGATGGGGTTTCACCATCTTGGCCAGGCTGGTCTTGAACTCCTGACCTTGTGATCTGCCTGCCTCGGCCTCCCAAAGTGCTGGAATTACAGGCTGTTTACAGTTTTTAAAGTGAACTTTACATACAGTGAAATGCACAAATCTTAAGTGTACCATTTAAGTTTTGCCAAATGCATCTATTTGTTGCCCAAATCCTTATGAAGGTATTGAACATGAACAACCATGACCTCAAGAAGTTATTCCCTCATACTCCTTCCTTGTCAGTCCTTTCCCCATCCCTTGAAGACACAACCAATGTTCAATTTTTCTTTTTTTTTTTTTTTTTACTTTAGGTTAGCTTTGCCTGTCTAGAATTTCAAATAAATAGAAGCATACAGATACTTTGTGTCTAGTTTTCCCTTAGAATGATATTTTTGAGATTAATCCGCATTGATACATGTATCAGTAGTTCCTTGTTTGTTGTTGCTGTTTGGTATCCCTTTGTAGCTGTATAACATAATTTATCCATTCACTTGGAGATTTATTTTTTCTCTAATTTTTGGCTATTATGAGTAAAGCGATGAACATTCATATACAAGTCTTTGTATCCATGTTTTCCAACTTAGGCATGGAATTACTGGATCATAGGTTAGATGTATGCATAACTAACATTATTAGAAGCTGCCAGAGAGTCATGTGTGGAGTTGCAGTTGTGGAATATCCTTGCCAATGTTTAGTGGTTTTGGTCTTTTTAGTTTTAGTCTTGTTGGGTGTGTAATGGTATCTTGCTATAGTTTTAATTTGCATTCCTCTGGTGACTAAAGATATTGAAGATTTTTACATTTACTTATTGGTATTTTTGTATGTTTCGTAAAATCTTTTGCCTATTTTTTGTGGGGTTGTGTTATTAGAATATAAGAGTTTTTTATATATTCAGTATTCAAGTTATGTATATGTGTTTGTATACACACACAAACATATGTATATATAATTTTATCTGTCTTTAGCTTACCAGCTTGTCCTTTTGTTTTCTTAATGCCGTCTCTGAAGAGCGGAGGTTTTGATTTTGATAAAGTCAGGCTTAATAATTTTTTTTAAGAAATAGTAGTACTTTCTGTATCCTGTGAAATCTTTGCCCATGATATAATCACATAACCTTTCTGCTATGTTTTTTCTAGAAGCTTTATAGTTTTAGGTTTAGTTAGTTTTTGTATCTGGTGTGAGGTAGGTGTTGAGATTCCTTTTTTTCTTATCTGGCTCTCCAGTTGTTTCACAACCATTTTTGTTTGTTTGTTGGTTTTTTGGAGACAGAGTCTTTCTCTGTTGCCCAGGCTGCAGTGCAGTGGCACAATCGTGGATCACTGCAGCCTCAACCTCCTGGGCTCAAGTGATCCTCCTTCCTCAGCCTCCTGAGTAGCTGAGACTGCAAGGATACACCACCATGCCTGGCTAGTTTTAAAATTTTTTTGTAGAGACAGGGTCTCACTTTATTGCCCAGGCTGGTCTGGACTCCTGAGCTCAAGCAATCCTCCTGCGTCAGCCTCCGAAAGTGCTGGTATTTACAGGTGTGAGCCACCACACTCAGCCTACCACCATCTGTTGAAAAGACAGTTCCTTCCTCATTATCTTGGCACTTTTGTTGGAAAATCATTTGATGATATATCTGTTTCTGGACTCTCTAGTCTGTCCTTACACCAATAGCCCCAGTGTTGATACAGTTGGATTTAAATCTGTCAGTTTGCTGTTTGTTTTCTGCTTGTCCCACCTTTTCCTTTTCTCTTTTCCTGCCTCCTTTTGGATTGAGGGTTTTTAAAAATCATATTACATTTATCACCACTTTTGGCTTATACTTTTAAAAAAAATCTTTTGTGGTTCTTTTAGGGTTTACACTATGCATGTTTGTCACAGTCTTCAAGGAATAATAGACTGTTGTGTGTATAATATGAGAAACTTAAAACAGTATACTTTCATTTGTTCCCCTCCTGTCCTTTGTGTTAATATTGTCACGTATTTTATTTTATTTTTTTGAGACAGAGTCCCACTCTGTCACCCAGGCTAGAGTGCAGTGGCACAATCTTGGCTCACTGCAACCTCCACCTCCCGGGTTCAAGCAATTCTCTTGCCTCAGCCTCCTGAGCAGCTGGGATTATAGGCGCACCACCATGTCCAGCTAATTTTTTTGTATTTTTAGTAGAGATGGAGTTTCACCATGTTGGCCAGGCTGATCTCAAGCGCTGACCTCAGGTGATCTGCCCGCCTTGGCCTTTCAAAGTACTGGGATTATAAGTGTGAGCCACTGCGCCCGGCCACGTATTTTACTTTTACATGTTATCAGCTTTGGGAGGATTTCTTTTTCATATTTTGGGATATTTCATATTAGCTAAAGCACAGTCTTTGTGAGGGTGACTATCTCTGTGAGGGAAGATGCTAGTAGAACCCACTTTATCCCATTGTGCTTTTTACAAGTGACCAAATGGTGTTGACTTAATATCAAAGTTAATATGACTTAATATCAAGTATCAAAGTTTTGAGACTTTGAGACTTTTTCTAAGTCTTTAGAATTTGATAATTTCAGATCAGAAAACTTTGATATTTGAGTCTGAAGAAAGGTGATTAGATAATATAGTCTTCTTATGGAATGATACCAAAATTAGAACTTGGAGCATTTGTGAGTGAGTGCCCAGAATATTACCCAGTAATTTGACTCAAGGAAATTATTCAGTGGTCGGGCGCAGTGGCTCATGCCTATAATCCCAACACTTTGAGAAGTTGAGGCAGGTAGATCAGTTGAAGCCAGGAGTTTGAGACCAGACTGGGCAACATGGCAAAACCCCGTCTCTGCAAAAAATTCAAAAAATTAGCTGGGCATGATGGCTCATGTCTGTAGTCCCAGTTACCTGGGAGGCTGAGGCAGGAGGATCACCTGAGCCCAGGAAGTCAAGGCTGCAGTGAGCTGTGATCCTGCCAGTGTGCTCCAGCCTGGGCAAAAGCAAGACCTTATCTCAAAACAAACAAATAAACAAAAATTAAAATGATTTTGCTAAACTGTAAGTTAATAATTATTTTCAGGTTCTGATTTTGTCATTCAGTTTATATGCAATTCTTTTTTAGCTTTGTGTCATTTGAGAATATGACATTTTGTTTATGCCCTCACATGAAATCATGGCTAAAAACAGATTTTGGAATACATGTTATAGGCAAATTTTTAATTGTGAACATTGTTTTATGTTGCTAATTATATATTTTTAGACAAGTTTTGGGATTGATTCTTTTTGTTTTAATTTAAGAAAAATATTTATTTTGAAATTAATAAACCCATTACATGTAAATATAAATAGTATTTTATGAAAACTTTTTCAAAACAAAAACACTGAGAAGAGCAAATTTCATATTTTTGCAAATGTGTCTGTCTTGATAGATGACAGATGGATTCCACATCTGTTTTATTTATTTTTTAATTTTTTCTTTCTTTTTTTGAGACGGAGTCTCACTCTGTTGCCCAGGCTGGAGTGCAGTGGTGTGATCTCAGCTCACTGCAACCATTGCCTCCTAGGTTTAAGCGATTCTCCTGCCTCAGCCTCCCAAGTAGCTGGGATTACAGGTGCCCACCACCACACCCAGCTAATTTTTGTATTTTTAGTAGGGACAGGGTTTTACCATGTTGACCAGGCTGGTCTTGAACTCCTGACATCAGGTGATCTGCCCACTTTGGCCTCCCAAAGTGCTGGGATTACAGTCATAAGCCACCACACCTGGCCTCCACATCTGTTTTAATCTTTGAAGTGTATTATAAGTTATAGTTCTCCCTGCTTGAAGGTAATGAAAAAGTTGAGACTGGGTTGCCTGATGAGAGATGTAGGGAGCTTAGTATTAATGTTGAAGATTAAAGGAGAGCCTGGGGTTTTAGGTCTAATAAAGTAGATTCTTCCTCTTGTTATTTAATTGGAATGAATTCTGAGGGAAATTTCGTAATTCTGTGGGCTTTTGTCTAGTTTTTCATATGCTCAAAAGTGTCTGAAGAAGTCATCTAATTTGCCCTTTTCTTCCTAACAGTCATCGTTCTAGTCAGATAGTTGTTTGAATTTGGCATCTTGAAGATTAAAAATTGTCTGTCAGAAGATTGTATTCTGTCTTTCATATAACTTATTTTATATATTTTTAGGTATACTTCATCGTTAATTATGTAGTTTGTTCAGGGAAAATCTGCCATGAAAAATAGGGTAATTGGGTCTCTGTTCTTCGAATTTCACTGTCTTATCCTTCTGGAAAACTTTTCCTGGTACACCCTACCCTTCAGAATCGGATTAGATTCTACTTCTATTAAGTTTCAATGCATACCTCTATCGTAACACTTATACTGCATTTTGATTACCTACTGATGTTTCTCACTAACTGCTAGACTGTAACTTCTTCAGGACTGGTCTGTGTCTTTATTCATTCCTGTGTTTACAATACTTGGGGCATTCTAGCACGTTTAAGGTACTCAGAAAGTGTTTATTGCACAGTTTATTAGTTTGCTTGGGCTGCGGTGATGAAATGCCACAGATGGAGTGGCTTAAACCACAAAACTTTACTTACTCCTAGTTCTGTGGACTGTAAGTCCAGTATCAAGGTGTCGGCAGGTTCGGTTTTTCCTGAGGCCCCTCTTCTTGGTTTATAAATGACCCCTTGCTGTATTCTCACATAGTCTTTTTTTCTGTGTGTTTGCATCCTGACGTTGCTTTGTGTGTTTAAATTTCTCCTTCTTTTAAGGACTCTAGTCAGATTGGATTAGGACCGATTCATATGACTTCATCTAACATTAATTACCTCTTTAAACGTCTTATTTCTAAATACAGACACATTTTGAAGTACTGGGTGTTAGGACTTCAACATATGAATTTTGGGGAACACAAAAAAGTTCATAGCACATTGAAACTGTCACTTGGCATATGTTCCAACTGAAGATAATGTCTTATGGTTCACTACCAAACTAGGGTTGTCAAAGTTGGGACCAAAGATTCCTAGCTTATATAAGAATAAATGGCTGTAATGTTTTTTGTTTGTTTGCTTTTTTTTTTTTGAGATGGAGTCTCACTCTGTCACCCAGGTGGGAATGCAGTGGCACGATCTTGCCTCACTGCAACCTCCACCTCCTGGGTTCAGGTGATTCTCATGCCTCAGCCTTCTGAGTAGCTGGGTTTACAGGCATGCATCACCACACCCGGCTGATTTTTGTATTTTTAGTAGAGACGGAGTTTCACTGTGTTGGCCAGGTGGGTCTCGAACTTTTGACCTCAGGTGGTCCACTTGCCTAGGCCTCCCAAAGTGTTGGGATTACAGGCGTGAGCCACTGCACCTGGCCTAGTGTTCTGTCTTAATTTCCACTTAGGTAATTGTAGTATTTGATGATTAAGACCCTTAGCCTTTAGTGCTTTGAAGTACTACTTATCTGTTCTCATTTAATAGTAGGTTTTCTTTATGCTTTATGTTGCAAAAAAACAGATAAAACACAGGTATACACACTTGGGCATATGTATGCTTTGTGTACATATTGACTATTAATGCATGATTACTGAACATTTTAACACAAGAAATGTGTTTATTTGGAAAATTACCAGTGGTAATTTGAGAAGATGACGTGATAATTTTTTCATAGAAAAATTACCTATAATTTTTTGACTTACACATAATTTCTCAATGTATACAGATGTATGCCTTGCTGTCCCAGTGGAGCAACTGGATGGTTTTAGGCCCTTTCTTTTCTCATGGTGGTTCCAGCCCTTTTTTTCTTTTTTTTTTTTTTTTTAGACAGAGTCTTGCTTTGTCGCCTGGGCTGGAGTGCAGTGGCGCAATCTCAGCTCACTGCAACCTGTGCCCCCCAGGTTCAAGCGATTCTCCCACCTCAGCCTCCCAAGTATCTGTGATTACAGGTGCCTGCCACCACACCTGGCTAATTTTTGTATTTTTAGTTGAGATGGGGTTTCACCATGTTAGCCAGGCTGGTCTTGAACTCCTGACCTCAGGTGATCCACCCGCCTTGGCCTCCCAAAGTGCTGAGATTATAGGCGTGAGCCACCGCGACCGGCCTGGTTCCAGCTTTAGAGTTTTGGAGATTGGCAGTAGTGAGAGAATGGATGGTGAAGTTAGAGAGCAGGGTAAGCTCCATAGTCACTCATTTCTCTCCTGCCTTTCCTAGGGATCAGGGGAAGTTTGTAAATAATACCCTTGTTTTTAAAAAAATGATTTTATTTTGCAGTAGTTTTACATTTACATTGCAAAAATAGTACACAGAGTTCCCATGTATCACTCACTTAGTTTCCCTTATTGTTAACATCTTACCCATTGCACATTTGTCATGACTAAGAGACCAAAATTGATACATCAGTGTTAAATAAACTCCGGATAATATTTCATTGTAGACTCTGGTTTCACAGTTCCTCAGTCTTCCCTTACTTTTTCTGACTAACAGTTTTGTGGGTTACCTGTCAAATATTTTATAGACCATCTCTCAATCTCGGTTAGCGGAATGTTTTTCTCATAGTTTGGGGTTTTGGGAAAGAATACCACAGAAGTAAAGTGCCCTGCCTTTCTCATCACATTGTATCAGGAGTACATGGTGTCAACATGACTTAGCACTGATTTGATTAATTGTGATCACCTGGCTGAGTAGTGTTTGCCAGGTTTCTCCACTATAGAGTTACTCTTTTCTTGCGTACTTGAGATTGGTGGGGGAGGGGTTGTTAACCTTCAACTCCTGGACGAGGGAGTGTCCACATAAATGTTTGGAATTCTTCTATAAGGAAGATTTATTTATATCAGTATGGATTCATGGATTTTTTTTTTTTTTTTTTTTTTGAGACAGTCTCACTGTTGCCCAGGCTGGAGTATAGTGGTGCTTTCTTGGCTCACTGCAACCTCTGCCTCCCAGGTTCAAGTAATTCTTATGCCTCAGCGTCCTGAGTAGCTGGGATTACAGGCACATGCCAGCACGCTCGGCTAATTTTTGTATTTTTTAGTGGAGACAAAGGTTTCACTATATTGCCCAGGCTGGTCTTGAACTTCTGAGCTTAGGCAATCCACCTTCCATGGCCTCTCAAAGTGCTAGGATTACAGGTGTGAGCCACTGCCCCCAGCCTCATTTAAAAATTTTGGACTAGAATTAATACTACATTATTTATTTTGTTGTCAAAGTTTTTCCAGCTTTGGCCTTTGGGAGCTCTTTCAGCTTGGTTCCAGTGTCCCGTTTGCCATGCCCCTATTCTTTTGTGTGTTTCTTTACTTTCTGGCACTACAAGATGCTCCAGGCTTGTATTTTCAATGCCCTGGTGAAATCAGCTGTTTCGCCAAGAAACCTTTGTTTTTATTGGAGAATGGTATTACAAGTCATAATCTGGGCATTGGGACTTAGTGCCCTTTTTATTTGACTCCTCAGTTCCTATGCAGAATGCTTGGAGAGTTTGAATCTGGATATTTGGAGGAATAGTGAAGGGTAAAAATACCTGCAGTATCACATTTGTATCATAATACTTGGCAGTATCTATGTGTTGACTTTTCTGCTGTGGAATTATAGAAAGCAGCTTTTCAAAAGCATTTTTCTGTTTCTGAAGAAGTTAGAAAGCTTCAGAAGGAATCTATACTTGTTTTAGGGGCAAGCACATAGGGGAAAGTTGTTAGATTCTTCTGTTTTATTCTGAGCCTAAGAAAAAATGATCTCTCTTTGGGTGCAGAAAGCAAGCATGTTCTCAGGAAAACTGCCATGAACAAAGAGGTGTATTTGAAAAATTGTATTAACAGGAATTGCAGACTTTTTTTTTTTGAGACAGGGTCTTCCTCTATGGACCACGTGGAGTGCAGTGGCACCATCATGGCTCACTGCAGTCCTGACCTCCTGGGCTCAAGTGATTCTCCTACCTCAGCCTCCTGAATAGCTGGGACAACATGTCTGCACTACCACTCTCCACTCATTTTTGTATTTTTTGTAGAGACAGAGTTTCACCATGTTGCCCAGGCTGGTCTCGTCCTGGCCTCAGCCTATCTGCCTGCCTTGGCCTCCATAAGTGCTGGGATAATACGTGTGAGCCTGACCACTGTGCCTCACCACCCAATTTCTTGTTATTTTAAAATTCTGTAGTTTGGCCTTTGCTATTTAGCCTTAGTTTTAGATCAGTACTTACTAGGACCAAAGTCGAATTTTTTTTATTCTGTTATTTTTCTTTATATTTTTCTCAAAATAAAAGGGAACTAAAGAATAAAAATAAAATATGATGGATAAGATAGAAGTCACTTATGTTTTCCTTATCATTTTGAAGGCTTTCTTTGCATACTAGCATATTAGAGAAATTGTCATGTTTTGTGTTTTGTATGTTTCTAAATTTTTATTTTATCATTCTTATGAATTCACATATAGTTTTACAATAGTATTGAAATATTTTATGCATTTTAATAAAAATGGAGATAATATTGTTAGTCACAATTGGCATGTTAATGTGGTGAAACTGCTAAAACTACTCTTTGCCTCCATCACTGTAAGAGCTTCCTCTGTAGTCTTTCTGACTTTCCCTCTAGCCTATTCCCTTCAGCTCCTCAGGTAAGTCTTCCTAAAACTAGGTTAAACAGAAACATATAATCCCTCACTCTGATAATTTGACCCCAGCTTATTCTCCCCTACTAAAAAAAAAAAAAAAAGAACAAAAGAACCTACAGCCCCAAGCATTAGAGTATTTAGATGTTGCCATTTCTTGCCATGTCTCAGCATTGTTTGAAATGAATATTCTTCGCCCACCGTCACCCTGTGCATCCTTCATGGTTTGACTTGGATGTGACTTTCTTTATGAAGCCATTATCAGAGTCCTTAGTTGCCTCCTTTTGTTCCTACGGAGTACTTTTATTTATAGCGTGTTTATAACATATTCTGGTTATTTATTTATTTATTCGAGACTGCAGTCCCTGCCCCTGGGCTCAAGTGATGATCCTCCCATCTCAGCCTCCTGAGCAGCTGGGACTCCAGGTGCACGCCACCACACCTAGATAACTTTTGTATTTTTAGTAGAGACGGGGTTTTGCCATGTTTTGACCTCCTAGCTCAAGCAATCTGCCCACCTTGGCCTCCCAAAGTGCTAGGATTACAGGCGTGAGCCACTGCTCCTGGCCAATTTTGGTTAAAAAAAAAAAAAAAAAAATATATATATATATATATATATTTTTTTTTTTGAGATGGAGTCTTGCTCTGTTGCCAGGCTGGAGTGCAGTGGCATGATTTCCGGCTCACTGCAACCTCCACCTTCCGGATTCAAGTGATTCTCCTGCCTCACCCACTCGAGTAGCTGGGACTACAGGCACGCACCACCACGCCCAGCTGATTTTTATATTTTTAGTAGAGAAGGGGTTTCACCATGTTGGCCAGGATGGTCTTGATTTCTTGACTTCGTGATCTGCCCACCTTGGCCTAATTATGTATATTCTGTAATTCTTTCCATCATACTAAATTGTGAGCTTCTTGAAGGATGGGACCCAGTGTTTTCTCTCTCTGCCCACAGATCCAGCATATAAAGTAGTTATTCTGTAATTATTTGAATAATTGAGCATATACCGTATCAGTGAACATTTTTCATCTGGCTGGGCCCACCATAATTTTGTTCTGCCCTACCTATTTCAAACAGTATTTCCTGCCTCTCACAAGGATGTGCTCACTGCTTCAGTGACATTGTTTTCTCCAGAGTTCTGTATAGCAGGGTTCCCCAACCCCTGGGCAACGGACTGGTACCCATCTGTGGCCTATTAGGAACTAGGCCACGTAGCAGTAGGTGAGTGGTGGATGAGTAGTGAAGCTTCATCTATGTTTACAGCCACTCCCCATCTCTCACATTACTGCTTGAGTTCTGCCTCCTGTCAGATCAGCAGCGGCATTCTTATAGGAGCGTGAACCTTATTGTGAACTGCATATGTGAGGGATCTAGGTTGCGTGCTCCTTACGAGAATCTAATGCCTGATGATCTGTCACTGTCTCCCATCACCCCCAGTTGGGACCATCTAGTTGCAGGAGAACAAGCTCAGGGCTCCCACTGATTCTATATTATGGTGAATTGTATAATATTATATATTGCAATGTAATGATAATAGAAATAAAGTGCACAATAAATGTACTCGAATCATCTCAAACCACACCCACCCACCCCCACCCTGGGTCCGTGGAAAAATTGTCTTCCATGAAACCGCTCCCTGGTGCCAAAAAGGTTGGAAACCGCTGTTGTATAGGCCACAATAATTTTTATTTTTGCATTTTTAAGTTTGATTTTCTAGAGATCGTAAATGCATCATTCAGCATATGTGACAATGCTTATTCATAAGAGAAAGACCAAGCCATTTAATAGTATTGACAAAAAAATTAATAGTTCAGAATTTAAAATGTGCTGCTGTAAAGATTTAAGAGCTTATTTGGGAATATGGTTTAATTTTACATTTACCTGTTACAGATTGTTAAATTTTGAAGACATGTTGAAGCAGACATCTTTTCCATATATTTATAAAAACATCAATTGTCTTTAGATTTGGCTTCTATCACTTTAAAAGAGAGAACTCTTCAGTTCCAATCTCCGAGGAAATCTGGAAGCCACTTAAAGTTCAGTTTTGGAAACTGGAAGTTAAAATAACAGAAATCTCTAAGAGTAGTTTGTAAGTTTGAAGCTTTGAAAGTTGACAGATTTATTACTTGAATTATCGAGAACAAAAGGTCCTGGAGGTTTGTCTTCCAGGTTTGTCACATTATTTGTTGAACTCTTTTTTTTTTTTTTTTGAGATGGAGTTTTGCTCTTGTTGTCCAGGCTAGAGTGCAGTGGCACAATCTCGGCTCTCTGCAACCTCCACTTCCTGGGTTCAAGCGATTCTCCTGCTTCAGCCTCCCGAGTAGCTGGGATTACAGGCGCCCACCATCACACCCAGCTAATTTTTTGTATTTTTAGTAGAGACGGGGTTTCATCATGTTGGCCAGGCTGGTCTCGAACTCCCGACCTCAGGTGAGCCACCTGCCTCGGCCTCCCAAAGCGCTGGGATTATGGGTATGAGCCACCACGCTCGGCCTATTTGTTGAGCTCTTATAGACTACTTTCCATTAATGCAGCAATCATAATTATTACACTTTTAATGAAGAAAGATTTTGTGAAATGGTTTGATACATTATTATAATTTTCGAGCATTAAAATTTATTTGTAAAGATGGGTTCAAAAACACCATGCCTGGAATTGTAGACTAACATCAGTAACTAAAAATCAGTTCTCACATTTGACAATTCCATTCAAATCTGCTAACAGTCACTGCCATTCCTGAGTTTCTGCTCTATTCTGTCATTAAGGTGTCCAGGATTGGTGGTCATTTCTGGTCACTTAAGAAATTTTATGCCTAGCCAAGATTCCTGTAAAAATTGTGCTTGCATATATTTGATTTGTTTGTGTAGAAATCTGTTGTCAACAAAGTTGTGTTCTAATGTAGTGAAAAATTTAAATATGTTCTCATAATTTATTTCCTTAAAAAATCTTTAATTTCAAAATTGGTAAATGCTTACTTTCTAGAAAAAAACAAACTATATATACAGAAACTTATAAAGGGTAAAAGACCCCAGCCCAGTGCTATAAATTTCTACCCTATTGTTTAACTCCCAAACTGTTGTGTGTATTTTTCAAATGCATGTATTAATACAAGTTGTTTTACAAAGAAGAATCCTGTAATAGCAGACTTACTTGTAGTCTGTTTAAAGAAAATGATCCATACTTTCCATAACAATTTGTACAAATCCTGCCTGATTTTAAAAGGCTGCTTAGCAGTTAATTTTATGGAATGCTTTTTTTTTTAAATAAGAAAAGGATGAAAAAAAGTTTGAGTTCAGCTTTTCCCTTTTGTTTCTGCCCTCTCAGTTGTGCATATAACTATACATTTGTTTCTTTTTTCTTTTTTTTTTGAGACAACGCCATGCTCTGTCGCCCAGGTTGGAGTGCAGTGGTAAGACCTCAGCTCACTGCAGCCTCTGCCTTCTGGGCTCAAGTGATCCTCCCACCTCAGCCACCCCAGTAGGTGAGACTTGAGGCACGTGCCACCACCCTGGCTAATTTATATATATATATATATATATTTTTTTTTTTTTTTTTTTTTGTAGAGGTGAGGTTTCATCATGTTGCCCAGGGTGGTTTTGAACCCCTGGGCTCAAGTGATCCACTTGCCTTGGCCTTGCAAAGTGCTGGGATTACAGGTGTGATCCATTTATTTATTTTCTTATATTAAATTTTAATTATTTTAAAGTTCCACTGAACAAAATAATGAGAAAATGCAAACTATTAATTTGAATGGATCCTTAGGTGTATGTGTTCAGGCCATTTGAAAAAATACAGTGTTTTTAAAGGCCTGATATGTCTGATGGTAATGTTAATGTTTTATAGTTTTAAAAAAAATTGGCTTTCTTCTAATTTGTGGCAGAGCCAATTTGGAGTCATTGCTCATCCGGAAATGAGGTCTCTCGTTCGTTACTAGGATTGTCTGTTATATCCTGTTGTACAATTTTGTAGTGTTTTTCATATAGGTTTATGCACTGTTCTTGTCAGGCTGTTCTTGTCAGGCTTAATACCTTGGAATAACTATATAGCTATTTTTGTTGCTTTGGGGAAAGTGATCTTTTTTCCATTTCACTTTTAACATGTTATTACTGGATATTTAAAAGTATTTAAGCCGGGTATGGTGGCTTATGCCTGTAATCCCAGCACTTTGAGAGGCTGAGGTGGGTGGATCACCTGAGGTCAGGAATCCGAGACCAGCCTGGCCAACGTGGTGAAACCCTGTTTTTACTGAAAATAAAAAAATTAGCTGGGTGTGGTGGTGTGTGCCTGTAGTCCCAGCTGCTCGGGGGGCTGAGGCAGCAGAATTGCTTGAATCTGGGAGGTGGAGGTTGCAGCGAGTCGAGATTGTGCCACTGCACTTCAGCCTGGGTGACAGAGTGAGATTCCGTCTCAAAAAAAAACACAAAAAACACAAAAGTATTTATTGGTAGGAAAATACAGCTACTGCACCGAAATGGGGTTAATGGATTTTTGAGTTTAGTTCTCTTAGATTTTATTTTATGTGTCATACAATTTTACATTTTGTGTTATATAAAATATAAATATGTATTTCATACATAAAATACGTATTTTAAATATGTTAGATATATAAAATTTGTTAGATATGTAATATGCAAATATACTATATATTTTGTAAGATACATAATTTTATTTACAATAAAGATAATATATATGTATATACTGTACATAAATATATCACAATATAGAATATGCATTATATATAGTAAATATGCATTATATATTGTAATATATAGTAACTAATTAGCAATATCTTTATGTCTCATATTTTATGTTTCAGTATACATTTCAGGATCCAGGCTTCTTTACCAGAAATATTAGACACTTGTGCAGGGTGCCCCTATGACTTGTAGTGCTGCTGCCACCCTACCAAAAAAGAACTGACTCCCAGATACTGTTCAGGCTCGTGAGGTTAGATACATCCTTCATTTTGCTATTGGCCGTGATAATAACAGAGTCATTGCTAGAGCAGTAGACTCTTAACATACTGAACTTCACCCAGTTTGTATTGACAGGAGATGTAAGTTGGTGTTATGCTTCTCTTTGATGACTAATATTTAAGGATTTCAGAATACTTTAACAAGACAGATGAGAAAATCATTAAGTTCACTGAGAAATTGAAACCTATTATTTGAGAGAGGTTTAACTTATCTGTTTCCAAAAGCAGAATATCTGGTATTAGAATTTAGGGGGCTGAAACATCCAGCTACCAAACTCCAGTCATCCATAATAGAGGAAAGTCTGTAGAATTCTGGGCTTTGATAGGTTTTATGCTAAAGAAATTTGGTTCTTTGTTTCTATACTTCAAACTTTTGTGGGAACAGTTTTTTATGCCCTTCTTTTTTGTTGTTTTAATTTTTATTTTTTATATCTCAATAGGTTTTTGGGGAACAGGTGTTTGGTTACATGAATAAGTTCTTTAGTGGTGATTTCTGAGATTTTGGTGCACCCATCACCTGAGCCATGTATACTGTACCTAATGTGTAGTCTTTTATCCCTGACCTCACTTTCCACCCTTTCCCCCAAAGTCCCTTGTATCATTCTTATGCCTCTGTGTCCTTATAGGTTAGATCCCAGATTTTATGCCCTGCCTTTTTTTTGTTTGTTTGTTTGAGACGAAGTCTCGCTGTGTTGCCCAGGCTGGAGTGCAGTGATGCAATCTCGGCTCACTGCAGACTCCACCTCGTGAGTTCAAGTGATTCTCCTGCCTCAGCCTCGCCAGTAGCTGGGATTACAGGTGGGTGCCACCATGCCCGGCTAATTTTAGTATTTTTAATAG
Source organism: Nomascus leucogenys (assembly GCF_006542625.1). Classification (NCBI taxonomy): domain Eukaryota; kingdom Metazoa; phylum Chordata; class Mammalia; order Primates; family Hylobatidae; genus Nomascus; species Nomascus leucogenys. The sequence continues at coordinate 78,252,018 of NC_044386.1, forward strand.
AGACAGGGTTTTGTTATGTTGGCCAGGCTGGTCTTGAACTCTTGACCTGAAGTGATCTGCCTGTCTTGGCCTCCCAAAGTGTTGGGATTATAGGTGTGAACCACCACGCCTGGCCTATGCCCTTCTGGATCTCGAAGATTTCATTTATTTTTAGGTATAAGAGAAAGTCTTAAATGTTAAGTCTTATGTATGTACCTGCTCCTTTAGGAAAGTAATTAATAACAACAGCCACTATGCCATGTGCTTTGTTAGGTACTCTCATTTAACCGTTACGGAATTTTATGAGGTAAGTACTATTATTATTCCAATTTTATAGACTAGAAACAGTTTTAAAGAGTAGTGTGGCCAAGATTACATAGGGGCAGAGTCAAGACTGTAACTCAGTGATCCCTAGATCGAAAATCTACATCACTGTTTATCACTCAGTATTCATTGAATATTTCATTTTCCATAATTTCACGTTTCCTAGATTTACTGTAGCTTTTTTGGTTATTGCTATGCCTTCATTTTCTCTAGTTTCTTATAAATTTTTTTTTTCTTTTGAGTCAGAGTTTTCTTTGTCACCCAGGCTGAAGTACAGTGACATGACCTCACTCCACTGCAACCTTGCCTCCCAGGTTCAAGTGATCCTCCCGCCTCAGCCTCCCAAGTAGCTGGAACTACAGGCGCGTACCACCATGCCTGGCTTATTTTTGTATTTTTAATTGAGACGGGGTTTCACCATGTTGGCCAGGCTAGACTCGAATTGCTGACCTAAAGTGATCCCCCGGGGCCTCCTTGGCCTCCCAAAGTGCTGGGATTGCAAGCATGAGCCACCACACCTGGCCAAGCTTCCTATAAAATATTTTGGAAATATTTTATAAGACTAATTAACCTTGAAATTTTCCTCTTAGTGGTTTTGACTGTTAGCTAGTTCTCTCCCTTAAGTGTTTTGAGGTCTTTGTACTTAGAGGTGACAGAGAATTTTACTTCATTCAGAGCAAGCCTTAGCTGAGATACTAAAATCATGTGAAAGTCTGTCTAAATGTAAGCATGGTTCCATCTTTGATTCTTAGTTCCTCTTTACCTTGCAGAGGAGATAGTTATCCTAGACAGACCTCCCAAAAGATAACTTTGACTTCCAGAATCTGACAATTCTAATCTCCATTTAACTGTATTTTCATTCCTTTTTATAGCATGAGCAGCAATATCCAGACCAGTATGGAATGGAGGATGTCCCTTAATCTCCTCACATGACTATCCCTTGTGCAGTCCTCTTTTAACAAGTAATTGTTTCTGTGGGTATCTGTTTAGGTTAAGGGGTATAGTGAACGTCTTTGGGTTTAGGTTGTTTAACCTCTTCCCACTCCATATAAATCATTCTTCCAGTGTCTTTTAAATGCCATCAAAAGACTCACCAAAGTGACAGTGGCAAATAATAGGAAACTTCTCATTATTAATATCAGCATAGACACATCCAGTAAGGAGATTGCCTGTCCTTCCTGCTCTTTACCTAGAGGGTGTCTAGGTTTTACTTTGGATCTGAGAAAAGTAAGGAAAAATTCTGAGCTGCTTAATGCAAAAGTATTAACAGATCTACAGTGTTCTGGTGGATTTCCTGGATGACAGAGAATCTTTGAAAGTGAGGAAATTGGCTAGGTGTGGTGGCTCACGCCTGTAATCCCTGCACTTTGGGAGGCCAAGGCGGGAGGATCACCTGAGGTCAGGAGTTCGAGACCAGCCTGGCCAACGTGGTGAAACCTTGTCTCTACTAAAAATACAAAAAATTAACTGGGCATGGTGGTGCATGTCTGTAATCCCAGCTACTTGGGAGGCTGAGGCAGGAGAATCGGTTGAACCCAGGAGGCAGAGGTTGCAGTGAGCCGAGATCACACCACTGCACTCCAGCCTGGGTGACAGAGCGAGACTCAATCTCGAAGAAAAAAAAAAAAAAAGAAAGTGAGGAAATAGCATGCTGGTTTACCCTGTTTTATAACTGAAAGAATTTGCTATTATTTTGGCATCAAATTGAATTTCCCATAAATTTTTGCGTAACTGACATTGTTATAATTGTTTTCATGTAGGTCCTTTGTGTCTCTTGTTAAATTTCATACCAGATATTAAATATTTTCATTCCTGTTGTAAGTAGTATATTTTTGTTATTCTGTAGTATTTTCTAACTAGCTACTGTTTGTGTAAAGGAAAGTCATTGATTTTTGGAGTGTTATTTGTATTTATTTATTTTTGGTAAATATATAAGTAACTGGCCTGTCTTACTGTTGCCAGTGGTTTTCTATTGTTGAGCTCGTTTGTCAGTGTCGTCTGCCAATAATGAAAAAAATTACCTTCTCTCAAATATGTATGCCCATTCCCTTGTTTAAATGACTTTACTAGCCTTTCCAGGACAGTGTTTTATAACAATGAATTCCTTTTTTTCTTCCAGATTTGAATGAGAATGCCTATAGTGTTTCACTATTAACCATCAATTTTTTTCCCCCTGAATTAATATGGCAAACAAACCATGTCTGTGAGCTGAATCCTGCCAGTCTAGTTTGAAGATTTACTTTATAACATTGAGTCTTGAGACCCTAAGGGACATGAAGAGTGATCTTAATAGACTTTCTGGAAGATGCAACCACTTTCCTATTTAATATTTCCTATTCCCCAAGAAGTAGCATGTAGGTCAGTTTACCAATAATATATAGGAAAAAATCTTTTGGCTCCCTCCTGTTCTTTTCTGTGGTCAGTTTCTCCCTTTTAAGGACCTGATTACCCCCAGTTATATGGTAAATATCTTGTGGCTACAGAATACCTGAAAAAGGAAATTGGGCAATAGTAAATATTCAAGGAAATCTTAGGTATTATTTTCCTAATTTTGTTATTATTCTCATTCTGCATATTTTCTTTTCTATCTCAGCTATTGGTGTCACCATATTCTTAGTTACCTAAGCTAGAAATATGGCAGTTGTGTTTTACTTCCTTCCTTTTACCCATTCTTTTAGAGATTAATGCAATTAAAAAAAATATTAATTGAGTGCCTACTATGTGCCAGTCAACTGTTTTCATTGCTAGAGATCTGCCTCGATGAGATTCCCGCTTCCTTGGAACTTATATTCTACTGAGACACTTTGTGTAATAAATAGGCTAGCAAGATCTTTTCAGTTAGTAGCAAGTACTTTGTGAAAGACAGAATTTGAGTTTGAGTGATGAGGAAGAGAGGGTGATTTTTTAAAGTGTGTTTTAGTCCAGATTCTCTGAGAAGCAGATGCCAAAATAGGACTAAATGTTCTTCTTTTACATATTTATGCCCATTCTCTTGTTTGAGTGACTTTACTGGCCTTTCCAGGATAATGTTTTATAACAATATCTCTTTTGGATTATTTTGGTGGTAAAATGTATGTAACATAAAATTACCATTTTTAAGTTTATAATTTGGCATTAAGTACATTGACATTGTTGTGCAACATCTCCGTCTATTTCCACAACTTTTTATCTTCCCCGACTGAAACTCAGTAACCGTTAAACACTAACTCCTATTCTCCCCCTCCCTCAGGCCCTCGCAACCGCCATTTTATTTTCTGTCTATGAATTTGACTACTCCGGGTAATTCATATAAGTGGAATCATACAATATTAGTCTTGCTGTGTCTTCTTATTTCGCTTAGCATAATGTCTTCAAGATTCATCCATGTTGTAATGTGTCAGGGTTTCCTTTTTAAGGCTGAATACTATTTCATTGTACGTGTATATCACATTTGTTTATCTATTCATCACTTCAGTGGACACTTGAGATGCTTCCACCTTTTGGTTTTTGCAAATAATGCTGTTATGATCCGCCCTCCTTAGCCTCCCAGAGTGCTGGGATTACAGGCGTGAGCCACTGCGCCCAGCCAGAAATCAAGTTTATCTTACAGCTTCATAGCAGTTATCCTGAGTATAACTTCCTCCTTTCTACTAGAAAAGGTAATAAGTTTATCAAGGATCTCGCTCTTCTTTTCATAATTGAGTACATTATTAGGTTGTGTACTCCTAGCAGAAATCTCTTGAAAAATTTTAGTATGAGCTAATGCACTTAAGGGTCCAGAGTGATACTTTTGAGGGAAAATACCTTTCTTGCTAATGAAATTTTGACCATTTAGAATATGTAACAAAGCATATTGTCTGTATTATCTAGATATGAATAGTAGTAGTTATAGGTAGTAGAAGAGAATATTCTGTCAGGCATTTGATTTAATATACTTAAGCTGGCACATAGTAAAATAAATAAGAGAATTAAAAATTTAATACACACCCCAGGTGATATCCCTGTAGTACAAGTATTATTTTTTCACTTAATTATATTAAAAAGATAGTTAAATTGTAGATATATTTCTAGTTGGTTTTCTGATAATCTCTAAAACTTTTTTAGAAAAATGCCAAGTCATCTATGGCTTTTTTTTTTCTTTTTTCTTTTGAGTCGGAATTTTGCTCTTGTCACCCAGACTGGAGTGCAGTGGCGTGATCTCGGCTCACCGCAACCTCTGCCTTGCGGGTTCAAGCGATTCTCCTGCCTCGGCCTCCCGAGCAGCTGGGATTACAGGCATGTGCCACCACGCCTGGCTAACTTTGCATTTTTGGTAGAGACGGGTTTTTTCCATGTTGGTCAGGCTGGTCTCGAACTCCCAACCTCAGGTGATCCGCCCTCCTTGGCCTCCCAAAGTGCTGGGATTACAGGCGTGAGCCACTGTGCCCAGTCGGCTTTTTTTTCTTTTAAAATCTTATTTCTTTAGAGTCATGTAAGCAATCATTACATTTTTATTTAAAGTTGAAACAAGTATTCATATTTATAATTGGTAGTGAAGCATCATACCAATAATAGTGTATCACAGTTTAGAAGTAGAGTTCCTCAGAGTTGTATGGATAGTCTTAATGGGTTTTTCCTCCTTTTGCTCACATAAACTTGTTTATAATGTGAATTACTAAATCCCAACCCTAATTTTTAGTTTTGAAAGTTAGTATTTTTTTAGCTATCGTATTTTCTTAGTGCAAGGTTTACTAATAGTGGTGTATTCTACACTAGTATCAGGAGTAATTAGCATACAGTCATCGTGACATAGCAATAAAATGATTGGATCGATCTACACAAAGAGGGACTAGTACTATGGTTTCAGTATTGAAACAGTGTATAACAGCAAGCCATTTATAATGTCACTAAGGAGATATATCTTGTACACATTTGCCTCCTTTGTAAATTAGATCAGCCAATAATTTTTACAAAAATAAAAGACTACAATACGGTTTTATCAAACAGCAAATAATTTAGAATATTGTCTGTTGTTATATTTGCTGCTTTTTAAGTTAAATGCAATACTTGTGTTTATTTCCTTTTGAACTTTCCTCTTCTCAGTTCAAAATACAGCCTGATACAATTATAGCGATGGATTTTAGAAAAAAAAATTTAGAACATGATACAATACAGCGATGGATTTTAGAAAAAAAAAAATAGTATGAATTACTCCCTGGGTGGGAACCTCTTAGTTATATGGTATATTAATTTTGCATTTAATGACTGCATGACATGATAACTCAGAGAACAGTTAACTGGTGTACAAACACACACCACAGCATACACCAAACCACCCCTCCTTGCTCCCCTCTACCCTTGTCTCAATGGACAGACTAAACTGATCAAAAATCAGAACAGATTTAACCATAGTTGATTGCATTGTTTTGGCTTTGGGACATGAAATGATGGAAAAGAATTTGGGTTTAGTTAATGGTGCTGTGAATCGCTTCTTTGTAAATTAATGTATGGCTGCATGTTCTCAGAATTTGTCTGGTTTTTGGCAAGTTTTCATTGCTTCTCATGATCTCCATTATCAACATGAGGTCTTAGTAATTATGGATGAGGAGTCTAGTTTTTAAATCTTCAGCCAATAAAGACGCCAAGATCTCCTCCTCTGAAATCCACCAGAACATAACTCTGACATGGGTTTCTGGAAGAACCCCAGCTGTTTCCAACATATATCATGAGGCTTCTGTTGCTGATGGAGTCTATATAGTTATCTGATGCCTAAAAATCTTGATACTTTTCGTCTTGACTTTTTCACTTTTTTAAATCTCTTGACTTTCTGGCATGAGTTTTATTGAGATTTAATTTCATTGGGTTTTTAGTATATTCACAGAGTTGAACAGCCGGCACCACAATCAATTGTAGAACATTTTCAGTTCACTGAAAAAAAAGAAATTCTATACCGTTTTTTCCTTTTTTTTTTGGGAGACAAGAGTCTTGCTCTGTTGCCCAGGCTGGAGTGCAATGGCACAATCTCGGCCCACTGCAACCTCTGTCTCTGGGTTCAAGCGATTCTCCTGTGTCAGCCTCCTGAGTAGCTGGGATTACAGGTGCCTGCCACCATGCCTGACTAATTTTTGTATTTTTAGTAGAGACAGGGTTTCTTTTCACCATGTTGGTCAGGCTGGTCTCAAACTCTTAACCTCAGGTGATCCACCCGCCTCAGCCTCCCAAAGTGGTGGGATTACAGGCGTGAGCCACTGCACCTGGCCCACCTTTTTTTTTTTTTTTTGAGACACAGTTTCACTCTTGTTGTCCAGGCTGGAGTGCAGTGGTGTGATCTCGGCTCACTACAACCTCTGCCTCCCTTGTTCAAGCAGTTCTCCTGCCTCAGCCTCCCGAGTAGCTGGGATTACAGGTGCACGCCACCATACCTGGCTAATTTTTTGTATTTCTAGTAGAAACAGGGTTTCACCATGTTGGCCAGGCTGGTCTCGAACTCCTGACCTCAGGTGATCTGCTCGCCTCGGCCTCCCAAAGTGTAGGGATTACAGGCGTGAGCCACCACGCCCGGCCAGAAACTCCCTGCTTTTTGGCCATCATAGTTGAATCCTCCTATCATCCCCAGCCCTAGGTAACCACATTCTGTATCTGTAGATTTGCCTATTCCAGACATTCCATATAAAGGGAATCTTACATTATGTTACCTTTTTGACTGATTTCTTTTACTTAGCATATTGTTCATCCATGTTGTAGCTTGAATCAGTATGGTAGTCCCCTCCCCCATCCAAGGGGAAACCATTCTGAGTCCCCCAGTTGATGCCTGAAACCATATAGTGTTTTTTTTCATATACCTACATGCCTATGATAAAGTTTAATTTATAAATTAAGCAGAATAAGAGACTAACAACAACAATAAAGTAGCAAAATTCTAACAACATACTGTAATAAAACTTACGTGAATGTGGTCTCTCTCTCTCATACTGTGAGTAACTGAAGCTGTGGAAAGTTAAACTGGATAGTGAGAGACTACCGTACTTCATTTCTTTCTATTGCTGAGTAATAATCTTTTGTATGGATTTATTTATTCATCAGTTGATTGGCATTTGTGTTCCCACTTTTTGGCTGTTATGACTAATGTTGCTGTTTATAAGTTTTTTTTATGAATATGTGTTTTCATTTCTCTTGGGTACATACCTAGTAGTGGAAATGCTAGGTCATATAGCAATTCTGTGTTTAATTTTTTTTTTTTTTTTCCTTGAGATAGAGTCTTGCTCTGTCACCCAAGCTGGACTTTAGCGGTGCAATCGCAGCTCACTGTAACCTCTGCCTCCCAGGTTCAAGCGATTCTCATGCTTCAGCCTGCCAAGTAGCTGGGATTACAGTCAATGCGCCACTAGCCTGGCTAATTTTTATATTTTTA